>NC_088418.1:28719988-29055181 GCF_034236695.1 Oncorhynchus nerka
CTGTCATAACCTCACATGGTCTCTCCTATCATTGCTATGCAGACGACACACAATTAATCTTCTCCTTTCCCCTTCTGATGACCAGGTGGCGAATCGCATCTCTGCATGTCTGGCAGACATATCAGTGTGGATGACGGATCACCACCTCAAGCTGAACCTCGGCAAGACGGAGCTGCTCTTCCTCCCAGGGAAGGACTGCCCGTTCCATGATCTCGCCATCACGGTTGACAACTCCATTGTGTCCTCCTCCCAGAGCGCTAAGAACCTTGACGTGATCCTGGACAACACCCTGTCGTTCTCAACTAACATCAAGGCGGTGGCCCGTTCCTGTAGGTTCATGCTCTACAACATCCGCAGAGTACGACCCTGCCTCACACAGGAAGCGGCGCAGGTCCTAATCCAGGCACTTGTCATCTCCCGTCTGGATTACTGCAACTCGCTGTTGGCTGGGCTCCCTGCCTGTGCCATTAAACCCCTACAACTCATCCAGAACGCCGCAGCCCGTCTGGTGTTCAACCTTCCCAAGTTCTCTCACGTCACCCCGCTCCTCCGCTCTCTCCACTGGCTTCCAGTTGAAGCTCGCATCCGCTACAAGACCATGGTGCTTGCCTACGGAGCTGTGAGGGGAACGGCACCTCAGTACCTCCAGGCTCTGATCAGGCCCTACACCCAAACAAGGGCACTGCGTTCATCCACCTCTGGCCTGCTCGCCTCCCTACCACTGAGGAAGTACAGTTCCCGCTCAGCCCAGTCAAAACTGTTCGCTGCTCTGGCCCCCCAATGGTGGAACAAACTCCCTCACGACGCCAGGACAGCGGAGTCAATCACCACCTTCCGGAGACACCTGAAACCCCACCTCTTTAAGGAATACCTAGGATAGGATAAAGTAATCCCTCTCACCCCCCTTAAAAGATTTAGATGCACTACTGTTCCACTGGATGTCATAAGGTGAATGCACCAATTTGTAAGTCGCTCTGGATAAGAGCGTCTGCTAAATGACTTAAATGTAAATGTAAATCATTTGCTTCCCCATAGAGGCCTCCGGGACAGAGCCATAGGAACCACCTTGACCAACGCTTCATCGATATTCCTGACTTTGACATGAGGGGGTCACAGTCCCTCCACAGGTGATTTGAGTGCAACCGCGACAGGTGGGTATGCTTCTTTGAATTTCATAAAGTTGACATTCAGTGATCCGTGCCCAGTGGGAACCTAGGCTTCTTCTATACGTTTTATGGTTCCTCAGAAAATCAATGGGCGTGGATGGTACTACCCACATCATATGTAGGCCTTCCTCCCCAGACAAGCTGGAGATGCCTCTCCCCACTCCGTAGGGCATGAGCCAGATCCACGCAATGCCATATCACTGCGGGGCCAATGGGTTTAGTCTCCGCCTCAAGTCTAGTGAGCGTAGAGGAAACCTCCAAACCTACAATGTGTGGGGCCGGCGAGCGCCATAGCTGGGGAGATCCGCGAGAAGGGCCCAGCACGTGTTCAGAGTTTCCGCCACCAACCGCCGGACCCAACCCACCAGCGGTCCGCCATCGGCCCGCTGACGGACACAATCCCAACGAACCCCTGCACGCAGCCCCTTGCGAGACCACGAGATGAGCCGCACAACGAACTTCCAATGGTGGCGAGAGGAGGGCGGCGGAGCAACTGCTCCCCCAGCCGCGGCTCGAGCCCCGCTTCGCACCCCAGCCCGACCGACCCAGCCCTTAGAGCCAATCCTTATCCCAAAGTTATGGATATTTTTTGCCAACTTTCCTTACCTACATTGTTATAACATGCAAGAGGCTGTTCACCTTGGAGACCTGCTACGGATATGGGTATGGCCCGGCTTGAGATTTACACTCTCTACCCTGGTATTTTCAAGGGCCAGGGAGAGCTAACCAGATGCGCCGAATCCGCAACGCTTTCCAGGGCTTGGGCCCCTCTCTTGGGGCTACCCCATTCCTGGGTGCACAACGAAAAGAGAACTGTCCCCGGGGCTCCCGCCAGCTTCTCCGGGGTCGGTCGCAAAACCGCACTGGATGCCTCACGGCGCCCGTCTCCGCCAGTCCGTGGACATTCTGAAAGTAGTTTGGGGTCAGTAGGTAACATAACCAAAGGGATATTGAAATTATAAAGTTAGAAAAATGTATGTTCAGCCGTGTGAGATGAAAAATTACAAACTAAAGGGTGTGCAATATACAAGGGTAGTCAGTGGACATTCTGAACCTTGTTTGAGTCCAGTAGTTCACATGACCAAAGAGCTATTGAAATTAGAAACATTGAAAATTCATGTCAAATCATGTGAGATGAAAATGGACAAACTAAAGGATGTGCAATATACAAGAGTAGTCAGTAGACATTCTGAACCTTGTTTGAGTCCAGTAGTTCACATGACCAAGGAGCTATTGAAATTAGAAACATTGAAAATTCATGTCAAATTGTGTGAGATGAAAATGGACAAACTAAAGGGTGTGCAATGTGTAGGCTCACTGAATGTACATTCTGAACCTTGTTTGAAGTCAGTAGGTCACATGACCAAGGAGCTATTGAAATTCAAAAATTCAAATAATGAGATGTAAAGCAAAAAAAAAATGTGTGTGCGATGTGTGTCTATGCCACCGGGTTAGCTAGAACCAGTTTTCAATGTTTTAGGAGTAATTGTTAAAGAGCTATTGAAATGTAAAAATGTTTATTTGTCACTATGTTTGATGGTCCCGAACTGCTGTGGGTGGACATAAGGAAAACTACTGGAGAATATCTGTCGAATATCCAACCTTAATCTGACTTTACCTCGGTTATCAGGTACATTTTCAGGATAAGCAGCTCATTTAGCAAGCCAATAAAAAGTTCAACCTTGAAATATAGCTACTCAAGATAGAGATCTTACCTTTTTTAAAATCTCTGTAGCAGTTTCCTCTCACCTCAAAACAGTTCTAACTGAGGTCATGCTCAGCATTGACACTGTTTCTGTACTTGAGAACCCTGACTTGCATAGGTATGTGGTGTCAAACTGGATCAGAACATTGACTGTTTTCTTAGTCAGGCAGGAGACCTTCCTTCTGCAGATAACCAACCCAGAACTGTGTGTGTTTGCTTCAAAAAGCATCTTGCGTCAATCAGTTTATTCCAGTTCAGAATAAAAATTATTACTTGTAACAGCAACAGTTCCGACCTAAACTTTTTTCAACAATATTTTCTAGAGTAAAATATACAGTAGGCCTGAATTGTTCATCTTCATCTGTACTGTTTCTTAGGGTTGCACATTCAGTAGCTAGTTAGCTTGCTTTGGCTAACGTTAGCTATTAGCTGTGTAACGTTACAAGGCCAGGGGATTATTTGAAAGATAAACACCCATCTACTACTATGAGAGATAGTACTCCCTTATTTCTGCTTATCATCACATGTTATAAAATGACAACAATGCCTTGTTAGTTGACTTTTCCACTTTCGAAGCACTTTTTCCTGAAGCATTCTTCCCTGTTCTGAAATAACTCCCTGGGTTTACCGTTATGTTGTGCCTGGACGTTTGGTCAGGGACGTGTCGTTTTATTCATTTGTTCGTTTTGAGAGACTCATTACTAAGCACTTACCCACGCAAAACACATTGTGGGGGCTCCTCGTTATTTCTCAAAGTTTGTATGAAAGAGGCTAAGGTCATCACTGTATATGCGTTTCATGACGACTGAGCTCAATCAGAACTTGTGGCTAGCATGAGTCCATTTCATGACAGCGGTGAGTGATGGGCGAGTGGGGATAACAAGTCAGTAGCTTGAACCACAGTGTTATGGGTGTAAAATGGCACAGTGATGCCATCTGTTGGTAAATGTTCATTACTGCAACTCTCGTGTTTTACCGGGGTGCTTGAGATACCCGGATGGGTTGTGATGTACTGAACAAGACTGGTTACTTGCATCAATGCCTCTTGTCTCGTCATTTAACATTCAAACACACAGCGTGTGGGTCCCGGAATGATCTTCAAGAAAACTGCAGGAATAAAATGCAGAAAACCGCGAAGCACACGGCATCTCCCGCAGCTGCCAAACTGAGCAGAGAGCGCACTTGCACAAATCAATTCCAGTAATGAATGATTTACGTCGCGACCCATACCCATACTTCAAGAAACGCTGCTCTATTGTCTAGTTTCTGCGGGGATCTAGCCCGTTCTCCTAAAACATTAGCTAATGGCCAAATTGAGCGAATACATCTCAGCTTGCTAACTAGCATAGCCAACCAATTACACAACAAATATACACAAAGTAAACAATTATTTTCTAAACTAATGTTAGTCTCAACCAAATGACAAGTACAAATAACTATTGCTCTGTTCCACAACGTAACAGCCATTAGTTACAGGCTAGACAGAAGACTATAGCTAGCTATCTAACTAGCCATGCTATTTCAATGAAAATAAGATAGCTAGCCAGCGTCAGCTTTGTAGTTGTAACGCTATGTGGTAAAAGTCGTTTTTAATTTCTTCCTCACCAACGCCTGGCTGTGGCGTTTACATTCTGTAAATGTAACTGACTAATCTTAACAATTCTATCCATTTTTAGAAACATCTCCTCCCTTCCTGAGTAAGCGATTAATCGCAACAGGCGGACATTGAGATGGGAGGGGCTACAATGTGGTACTTTCAGACGCATGAAAAGTACCTGTTTCTGTGCAGTGGCACCAATTCATGAGTCTGAAAGTACAATATTCAAACGTTCTAATCACCTGCAAATGTAATGAACGCGTGTAAAAATGTCCATAACAAGCGTTCAAACCAAGACGTCTTGAAACTCGTGGACTTCTGCTAGCGCGTCATAGAACACACCATATACCCTTGTTGATTATCCTTTACGTAATATGAAGCAAAATATGGAGATTGCTGTGCATGCGGGTCACTGCCGCTTGTACACAAAACAGTTATAACAAACAATTTATGTGGCTGTTGTAACAGTAGGCTATTGCAAACATAAGCGCGACAAAAACAGCTTATTTTGCAATTTCATGTTCTTTTTTCAGGAGGGGAGTTACAGTACAGTGCTTTCAGAAAGTAGTCACACCCCTTGACTTTTTCCACATTTTGTTGCGTTGTAGCCTGAATTTAAAATGTATTAAATATATTTTTGAATGGTATTGGCCTACACACAATACTCCCATAATGTCAAAGTGGAATTATGTTCTTTGGCATTTTTACAATTTAAATAAAAAGGAAAAGTTGAAATGTCTTGAGTTAATAAGTATTCAACCACTTTGTTATGGCAAGCCTAAATAAGTTCAAGAGTAAAAATTCGTATGGCACTCACTCTTTGTGCAATAATAGTGTACACCATGATTTTTTAATGACTACCTTATCTCTCTGTGCCCCACATATACAATTATCTGTAAGGTCCCTCAGTTGAGCAGTGAGTTTCAAGCACCCACAAAGACCAGGGACGTTTTCCAAGCCTCAAAAAGAAGAGCACCTATTGGTAGATGGGTAAAAAAAAAAAAGAAGCAGACATTGACCATCCCTTTGAGCATGGGGAAATTATTAATTCAACTTTGGATGGTGTATCAATACACCTTGTCATGGGGTTGTGCCGAATAGTCAGACAAAACGAGTACGGTAAACCAGCCAACATGTGAGCCCCACCTGAGTTTGTCCCTGAATATTTTTTTAATGGGCTGTAAGTGTGAAATCTGGTGGGGTTTTTTCAGGAATTATGATTGGGACCCAATCAGGTTAGTCACACACAAGCAAACCCATGTTGGCTACAATGGGCCCTGAATACATGTGTTGTAAGTGGGCTATCTGGTGTGAATCTGGTCAGGGACTGTCTATGTGAACCAGTACTATACTGAAATTGATTACTTCATTGTTGGGAAAAGAGCTGGCAAGAAAGGTATTTCACTGTACTTGTGCAAGTTACATGAAAATGTGAAACTTGAAACTTGAGTTGGTCATACCAACTGGGTAACAAACGGGAAAACCCATGTGAGCTATAACATGGATCCCAAATAGGCCCTGACATATTTTTTCATGGGCTGTAAGTGGGCAATGTGTATTTTTTCAGTGATTCGACCGGTAAGTGGAACTGCCTAAATGTAATGTTTTTCATGTTGTTAGCTAGTTAGCTAATCCCTTTTAGTATTTTCTGCTGTAGCCTGGCTGCGGACTCGTTATAGCTAACGTTAGCTAGCTAGCTAATGTTTGGCATCATTGCTAGTAAGCAAGGATATGCATATTTATTTATTATTATACATTTTTTAAACCTTTATTTAACTAGACAAGTCAGTTAACACCTCTCTAGGGTACGTGGGATGCTACCGTACCACCTGACCAACATCCAGTGAAAGTGCAGGGCGCCAAATTCAAATAACAGAAATCTCATAATTAAAATTCCTCAAACATACAAGTATTATACACCATTCTAAAGATACACTTCTTGTTAATCCAGCCACAGTGTCTGATTTCAAAAAGGCTTTACGGCAAAAGCACACCATGCGATTATGTTAGGTCAGCGCCTAGCCACAGAAAACCATACAGCCATTTTCCAAAGAAGGAGAGGTGTCACAAAAGACAGAAATAGCGTTAAAATGAATCACTAACCTCTGATGATCTTCACCGGATGGCACTCCCAGGTCTCCATGTTAGACAATACATGTTTGTTTTGTTCGATAAAGTTCATCTTTATGTCCAAATACCTACTTTTTGTTCATGCGTTTAGTCCAGTAATCCAAATGCACAAGGCGCGGGCACTAAAGTCCAGACGAAAAGTCAGAAAAGTTCCATTACAGTTTGTAGAAACATGTCAAACAATGTATAGAATCAATCTTTAGCATGTTTTTACCATAAATCTTCAATAATATTCCAACCGGACAATTCCTTTGTCATTAGAAATTAAAGGGAAAGGAGCTCACTCTCACGGCCGCGTGCGATGAACAACTCAAGGCTTTCAGCCAGACCCCTGGTTGAAACAGCTCTTATTCACTCCCCTTTCACAATAGAAGCCTGAAACAACGTTCTAAAGACGGTTGACATCTAGTGGAAGCCTTAGGAAGTGCAATCTGACCCCATTTACACTGTATATTGGATAGGCAATCACTTGAAAAACTACAAACCTCAGATTTCCCACTTCCTGGTTGGATTTTTCTCAGGTTTTCGCCTGCAATATGAGTTATGTTATACTCACAGACATCATTCAAACAGTTTTAGAAACTTCAGAGTGTTTTCTATCCAAAATGCATATCATAGCTTCTGGGCCTGAGTAGCAGGCAGTTTACTCTGGGCACGCTTTTCATCCGGACGTGAAAATACTGCCCCCAAATTCTTATTTTCAATGACTGCCTAGGAACAGTGGATTAACTGCCTTGTTCTTGGTACCATTTCAAAGGAAACATGCCTAGCATTGCCTTTAAATTGTTTAACTTGGGTCAAACTTTTCAGGTAGCCTTCCACAAGCTTCACACAATAAGTTGCGTGAATTTTGGCCCATTCCTTCTGACAGAGCTGGTGTAACTGAGTCAGGTTTGTAGGCCTCCTTGCTCGCACACGCTTTTTCAGTGCTGCCCACTAATTTTTTATAAGATTGAGGTCAGGGCTTTGTGATGGCCACTCCAATACCTTGACTTTGTTGTCCTTAAAACTTCTTATGGCTGCAGGGGCAGTATTGAGTAGCTTGGATGAAAGGTGCCCAGAGTAAACGGCCTGCTCCTCAGTCTCAGTTGCTAATATATGCATATTATTATTATTATTAGTGGATAGAAAACACTCTGAAGTTTCTAAAACTGTTTGAATGATGTCTGTGAGTATAACAGAACTCATATGGCAGGTAAAAACCAGAGAAGAAATCCAAACAGGAAGTGGGAAATCTGAGGTTGGTCGATTTTCAACCCAGCCCCTATTGAATACACAGTGGGATATTGGTTATGTTGCACTTCCTAAGGCTTCCACTAGATGTGAAATGTCTTTGAAACTTGTTTGGGGATTCTACTGCAAAGTGGGGGCTCATAAGGGTTGTTTGAGCCAGGTGTCTGGCAGATTGCCAGAGGCGCGGTCACGAGAGAGTTAGCTTTTGTTCCATTGCTTTTCTACAGACATAGGAATTCTCCGGTTGGAATATTATTGAAGTTATATGTTAAAAACATCCTAAAGATTGATTACATACATCATTTGACATGTTACTACGGACAGTAACGGAACGTTTTTACATTTCGTCTGCAACTAGGGAATGCGCTTCATGACTTTGGATTTGTTTACCAAACGTGCTAACAAAGGTAGCTCTTTGGACATAAATGATGGACATTATCGACCTAAATCAAACATTTAATGTGGAACTGGGATTCCTGGGAATCACTTTTGGATGAATAGCGTGCCCAGAGTGAACTGCCTCCTACTCTGTCCCAGATGCTAATATATGCATATTATTATTAGTATTATATAGAAACCACTCAGAAGTTTCTAAAACTGTTTGAATGATGTCTGTGTGTATAACAGAACTCATATGGCAGGCGAAAACCTGAGACAAATCAAACGAGGAAGTGGGACATCTGAGGTTTGTAGTTTTTCAAAGCTTGGCCTGCCGAATAGACATTGAGATATGGATGAGGTTGCACTTCCTAGGGCTAGATGTCAACCGTCTAGTGAAACTTGAATGAGGATTCTACTATAAAGGAGGGGTTCATGAGACCTCTTTGAGTCAGTGGTCTGGCAGAGAGCCTTGGTCTCATGACACGCGCTCCCAACAGAGTTACCTTTCGTTCCAGTGCCTTTCTGAAGACAAAGGAATTCTACGGTTGGAACATTATTGATGTTTTATGTTAAAAACATCCTAACGATTGATTCCATACATCGTTTGACATGTTTCTAAAGGACTGTAACGGAACTTTTCGAGTTTTTTGTCTGGAGGAAATGCTCACACCTCATGAAGATGGATTACTGGGCTGAACACACTAACAAGTGGCTATTTGGACATAAATGATGGAACTTTATGAAACAAATCAGTCATTTATTGTCGAACTGGGATTCCTGGGAGTGCCTTCTGATGAAGATCATCAAAGGTAAGTGAATATTTATGGTGTTGTTTCTAACTTTGTTGATTCCAAAATTGCGGATATTCCTCTGGCTGTTTTGGGTTATGAGCGCCGTTCTCAGATTATGCTTTTTCCATCAAGTATTTTGAAATCTGACACAGCGGTTGCATTAAAGAGAAGTCTATCTTTAATTCTGTGAATAACACTAGTATCTTTTATCAATGTTTATTATTAGTATTTCTGCAAAATCACCGGATGTTTTGGAATCAAAACATTACTGCATGTAAGACGCCAATGTAAACTGAGATTTTTGCATATAAATATGCACATTATTAAACAAAACATACATGTATTGTGTAACATGATGTCCTATGAGTGTCATCTGATGAAGATCATCAAAGATTAGTGATTAATTTGATCTATATTTCTGCTTTTTGTGACTCCTATCTTTGGCTGGAAAAATGGCTGTGTGTTTTTTCGACTTGGCGGGGATCTAACATAATCATATGTTGTGCTTTAGTTGCAAAGCATTTTTGAAATCGGACATGATGGGTAAATAAACAAGATGTTTATCTTTCATTTGCTGTATTGGACTTGTTAATGTGTGAAAGTTACATATTTCTAAAATATATTTTTGAATTTCATGCGTTGCCTTTTCAGCGGAATGTTGTCGAGGTGTTCAGCTAGTGAGGTGTTCCGCTATAAAGCTATTTTTCCACAACTTTGGAAATATGCTTGGGGTCATTGTCGATTTGGAAGACCAATTTTGCGACCAAGCTTTAACCTCTTGACTGATGATGTTGCTTCAATATATCCACATAATATTAATTTCCTCATGATGCCTTCTATTTTGTGAAGTGCACCAGTCCCTCCTGCAGCAAAGCATACCCACAACATGATGCTGCCACCCCCGTGCTTCACGGTTGGGATGGTGTTCTTCGGCTTGCAAGCATCCCCCTTTTTCCTCCAAACATACCGATGGTCATTATGGCCAAACAGTTCTATTTTTGTTTCATCAGACCAGAGGACATTTCTCCAAAAAGTATGATCTTTGTCCCCATGTGCAGTTGCAAACCATAGTCTGGCTTTTTATGGCAGTTTTGGAGCAGTGGCTTCTTCCTTGCTGAGCCGGCCTTTTAGGTTATGTCGATATAGGACTCAATTTACTGTGGATATAGATACTTTTGTACCTTTTTCCTCCAGCATCTTCACAAGTTCCTTCACTGTTGTTCTTGAATTGATCTGCACTTTTTACACCAAAATACATTCATCTCTAGGAGACATAACGCGTCTCCTTCCTGAGCGGTATGACGTCTGCATGGTCCCATGGTGTTTATTCTTGTGTGCTATTGTTTGTACAGATGATTGTGGTACCTTCAGCCGTTTCAAAATTTCTCCCAAGGATTAACCAGACTTGTGGAGGTCTACAATTTTTTTTCTGAGGTCTTGGCTATTGATTTTCCCATGATGTCAAGCAAAGAGGCACTGAGTTTGAAGGTAGGCCTTGAAATACATCCACAGGTACACCGCAAATTGACAAATGATGTCAATTAGCCTATCAGAAGCTTCGAAAGCCATTACATACTTTACTGGAATTTTACAAGCTGTTTAAAACAGTCAACTTAGTGTATGTAAACTTCTGACCCACTGGAATTGTGATACAGTGAATTATAAGTGAAATAATCTGTCTGTAAACAATGTTGGCAAAATTACTTGTGTCATGCACAAAGTAGATGTCCTAACCGACTTGCCAAAACTATAGTTTGTTAAGCCGACAATTTCCGGTGAAATTGGAGGGCGCGCAATTCAAATAAAATATCATTGAAATGATGGATATTAAACATTTAGGTACATTCAAGTGTCTTATATCTGTTAAAAGCTTGAAGTCTTGTTCATCTAACTGCATTGTCCGATATACATTAGGCTATACAGCGAAAACATGCCATGCGATTGTTTGAGGACTGCGCCCCACATCAAAATATTTTTGCAACGAGCACAGGCTTTAGGAAATCACAAATAGCGATTACAAATTCACTTACTGTTTGAAAATCTTCCTCTGATTTGCAATCCAAAGGGTCCCATGCTTCAACATGCATGGTCGTTTTGTTAGATAAAATCGTTCTTTATATCCCAAAAGGTATGTTGTTGGCGCTATCGATTTGAGTAATCCACTTGTTCAACATGCAGAGAAAGGAATCCAAAAAGCTACCGCTAAACTTTGTTAAAACAAGTCAAAATAAGTTTCTATTTAATCCTCAGGTACCCTAAAATGTTATTAAACTATAATATTAAATATTGAAAGAAGTATGTTCAATAAGAAAGCAAAATTAGCAGGTGCAAGTCCTCTTCGTCGCGTGCGCACAGACTGATTTCCAACTCTGACTCCCAGTACTAAAACTCTAAATTGTTCCTCGTTTGGGAAGAAACAAGCCTGAAACCTTGAACAAAGACTGGTGGAAGCCATAGGAATTGCAATCTGGGAGCTGGATTTGGATATGACCCTACGTTCCAATGGAAGAGCTTGGGCTCTCTCTCCAAAAAAATTCTGGTTGGTTTTTCTCCTACCATATCTATTGTGTTATACTCTCATACAGTATTTTAACATTTCTACAAACTGTGTTCAAAGTGTTTTCTATCCAATGGTACCAATTATATGCACATCCTGGCTTCTGGGCCTGAGTAACAGGTAGTTTACTTTGGGCAGGTCAGTCGGGCAGAAATTCAGAAAAAAGGACCCTAGCCTGAAGAAGTTTTAACAAGACATTTGTGGAGTGGTTGAAAAACTTGTTTTATTGACTCCAACCTAAGTGTATGTAAACGTCCGACTTCAACTGTATGTGAGAATGCTATTCATTGACTACAGCTCAGCATAGTGCCCTCATAGCTCATCAATATGCTATGGACCCTGGGACTTAACACCTCTCTCTACAACTGGATCCTGGACTTCCTGACGGGCCGCCCCCAGGTGGTAAAGGTAGGTAACAACACATCTGCCACGCTGATCCTCAACACAGGGGCCTCTCATGGGTGTGTGCTCAGTCCCTCCTGTAGTCCCTGTTCACTCATGAATGCACGGCCAGGCACGACTCCAACACCATCATTAAATTTGCCGATAACACAACAGTGGTAGGCCTGATCACAGACAACAACGAGAGAGCTTGTAGGGAGGAGGACAAAGACCTGACCGTGTGGTGCCAGGACAACAACCTCTCCCTCAACGTGATCAAGACAAAGGAGATGATTGAGGACTACAGGAAAAAGAGGACTGAGCACCCCCCCATTCTCATAGACGGAGTTGCAGTGGAGCAGGTTGAGAGCTTCAAGTTCCTTGGTGGCCATATCACCAACAAACTAACATTGTCCATGCACACCAAGACAGTCGTGAAGCGGGCACGACAAAACCTATTCCCCCTCAGGAGACTGAAAATAATTGTCATGGGTCCTCAGATCCTCAAAAGGTTCTACAGCTGCACCACCGAGAGCATCCTGACTGGTTGCATCACTGCCTGGTATGGTAACTGCTTGGCCTTTGACCGCAAGATCCTACAGAGGGTCAGTACATCACTGGGGCCAAGCTTCCTGCCATCTAGGACCTCTATACCAGGCGGTGTCAGAGGAAGGCCCTAAAAATTGTCAAAGACTCCAGCCACCCTAGTCATAGACTGTTCTCTCTGCTACCGCACGGCAAGCGGTACCGGAGCGTCAAGTCTAGGTCCAAGAGGCTTCTAAATAACTTCTATCCCCAAGCCATAAGACTCCTGAACATCTAGTCAAATGGCTACCCAGACTATTTGCATTTCCCCCTCCCCTCCCCTCTCCACACCACTGCCACTCTCTGTTGTCATCTATGCCAAGTTACTTGAATAACTCTACCTACATGTACATACTACCTCAACTAACCGGTGCCCCCGCATATTGGCTCTGTGCCGGCACCCCCCGTATATATTGTCATTTTTTACTGCTGTTCTTTAATTACTTGTTACTTTTTATCTCTTATCCTTATCTGTATTTTTTTTAAACTGCATTGTTGGTTAGGGGCTCGTAAGTAAGTATTTCACTGTAAGGTCTACCTGTTGTATTCGGCACATGTGACTAATACAATTTGATTTGTTTTCCTGACACCACACTCTGACTGCCCCCTGTAGACGGTCTCGTCATTGTTGGTGATCAAGCCCACTACTGTTGTCATCTGTAAACTTGATGATTGAATTGACGGCGTGCAAGAGCATGCAGTTGTGGGTGAACAGGGAGTACAGGAGAGGGCTGAGCACACACACTTGTGGGGCCCCTGTGTTGAGGGTCAGTGAAGTGATGTTGTTTCCTACCTTCACCACCTGGGGGCGCCAGAAAGTCCATGACCCAGTTGCACAGGGCGGGGTTCAGACCCAGGGACTCCAGCTTGATGATGAGCTTGGAGGGTACTATGGTGTTGAATGATGAGCTGTAGTCAGTGAACAGTATTCTTACATAGGTATTATTTTTGTCCAGATGGGATAGGGCAGTGTGCAGTGCGATGACGATTGCGTCATCTGTGGACCTGTTGGGGCAGTATGCAAACGGCTTGAGATATAATAACATACATTTCATATTATTTTTTTATTAAATATGCACGAGACAATTTATCCCTCTCATATGTACATATCAATTTCATACTAAATGTTATACTAAATGTATTTTAACTGCCTGTTTGCACATTCTCTGTACCCTTTGATCCATTGTTTTTCACCTTTTAGATTGTGTATTATTTCATCTTTATTTAACTAGGCACGTCAGTTAAGAACACATTCTTATTTACAATAACGGCCTACCAATTTTGTACTTGCTATTGTATTTTGTACTTGCTGTTGTTGGCCTACATGCAAGAAAGCATTTCATTGTAAGGTACTACTCTAGTCCTTGTGTAACAGGGTTGAAATAGACATCCTAGTTGTAGAGTTTTGTCATAATTTAGCAGTAGTTGTGGAGCCACCTGCTGTATTGGTTGAGTAACTGCATCACCGTGTGTATCTATATGTGTGCGCATGATCACGCGGTATTCAGCCAAAGAATTGTTAAACTTTGATGGAGGTATGTATCGTGATCCATGCTGCACCCAGTGTTTTCACTTTTAAAATTAGATCTAATGCATGTTAGGCTGTAACCCGTATTGTTTGATCAGCATTATCGATGTTGACACGTTATGTGATAGTGTTACAGAGTTGTGTCTTGTATTTATCATTTTATGGACATTTACAACATTTTCACGTTGCGTTATGCTGAAGGATAGCTAAAGTTCGCCTTGTACTTTGCTAATGAGGCTAGTCACCTCGTGAAGTGTAAGTGTATTTTTATTTTATGTTTCACGGCACTCAGATTGCATGGTGGGTTTACAGTTGTGCTGAAGTTCACAGTGTTGTGTATGTATTCGCAGGTACGTGCTCCCAAATTATATGTAATAATGATATGTTACTGTACATGTTTAGCCCATGTGCTGTGGTGATTTGTTGTGGCTGTCAGAGGAGAGTCATTATAAGTTGAGCGCTCTGTAGCCATGTTATAAATGCAATAATGTATCAAATGTATGTTATAAATAGACATTTCACTTTTCAAAAAGTATTAGAGTTGCAGCCAGAGTTGTTAAACTTTTATGGAGATTGCTTGGTGGGTTTGTAGTTGTAATGAAGTTTACACAGTGTTGTGTATGTATTTGCAGAATAAACCGTGAAAGAGAACAGCACTGTGTTCTTTGTCGATGAGATATATAAAAGCCGTTACACTTGCATTTGATAATAAACGTACTTGACTGACAATGGATTGCAATTAACCCCTTTTTTGCTGCTATACAAAGTCTAACCTATTTAATGGTTCTTTAGAACCTAAGGAAAGAGTTCTTTATATAGCCATACAGGTTCCATTCAAAACCTTAAGCATGGCTTTAATATACATTTTTAAAACATCAAATAGGGTTTAACTATCTTTAAAGCAAAGAACTTTCAATATTTAAAATTATTCTTTTTTTGGAGTGTACCAAATGTTTTAGTCTGTTAGATTATTCAAAGTGAATACCTCCAACTCTTGGCGCCAACCCCTGGTCATATGATATGAACAACCAATTAAACTGCAAGACCCCTGCTATTTCGAGTGGAGACCCCAGGGATCAGTTACCAATTTTCAGCATTGCTAGCTAGCTACATGCGACTATAACATGTTAGATTGGTTACATTCAATAGCTAGCTAGCTAACTTCATGAAATCTGTAAGTGACCTATTTTTCCCTACCTGACATTTTAAATAGCTTAGGTAGCTAGCTGTCAAAAATATATTTTCTTTATGAAACTTCAACTGGACCGTGAAAAATGTAGTGTAGGCAAGGTAACCTGGCTAGGTTAGCTAGCTAGGAATTTCTGGCAATGAGCTTGTCAGGCAGCCTTAAAAGCTAGCAAGATGTATATCGGACTTATAGCAAGTGCTGAAAACTGAAATGGTTTGCTGTCCACTAACATTTGTGAGCTAAATCGAGGAGCTTGTTCTTTGTGATTGCTAGCTAGCTATCAAAGTTAACGTCTTTAGTGTTACGGGTTGCGTCAATTCGAATCTGGTATCAGAACAGGTATGATACTGAGTCACCGATTGTATACTATGTACTTTTTATTAGCTAAGCAATAAGTGGTAAATGCTATTTTCGTATATACGGGTTCGCTGTAACACCATGCAGGGTAGAACAGAGAACTAGCCAACACACTAACGGTATCTTCTTTAATACTCTGACAGAAGTAGTTCCTGCTTCCGAGCTGGCCTATCACAGAGTAGAGACTGGGCGTGGTTTAAACTCACTCAGCCTATCGTTGATTGTTGGCGCACGAACTGGTCCCAGCCCCTAGGCGCTTCAGTGGTCAGGCGTTGTAGCTGTGTAGAATATCTATGCGCTCATACTCTCGATAGAGTTATCACACACCTGACTCCAGTTATCTAACAAAAGACCGTTTGTTCTCTACACTACGTTCTGTATGTGTCCCCCGCAACTCATTGCACAGTTCCTGTTTTTATGTTATTCTGTATTTGTCCATCAAGAGAAAGGCCCATGGCCCTGAAAATGTTAACAATGTCTCAAGTCAGCTATGTTGCATAACACATACAGCATTGTGTACATACAGCACACACAAGCCAACAGCAAATAATATTCAATCACATATGATATGGTAACGGGCTATAGTGCATAACACAGAACCTCACATTAGCTGCCCAAGTAAAATGAGCATGTGTACTAGCTAGTAGCTAGCTACTCACTATCTAGTTCTCATTTTTCTATTAGGTTGTGTGAGTTAACTTAGCCGTCAAGGGGCCACTACTGAGGACGCTAGCTATAAAAAGGTGAGGTCTGTAGTTAGCTAACTATAGCTAACGCAATTTAATAAACGTTTTATGTTTGTAGCTGTCTTAACAGTGCTATGTAAATGTGTGCTTGGATAGTGTTAACTTACCTAGCTAAATAATGCGTTAGCTTGGCAAACATTTGCATGTAGCTGAAGTTACTGTGTAGACGAGAAGGCGGGAAGAGTGTCTGCCACTTGCCATTTAAGGTAAAGTCTCCCTCTACTTTTTTGTTGTTAAAAATCGTAGTATCACAAACAACTGTTTTAGTACGGCATGTCATAATGTTGTATGCCATTCCCCTGTTGACCTTCCTGACAGTAAGTAAGACCTGCTCCTCTCCATTACCCAACATACAGCCCCACAGTAACTTCAATGATATTTATATTTTAATGTTACCTATACCTTCATAAACACAACCAAATATACAGTATAAGAATGTTTAATTACTGTTAGAATGTTGCTTTTAGCTTGAATCGAGGCCCAGCACGTCTTGTTAACTGTTTAGTGCTGGTACAGAGATCATATAATCACTTAACCATGACAATCAATTAAATGAAAATATTTTGTATTATTCAATATTAATAGATATTCTTACTTGAAAATATAACGTTCTGCACTGTTTATGATTAAAATAAATATCTCAAGCTACTTTTTGAATATTTTCATGCCTCACAGGCGATTGAAGTGTTCCCAGTGTTGCTTGTTTTAGCCTTGGTTGGAGGTGCTTTTTTACATTTATTTTTGTATAAATCTATAAGGTTTAGCAACATTATCTCTTCCCACCAAAAAGCAAGAAAGTGTTGGTTACTTTTTGCATTTCCATCTCCTGACCTAGTCAGCCATTATAATTATGCTTTAAAAGTTAGTGATATTAGCTGAGACATAACCAATATCCAGATCTGTATGGAGTCTTAGTTATCCAAAACTAATATAGTGTTTTTGATATTGGATAAAAAAACATACTCTTTTTTTCAGCAGCCAATAGGCTATTAAAATGAGGTGAAATCCATATGTTATGGTCACTTTTCTGTGGTTACAGATTGCCTATTTGGGATTGAAAGGTGGCTGTGATGTGAAAGAGTGTGTGGAGGATCATGGCACACATGACCTTTCAAAGACCATGAACTGGAGGGGAATGCCAACTGCAGCTGCCAACTGCAGCTCAAAGGGATAGTTCATTGTAAGTTAATGTTCTACTGTTGCCAAAGTCCTTCATGAATACTAGAAAGCATAGAAAGAAACTTCTAAATAAACCAAATAAACCCCAATTTTCATCTAAAGCTGCAGTGTGAAGAAACCGACTCACGTCCAGTGCAACTAACAAAGAAGTGGGGGGAAAAGCTGTGTTTTTTTTTTTTTTTCCATGGTTTGTGTGACCAACTTGCACCAAATTTCCTGAAGATGTTCAGGAAGATGAACGCTGCTTCAGGTAAGTTACTCAACCTAATGATGAATATAAAAAACATGGCATTTATATGATGAATACAGATTAGTGTCCTAAATACTGAAATTGTCCTTCAACTGCTGTAATTTGATTTCCTAACTTTTTAATCAGATTGTTACTTGGTCCTGTCCGGACCAACCAAATGTGGGGCTGTAAGCTCAAGAAGAGTCACATTGTAGTTTTATCATTGTCAAATCAAATTTTATTAGTCACATGCGCCGAATAAAACAGCTGTAGACCTTACTGCAGGGGTGGGCAACTCCAGTCCTCGAGGGCCTGATTGGTTTCACACTTTTTTCTACATCCCTAGCAAACAGATGATTAATCAAATTGCATTCTAAACTGAAGATCATGATTAGGTGATTATTGAAGTCAGGTGTGTTAGCTGGTGCAAAACTGTGACACCAATCAGGCCCTCGAGGACTGGAATTGCCCACCCCTGCCTTACAGTGAAATGCTTACTTATGAGCCCCTAACCAACAGTGCAGTTAAAAAAAAAACAAGACCAAGAGATAAAAGTAACGAGCAATTAAAAAGCAGCAGTAAAAAATGACAATATATACAAGGGGGTGCCGGTACAGAGTCAATGTGCAGGGGCACCGGTTATTTGAGGTAGTGTGTACATGTAGGTAGAATTATTAAAGTGACTATGCATAGATGACAACAGAGAGTGGGGTGGGGGGTGGGGTGCTCCGGCACCGCTTGCCATGCGGTAGCAGAGAGAACATTCTATGACTTGGGTGGCTGGAGTCTTAGACAATTGTCCTGGCACCATACGGCCAGGTCTCTGACCTCCTCCTATAGGCTGTCTCGTTGTTGTCGGTCATCAGGCCTACCACAAATGTAATGATGGTGATGGAGTCGTGCCTGGCCGTTCATGAGTGAACAGGGAGTACAGCAGAGGGATGAGCATGCACCCCTGAGGGGCCCCTGTGTTGAGGATCAGCGTGGCAGATGTGTTGTTACCTACCCTTACCACCTGGGGGTGGCCCGTCAGGAAGTCCAGGATCCAGTTACAGAGGGAGGTGTTTAGTCCCAGGGTCCTTAGCTTATTGATGAGCTTTGAGGGCCCTATGGTGTTGAACACTGAGCTGTAGTCAATGAATAGCATTCTCACATAGGTGTTCCTTTTGCCCAGGTGGGAAAGGGCAGTGTGGGGCACAATAGAGATTGCATCATCTGTAGATCTGTTGAGGTGGTATGCATATTGGAATGGGTCTAGGGTTTCTGGGATAATGGTGTTGATGTGAGCCATTACCAGCCTTTCAAAGCACTTCATGGCTAAAGACGCGAGTGCTACGGGTCGGTTGTCATTTAGGCAGATTACCTTCGTGTTCTTTGGCACAGGCACTATAGTGGTCTGCATAAAACATGTTGGTATTACAGACTCGGACAAGGAGAGATTGAAAATGTCAGTGAAGACACTTACTAGTTGGTCAGCGCATGCTCGCAGTACACATCCTGGTAATCCATCTGGCCCTGCAGCCTTGTGAATGTTGACCTGTCTAAAGGTCTTACTCACATCGGCTGCGGAGAGCGCGATCACACAGTCTTCCGGTATAGCTGGTGCTCTCATGCATGTTTCAGTGTTATTTGCCTCGAAGCGAGCATAGAAGTAGTTTAGCTCGTCACTGGGCAGCTCTCGGCTGTACATCCCTTTGTAGTCTGTAATGGTTTGCAAGCCCTGCCACATCCGACAAGCGTCAGAGCAGGTGTAGTAAGACTCTATTTTAGTCCTGTATTGACGCTTTGCCTGTTTGATGGTTCTTCGGAGGGCATAGCGTGGTTTCTTATAAGCTTCCGGGTTAGAGTCCCACCCTTGAAAGCGGCAGCTCTAGCCTTTAGCTCAGTGCGGATGTTGCCTGTAATCCATGGCTTCTAGTTGGGGTATATATGCATGGTCACTGTAGGGATGACGTCATCGATGCACTTATTGATGAAGCCAATGACAGATGTGGTGTACTCCTCAATGCCATTGGAGGAATCCCGGAACATATTCCAGTCTCTGCTAGCAAAACAGTCCTGTAGCTTAGCATCTGCTTCATCTGACCACTTTTTTTATTGATTCTAGTCACTGGTGCTTCCTGCTTTAATGTAAGGAGGAATCAGGAGGATAGAACTATGGTCAGATTTGCCAAATGGAGGGTGAGGGAGAGCTTTGTTTGTGTCTGTGTGTTGAGTAAAGGTGGTCCAGAGTTTTTTTCCCCCCCTCTAGTTACACATTTAACATGCCGTTAGAAATTTGGTAAAACCGATTTAAGTTTCCCTGCATTAAAGTTCCCGGCTACTAGGAGCGCTGCTTCTGGGTGAGTGTTTTCTTGTTTGCTTATCACGGAATACAGCTCATTCCATGCTGTCAATAGTTCCAGCCTCTGACTGTGGTGGTATGTAAACCGCTTCGAAGAATACAGATGAAAATTCTCAAGGTAGTGTTGCGGATGAATCAGAATTAGTTAGGTAACATAGATAAATAAGATGTTTTATTTATTTACGTAATATTCTTATGTGAGATACTTGTCATTAGAATGTCTCCTTTTGGACTATATTGTTGGCAGTTGCACTTTTCCCTTCTCAGCTAGGGAAAAGTCCCTTGGGGCCCAGAGAGGGGAGAGGTCAGGTTTGAACATTGTCTTCATATGTGAATGTATCTGTTAAACCATGTGAAGGGCTCCACAATGTCTGTACGCCAGTCACCCCCTCCTTTTCCCATTGGGGGGAGGTGTCTGGAACCATTTTATTACCCATCTGATGTTGCACTTATCTTTCATAGTATATGACCTAGAGGCTCACTCCCCTCAGTGAGCTTGTCCAGGAGTGGATTGTACTTGAGATGGGAGTATCTAGAGTTGACAATTGATATATGCCATTGGATGAGGTAATGTTTTGGTACTATGAAGTACCAAAACGAGATTAGAACCTCGTCTTAGAGACCAAACTGAGCAATAATTTATAGCTAATGCTATCTGGTTATGGGATACTCCTCTCTCAAGTAAATGTCTTTCTTTGGGAACTGTTCCTAAGATCTGTGGTTTGTCATGTAAGTTGAGAGGGGTGTATCTTGGCTATAAAAGATCTTGTTATTCTCTTATAGGCGCACTCAGAATTAATTTATAGACACTGAATTCATCTGAGAGTCAAAGGGCTATGGTGAAGCTCATATAATTAAAGATGAAGTTTAAGTATAACTCTGACTGGTGTGTGGTTTGTAAACTCTCCTCATTTAGTAATACAGGAAATTACCACGACGGTAGGTAGTGTGGTCTACAGTTTATCATGAAATACAGTGGCTTGCGAAAGTATTCACCCCTTTGGCATTTTTCCTATTTTGTTGCCTCACAACCTGGAATGAAAATTGATTTTTGGGGGGTTTGTTTCATTTGATTTACATAACATGCATATCACTTTCAAGATGCAAAAGACACACAAATTGAAAACTTGAGACTGCATAACTATTCAACCCCTCAAAATCAATAATTTGGGGGGTTATAATAATAATAACTTTCTCAGCAATTATAGCTGCAAGTCTCTTGGGGTATGTCTCTATAAGCTTGGCACATCTAGCTACTGGGATTTTTGCCCATTCTTCAAGACAAAACTGCACCAGCTCCTTCAAGTTTGGTTCCTCTGGTGTACCAAACTCTTTAGGTCATACCACAGATTCTCAATTGGATTGACATCTGGACTTTGACTAGGCCAATCCAAGACATTTAAATGTTTCCCCTTAAACCACTCAACTGTTGCTTTCAGCAGTATGCTTAGGGTCATTGTCCTGCTGGAAGGTGAACGTCCGTCCCAGTCGCAAATCTCTGGAAGACTGAAACGGGTTTCTCTCAAGGATTTCCCTGTATATAGCACCATCCATCATTTCATCAATTTTGACCGGTTTCCCAGTCCCTCCGAAGAAAACATCCCCTCAGAATGATGCTGCCACCACCATGCTTCACTGTGGGGATGGTGTTCTCGGGGTGATAAGAAGTGTTGGGTTTGTGCCAGACATAGTGTTTTCCTTGATGGCCAGAAAGCTCAATTTTAGTCTCATCTGACCAGAGTACCACCTTCCATATGTTTGGGGAGTCTCCCACATGCCTTTTGGCGAACACCAAACGTGTTTGCTTTTTTCTTTAAGCAATAGCTTTTTTTCTGGCCACTCTTCCATAAATCCCAACTCTGTGGAGTGTACGGCTTAAAGTGGTCCTATGGACAGATATTCCCATTTCCACTGTGGAGCTTTGCAGCTCCTTCAGGGTTATGTTTGGTCTCTTTGTTGCCTCTGGTGAATGGCCTCCTTTCCTGGTCTGTGAGTTTTGGTGCCATATTCTTTCAATTTTTTAAAATGGATTTAATGGTGCTCCAGGGGATGTTCAAAGTTGTGGATCTTTTTTTATAACCCAACCCTGATCTGTACTTCTCCACAACTTTGTCCCTGGCCTGTTTGGAGAGCTCCTTCTTCTTCATGGTGCCGCTTGCTTAATGGTGTTGCAGACTCTGGGGCCTTTCAGAACATGTATATATGTATACTGAGATCATGTGACACTTAGATTGCACACAGGTGGACTTTATTGAACTAATTATGTGACTTCTGAAGGTAATTGGTTGCACCAGATCTTTTTTAGGGGCCTCATAGCAAAGGGGGTGAATACATATGCAATCACCACTTTCCTGTTTTAATTTTATATAATTTTTTTAAACAAGTTTTTTTCATTTAATTTCACCAATTTGGATTATTTTGTGTATGTCCATTACATGAAGTCCAAATGAAAATCTATTTAAATTACAGGTTGTAATGCAACAAAATAGGAAAAATGCCAGGGGGTGAATACTTTTGCAATGCACTGTACTCTACCTCAGAGTACAGTGCATTGCAATAGCTAGAGATTTCCTTAGATATCGTGCACGAGCTGTTATATACAAAAATACATAGTCCGCCGCCCCTTTTCTTACCAGAGGCCGCTGTTCTATACTGACGGTGCAGCATTTCACCAACCAGCTGTATGTTGATAGTGTCGTCGTTCAGCATAAGATATTACAGTTTTGGTAAATGTAATCTTCAGCGTAGGTCATCTATTTTATTGTCCAAAGATTGCACGTTTGCTAGCAGAATGGAAGTAAGTGGGGGTTTATTTGATCACCTACCAATTCTCCGAAGGCAGCCCGCCCTCCGGCCCCTTTTTCTCCACCTCCTCTTCACACAAATCACTGGGATCTGGGCCTGTTCCCGAGAAAGCAGTATATCGTTCGCGTTGGCCTCCTCAGACTCATTAAAGGGGAAAAAACGACTCTGCCAGTCCGTGGAGAGTAATCGCAGTCCTGATGTCCAGAAGTTATTTTCGGCCATAAGAGATGGTAGCAGCAGCAACATTATGTACAAAATAAGTTTTAAAAATAAGATATGAACAAATAAATAAGATATGAACAAACAAAACACAATCAGGTACATCTTGCCAAGTGTATGTTCTCTACAGAAGGTGTAAACGGTACAGCCAAATTGTTACTTGCATAGTAGCAATATAAGAAATAGTGTCAATATAAATCAAATAATATACAGTATGTACAAGAACAATATCATTGATAGATGAGGTAATATGCATACAATCAGGGGTAAAGTGGCTGAACAGCAGGATAAAAACAAGTACATTAGCAGCAACGTATTGGTGTGTGTGTGTTAGGAGAGAGTCATTTGAATAGAGGCGGTGCAGGTGACTGGTCCGTCCAAACCACGCATGAACAAGGGAATCTATATTCCGAGAGCATGTTTCTGTCCTGCCCTTGACTTTGGTGCAGGGCATGTGATGTCCATAGCCTCTTCGTCGCAATACTCCCTGATCTTCTCAAAAACATAAGTTTGTCTAGCTGTGTCCAGTCCAGGTGGTGCTTGTACAGGCAGACCATCTATGGGAGGAAGGATGTCAGCGTTGCCCAGCAGCTGAAACCTGGTCCCGACTGAGTCCAAACGCTCCTTTGCGACAACAACACCAGGCTCCAGAGGATCGAAGCTGTAAAACAGGAAATAACCCCAAAAATTGACAAGACATTATAACCTTGCACAACATCAATTCACCTCCCAAGTTTAGATGAGAAGAATAATAATCTCATACAATGAAGTGCTGGAACTGCCTGAACTGTGGCAGCAGCCTGAAGTAAGTCAGGTGTTGTTGCCAGCCATAGCTTTCCACCAGCACAGTACCATCCTCCAGTCCAACCAGCTGTGGGATGTTGACCCTTGTTGTCCTTCACAACACCAGCAATCTCAGACAAGGTGTTTACTCTGGTCTTTCTGAAGCGCTGCTTGATGAGGCCGAAGCACCAGTCGGGGGCAAATTTGGTGTGGCCTGTGATCAAAAAGTGAAGGTCCAGACTCTGGTGGAGCTTGTGCATAGTCCGCCAGGCACAATACCAGAGAACAAACTTGTTCTTCTTTTGGCCACTGCAGTTATCACAATTCAGGTCCACACGTGTTTCCCAAACTCCGTAGTTGAAGAAATGATGCATGTAGCTGGTGACTGTGCTCCTGCCTTTGCTGTATGACATGCCTTCATCAATCAAGTAGTTGACTTGTTGTGATATTCCTTCACAGCAGACACCAAACAAGCCACACTTGCGAGGAGTTAAAAAGTAGATGGGACCTGGCTGCATGGGGTCAGAAGGATAGTGTACCTGCAAACAACAAAAGAACAGTAAGATAAGTTAATGAAACGAAAATGTAACGCAAATCGTGATATTTTTAATGCATCATTATCAGGAAAGTTTCACTTACCTACAAATGTGCAGAGTAGCAGCACTGCATACAGAAACACAATCTTGGAAACTGGAAGTTAAAACGATAACACACAGCCCGATTACACGTACCTCTGGAAAATACAGAAATAATGTGTGCTCAATAAAAGTAGTGCCAATCATGTTTGAGGTCAATTAAATAATCAAAACGTGTTGTTTATGGTTCAAATACCAAGTGCTGTCATCGATTCCTAGTAGAGAGGCCACACTGCTGCTTTTGTCACATGGCATGGCAGCAGCTTTCCACCAAAGTGTTTGTGTCCTGGGTGGCGTCCTGGTATACTATTGCATCATATTCTGCGTAGTTGTTGGTTCACCACTCACTGAAAGTTCTCATGCTTCAGGTGTAACCTGTGCTTACTTGGGACAGCTCTCTTTTTGATGGGAGGCATTAGACCATTCTCCTTGTATAACTGTTACAGGAGAGTCAGGCGTGTTCTACTGACGCTGAAGGACAAATTCCAGATAAAAAACATTTTGCCATTATTATACAATACCATCAGACACACCTGGCTAACTTGATGGGTCATGTAATCATCTGGCAAAGTTTAGTCTTTTGTTTAGACATGCTAGCTAAACAATTAACCATAATCCTAATCCATAGAGTACTAGCAATACAAACCGATTGTCATAGCTATCTGAAGTTAACCAAAAAGGTTCAATGTTAGCTAGTTATCTATCTAACATTAGGCTATAACTCACAATGCGAAATCGCATTCTGAGAACATTACTACACACAGATCATATATGTAATGTTAGCTAGCGAGCCAGCCATCTAATGTCAGCTCGCTAGCTGACCGTAAGCTTGCAATGAAAACAACTTTCTGACAAAATTAGAAACATATAATATCTGAAGCTAGCTGGATTCTTATCCATATACGTGGATGAATGCTTCATGGCAGACTGCAGCCCCTTTCATTAAATAAGACGTCCTGCGTTTCCGTTTAGTTTGAACAGATTGCTTGGCCCGTTGTTGTGTCAAGTCACTCTGGTTCACACTGACCGTGTGCAATTGCCATAAGGATCATCTTAAACTTTAGCCCCCACCCAAACTCGGACTATTTTACTCACCCTAGCAGAGCTGTTTAGGCTGTTTATATGTTATCCAGAGTGTTGGTAGTGTCAACTGTGCTCCTATAACAATTTAATTATGCTTTTTTTTGCTGACGTTTACTGACACCAGCCATATTCAACCGGTGTTCATAAATTCATCAGTTATTCTGCGCTCTGGCACACTCAGACGAGACTGCTCTGAAACAGCTGTTGCAGTGACATTCTATTGAAATGGATACTTGCATAGTGGAGTCTTTTGTTAAGTTTTACTATGCAATGCACAAAAAAGCTGCGTTAGACAGGATTACCTACACATACTGACCAGCTCAAATAGACAGAAGCGTGCTATATGGCAGACTAATCCAAACTCATCTCTCAAACACATTTTGAAGGAAAGAAATTCCACAACAGGTGACTACCTCATGAAGCTGGTTGACAGAATGCTTGAGTATGCAAAGCTGTCAAGGCAAAGGGTGGCTACTTTGAAGAATATAAAATATATTTCAATTTGTTTAACACTTTTTTGGTTACTACATGATTCCATATGTGTTATTTAATCGTTTTGATGTCTTCACTAAAATTATGTAGAAAATAGTAAAAAATAAAGACAAACCCTTGAATGAGTAGGTGTGTCCAAACTTTTGACTGGTACTATATTTATATATATTTTTTAATTGCCTGTTTTTGGCATTAGTCCATGTCACATATCAATTTGCCAACAATGTAAAATATGTTTAGTGAGTTAATAAAGCCACATACAAACATTTCTCGATTAAGGCAGCTCCAAAATGTTTCAGTCTAACTCAGTGCTTTCTGTGGTGGAGGGGCAGCTGCGGAATACAGAGAGTGTAGGTGTTGGTAATCTTCTTTAGTTGCGCCGTGATTGGCTCAGTGTTCCGTCACTCATGGGGACACTACGTCACCGCAGAATCTTCAGGGAGAGTTAGGCAGTTTAAGCCCCCTTGGGTGTTGACATAGATTTACATTAGAAGTCCCCATCCAAGAAGGCACAAGGTCATTGGCCACAGGTAAAATGATGTCAAATCATGTTATGTCTACCGTAGCTTTGATTGGACTGATGAATGCACTAACTGTAAGTCGCTCTGGATAAGAGCATCTGCTAAATGACTCAAATGAAAATGTGAATGTAGGACAGAGTTCCTGCATTGTGGTCCAGATACACCCCTATTCTGGAGGACTAATGGCCAGACACTACAGTCTTTATATTGCTGTGTCTGAACCAGTAACTCTGCTTATTGCACTCTAAACTCGAGGACTTGTCATTGTTTCCCAATCCAGAGTCTTTACTTGACCTGCTGATGTCTTGAGACTGATGGAAGAACACCTTTCCCACTCCACTCAACCTCCCAGTAATGTCCAGACAGAGTCTCTCACACAGCACCTGCCGGGCCAAAACAAATCTCTCTGGTTGATTAGCTGTTCTTGCTGTTCAGCAGTCACTTTGTTCAGCCCTCACTGAGAGGTTTTTGAATACTGTGTTTGAGTCCAAAGTGAGCTGGCAGAAATCAGGAAGAAGAGAAGGTCAAAGTTCTAAAGTTGTAAAGGGCAAAGTTGCAGATACCCTGCCTTTGAATCAGTGGAGAGAAATTGCAGTTAGCTAGAAACTGTCTTTCCAAATAAAACTAAATGTGCAACCAAAAATGGTTTTGTATGACCTGAAAGGGTTCTGGGACATTTCAGTGGGCCTTATAGATGATTCCAAAGAAACACATTCCAGCCCTCTTTTATTAACCAAAGGCATTTCCAGTTCAATAATAGGGTAGTAGTCTGTCACCTTGATATAATATTCAGACAACAATGAAAAAATATGACGTATTTCTTCTTAATCCCGCGGTGAAGCACTGGGGTTTCGTTTCGATTTAGGCTACTCCCACTCATCACTGTGTCGAAAGTCAGCAGGCTACACAGTATTTCATAATCAGGGCTCTCTCTTATCATGTTATTACAACGTCAGCAAACATATTTTCGATGCAAAGTCCACGTGTAGCCTACAGTAAGACTACAATAACATTTCATCATCAGTGATGTTGTCATGCATTTTCGATCTGCTTCAAATGATATTCATGATGTCACACAGCCTGAGGCTCAAATCAACGTGTATTTGTCATGTGCGCCGAATTCAACAGGTAAAAAAGGTATTAGGTGAACAATAGGTAAGTAAAGAAATAAAACGACAGTGAAAAATAAACATACAATGCAAATAGTCCGGGTAGCCATTTGATTACCTGTTTGAGTACCTGTTCAGGAGTCTTATGGCTTGGGGGTAAAAACTATTGAGAAGCCTTTTTGTCCTAGACTTGGCACTCCGGTACTGCTTGCCATGCGGTAGTAGAGAGAACAGTCTGACTGGTGTAGCTGGTTCTATTAAGTCAAAAAGAAAAATAGGCCTACGTTTTTTAAAAATTGATAACATTATGGGCTTAATATAAATAAGATATTTTTGTTCAATGGCAAACATTAAAGTAGCCCAATTTCGATTGCTACTAAATGAAATAAAACAAATCAGATTGAATAGCCTACATTAATATTTACAGAAAATGACTCGAAAAAATACATGGAAACGAAGCCTACAGAAAATTACAAACAATTGCAATTTATAGCCTCAGCTCAAGCCATGCAAATCGGAAAAAGTGTCTCAAACATGTTTAGATGCGTCCTATTCAACGCTGGCTTGGTATGACATTTACAGTAGCCTATTCGATGTGTGTGAATATTGCTAAAAACAATACATTGACTTTCCGAACACCTGTAAAACATAAACGAATATAAATGTCGTGGTAAATATGTGATCTTAATTGTTTTCCAACCGTCGCAGGTACGGAAAGTGAAACAGGTATTGGCTTCACCCTATTCGTTTTGAGAAACTATAAAGGTCGCATTCCTACAGGTAAGATGGTATACCCAAACATTAGTAACAAGACCGTGACATTTGACATAGCTAAGCCTGTTTTGTATTACAAAGATATACTTTTTTTGCTCCGCGTCTCGTTTTCATTACCAACATGCATAGGCCTACGAAGTCTTTGCTTATTTGTTTGTTGCTAACCCTGTGCAATGGTTTCTCGGTGGGCTGCAGATGGATGGACGATCACAAATTCCTACAACACAGTGAGACCTTAATGAACGTACTCAATATTATGGTGAGTAGATTCTTATATTTTTGTTATTCTAAACCATTGCTGTAATTGTATCGTGCCAACAGAAATTGAAGCTGAATTCTATGATTTTGAATATTGTACATTAAGTATTGAATGTATACATTGACTTTGTATTTATCATGTTTTTTTTCTTCTCTCTCTTAAACATAGGGTGGGGAGTTTACTACAGACAGTGTGGACATACCTTTCCCAGAGGACCTGTACGAGCAAGCTGAATATTTACCAGTAAGTTAGGCAGTCTTGTGAGATAGTCAACCTTTTAGCATGGGATGTACTGGTGCACAGAGGATGTATGCATTAGCATTGTACTGACATTCCAGAAAAATGAACACCCCGACATTATTGTATGTCGATCATGAACTATTTTGATTGGGAAATATGAATTAATTTAGTACGGATCAGGTTAAAGTCATTTCCTCATGTCTTTCATTTTACAGACTGATGACACAATTTGGTTCATCCTCCAAACCCTTGACAAGATCGCTGAGCTGTTTGATGGAAAACTAGACTCTGTCTGGGACG
The DNA here is from genome assembly GCF_034236695.1 of Oncorhynchus nerka. Classification (NCBI taxonomy): domain Eukaryota; kingdom Metazoa; phylum Chordata; class Actinopteri; order Salmoniformes; family Salmonidae; genus Oncorhynchus; species Oncorhynchus nerka. The sequence continues at coordinate 28,749,307 of NC_088418.1, forward strand.
AGAAGAAAGTGGAGATCTTCCTCAATGTTCTCACCAGTCAGTCTGATGGCCTTCAGTCATGTGTAAGTATAACGTCTTCATATTCTACAGTTGGAATAGGACTTCTCTAGCCTGGTCCAAGATATGTTTGTGCTCTCTTACCAACTCAGTTGGACATTGACAACGATCAAGTTGTCAAAACAGATCTAGGACCATGCATGCTAGACATTTTAATATGAGCACATATTCATTTGAATGAATGGACTGAGTCTCAGAGAGTTGGAGGAATGCAATATCTATATTGAGAACGTTATTTTTATTCCACAAACAGACTGCAACTATAGTGCAATTCTTTCTCCTCAAATTATTTAAACTACTCACACTTGTGTTATACTTTAATGGGCCTTTTGTTTAAATTGGTAATGTATTTGTAGGGAAACACAATGCATTGATAATAACTTATAGGAGATACAAACATTCAGTCATGCTTTTATCATCAATCCAGGTTAGGGCCCAGAAAAAAAATAGCAAGAATCTGCAAATGTACTTCAAGAGGCTGAACAACCACGTCCTTAAAAGAATGGTGAGTTTTTATTGAAATAATATTTCATATGTGGCCATAATGAGATGAATCATCATGGTCACATTGAGCCATTGGATCCCGTTTTACAATAATCTTCTACATACAGTACCAGTAGAACTTTTGGACACACCTACTCATTCAAGGGTTTTATTTTATTTTTTAGAATAATAGTGAAGACATCAAAACTATGGAATAACACATATGGAATCATGTAGTAACCAAAAAAGTGTTAAACAAATGTAAATATATGCCAAGAGTGCAAAGCTGTCATCAAGGCAAAGGTTGGCTATTTTGAAGAATCTCAAATATAAAATATATTTTGATATGTTTAACACTTTTTTTGGTTACTACATGATTCCATATGTGTTATTTCATGGTTTTAATGTCTTCACTATTATTATACAATGTAAAAAAAATAAAGAAAAACCTTTGAATGAGTAGGGGTGTCTAAACTTTTGACTGGTACTGCATGTGTCCATAACAATATACTGTACATACATTGAAAATGGTAGTTACACTGGAAAGTACAGTGTAAGTACAAAAATAAATACATGATTCAATTTGGCTAAACCTTCCCTCATCCTATAATTGTTGTTTATTTGACAAATACTTGAAACTGTTCATGGTGTAAACAGATTTAACAATGTGTACCGATCTACACTGCAGTAACATGTACTTGTTTAATTTAGGGCTCAATTTAATCCTTAATGCTAAAGAGCTGCGCTACAGTGCGATAGAAATGTAAAGGCAATGTTCCCTTCTGTATGATGAGGGTATTCTGGTTTTCAACTGCTAATATGTTTGTGGCTTTGTCACCAATCTGCAGGCATACAGTGCTCATGCATGGGAGCTGGTCAGGAAAGAGGTTAGGACACATCTGAGGAGGCTGGTTCTTCTGGGTTCAGCTACAGAAAACAGCATCTAAACTCAGCAACGCAATAATTATCGTCAAGTATGAGTGACGTCATGTATTTCGCCTGTTTCTTTGTATTTTTTATGATATGTTTATTGATTCCACATGGAAATGTTTTTTTTATTATTTGGTTTTAAATCTATTTATTTATTAACTTTTATTTATTCTGTTGCTGGATACATTTTTATACACAAAATTACTGTAGATGTATGCTTTTACCTGCTACTTCATTAAATGCATTTTTGACTACATATGGATTTGGCAATCACTGTTTAACAGTATATGGTATAGTAATAGTTTTCATAACAACAATAGAGCTTAGGCATTGTGATGTTTTTGAAAAAAATGACAGCTCTAGACAAAAACAACTTTCTCTCGAGACTAATTGTTTTTTTTGTCTTTAGACATTTAAGGCAAAGTCCACTTTACAATGCTGCCATATCATAGTACAGGCAAGAGTATAACATTATTAGCAATCAGCAATGGGACGGCCTACATATTTATCCAGGCCACATGTCCACTTAACAAAACACCCACATTGATACAATTTGAAGGGGTGTGATCAGGTCGAGTATTTACAACTGAAACAGGAGAAGCTGAAAAGAGAAAGCCTTTCTATGGACAAGCCTCGTTAAACAAGCATTGCAATAACTAACTTTTGTCGCATTCACCCTATTATTTAACAATCAAAATAGTAGCACCAATTCAAAACTCCTTTTATAGAGACACCAAATCGAGCACAACTGAAAAGAATACATGAACACATTTGAGATAAGAGAAAAACATGCGATTAGAAAAACAGGAATCAACAATCTGTTCCTCTACGTGCATCTTATATAGGAGGTATCGAAAAGAACACGCGCGCATGTATTCTAAAATGACATTACCCATATGGATGGATCTATAACATGAAGAAATAGTGGTCATCTGAACAAATCACTAAACATAAGATACATCCTGTAACACCATGGATGAGACATTGGCCTTTGAGTCCAGGGCCGTATTCATATTGCATCTCAGAGTAGGGTTGCAGATCTTTGATCAGATCCCCCTTGTCTATTCATTTTCATCTGAGGCAAAAACGGATCATAGATCAGCAGTCCTACTCTGAACGCTTAACGAATACGGGCCGGATAGGCATTGAGATGCATTGGATGACAGGAGAGCTCAGTCGCCATCTCCGCGCCGATGCAGCTCACTCCTGCTTCCAAGCTGCAGCAGCCTCTGCTGGCCCAGGCTGAGCATACACTGAGATGTCCTCATACAGATCACCACAATGCTCGATCTCCAAGCCCTGCATGCGTCAAATACAGGGGGAGGGGGGGGGGGGGGGGGGGAATGTACTATTTACTACATTACAACTAAACGTATTGTGATGAAATGTAATTTTGTGCACATGCAATGAATACACTCGTAGAAATAAATACAAAATTAGGCTACAGTTTATGTACAATGTGCTGCTTTTACATGAATTCCATTTGTTAATGACAATTTGATGGTTATGCTGTTGGTATGTCTTTACTGGTACATCAACAAGTTGATTGTGTAAAGCAAGTTAAAGCAGAAGTAGTACCTAAATATTTCCGTACTATTTTAATTAGAAGCAGTGTTTAAGGAAGATGAAGCCCCACCATTAATATTTAAAAAATGGGGGGGGGGGCCAAATGAATGCAGAAAATAAGAAGTGTACGCTGGAATGACGACACTCAACATGCACAAACACAAAAAAAAGGAAACAACACCACCTTAGCAAATGCTAAAATGAAAACATTTTGTTATCCAAATTATGACAATGGTAACAAACAAGCTGTGGTTAAAGAGTCACTGAAGCAGAGAGAGAGAGAGAGAAAGAAGCATGCAGCTGTGAGGAAAAACACAATTTCCTGTTTGTCACTGATAGCCGATCACGTCTAAAGTTAGGCTGATTCCACTATTGTTGCTAATGTTAACAAAAATATTAGTGTCACAGCTCTTAATGTGGGACTTTGACTGTGGAAAATCACCTCCACTTAGTCTATTGCGCATATTGAACATTCATGATACTCTGTACAGCCTAACCTATGGATTGTGCACCCATGAAATGCCGTATCAACCTACTCAGTGACACCCACAGAAGACAACTTTGTAGAGTTTACACAAATATTAGCATCATAGCTCTTATAGCAGGACATTGACTGGGGGAAATCACCTCCTCATGAATATTCAACACACATAGTAGACTAAGTGGGGAGGGGACTTCAAAATCCCGCAATAAGAGCTACAGAATGACAACAACAACAACAAAAAAACTCTACAGAGTTGTCTTCTGTGGGTGTCACTGCGTAGGTTGATTACGCCATTTCATGGGTGCACAATCCATAGATAAGTCTGTACAGTGTACACGTATACCCACAATGCAATTCTGAAGTTTAATACATTTAGAGTGCGATTTCAACTGGTTTAATTTTATTTAGAACTAACAGGGCTGGAATTAATCTACCGGTAGCCTATGTGCCATGTATAGGTATCTTATGTTGAATCTATTTTAAGACATAACATAAGGAAATCTTTGTTGGTTATATGCTGACTGTAATTACCCACCAATTGATGTAACCTACAGGTGTCGGATCTTAATTTGATCACCCTGTTGATGCAGGAAACTTGTAGTGTATTGAAGGCTTCTAAAGTTTTTTTAAAAATGTCAAACTTGATTTTCCCTAACATAACATGTATCAACCCCTCCCAAAAAAATTACATTAATAACAATCCACACAGTAACTAACACTTCCCTGCAGAAATGAAATTAGCATAATAAAAACATCCCCATAAAAATCAGTCTGTTAAAACTCGAGATATCAGTTGTTTTGCATGGGCTGCATTTCAATCCCTATTTTTTTCCCGTAAAGTAACATGCGCAGAATGTAAGGTTGTTTGGTGCACACGAATAGGTGTCCTGAACACAGGTTGCACAGCCACTCCAGAATGAGAAATTGTGCGGTAACAGTGGATACTTTCTGGTACTATACGGTAGTTAATAATGGTAATGATACCAAATGGCTCTGAGTGGTATAAGTTTTAATGGTTCCCAAAGGAACTCAAATAATTTACAGTGTTACCTTCGCATCGTAAAATAGGTGCAACCTGATTTTCAATAGGCCTACATTCCCTAAACAGACATGAATTCAAACGGAATTGACCCAAACTCTGACGTCTTGTCCTTTTAATATGAACCAAATTGTTACACTGCAGCCTATTGCAGCATACAAGATAGTAGGGAGAACATATAGAGAATTGAGGTGGTTTTAGCTCCATTTTCATCAAAAACCACAGAAGACCCTGTTATCATCATTAGCATACTGTACCTCATAGATGTGATCATGTTCAGGTTCTTCATAAATGGCATCTTCCTTTTTCAACTGAAAGAAAATGAGAGACAACTGAAAACAATTCTGCATAATAAAAACCAAGTATCAAATTGTACATATTACACCATATATTTTACACATACTGTATCACACACTGTACCCTCTCACCTTTGTGTCAAAATAATACAACTTTTGAAAAGCTCGAAGATCAGAATGTAAGTAGTCAATGTGAATAAATTATTTCATCTGTTTTGTTGTGTCAGGTACATTCAAACATATTGAAATCACACCAGATAATGCATTAAAATACATCATTTTGTTTTTGCTGAGGTTTTCAGGTAGGTATATTTATTGTGTCATGCGACTCACCAGGGATTGGTGGCGTAGCAGTGGGGCAAGAGCAAACAGCGTTAAGAGTAACGCCTGGAGAAATATCAAAGCATCCTTCAGCTTGCTTCTCCTTTCTGCATTTTCACTGTTAGAGGGTCCTTTATACACACACACACACACACACACACACACACACACACAGATAATTACGAGTTTGTAAATTTGCAAATTACGAGTTTTGACAATCTATGACCATCTTTAAATCCGAGGATGACAATGATGCAGATTATATATATATATATTTTTTAATCATAGTAGTTAATAAAGCAATACATATCCTTAAACAGATGCCATCCCATTGACAAAAACGATTCCAAATAGTTTTCAACCAATCATTCTTAACATTTTATGTCACCATCCGAGATTGCATTGGGCTATACTGTAGTCTACTTACTGAGCACTTGTAGCTCTGTCCCTGGCCCCCAGGTGATGTTGTTAATCAGACAAAAGTAAAATCCGGTGTCCTCCGTCTCTACATGTCTGAGTTCGATCGAGGCGTTTCGTAACATGCTCTTCTGCCTCACAGTGACCCGGTCCCCCTCTATCTTCTTCCCAGTGGTGTTGTATTCTGAGGCCTTGTACCATTCCACCGTGGCAGGCTGGTTTCGGTCCGACACCACACAGAATATGGCCACAGTGCGATTGGTCTTCACCCCATAGAAACGAGGCTTCTGGGTGACCTGTAGGGGGCTGTTTAAAGCCACTGGAGAGACGAATGGGATGAGAGACACAAGGTTTGGTCAGTGAGACAGGTGATGGAAGCGTTGAACTATTTTATAAAACCTACTACTGTTAAATTAACATGATTCATTAGCAAATGTTGTCAGATATTTGTTATGAGGAAATGGAAATTATCACATAGATAATCAAACACTAATCTTTCATATAATTCCTGTAATCTTTCGTATCTGATTAATTATATAATATATAAATGTGTAAGCATGTTAGACATCAGTATATGAAATAATGTATAAACCTACCCAAGCTATTTCAAATGACCGTATGCCTGTTTTACAGTAACAGCCTAATAAATATCCTGCTTGTTTTACAATGATACAAAACGACGAAGTAAATGTAAAAAAACAAAACATAAATGAATGGCAAATACCAATAATACAATGGATTAAACAATCTTGGATGTAACAAATTGTACATGGATCACAACTAAATGTTTATTACAGATATATTGTGAGGTTAGTTTGACTTCCTCTTTTACACAGATGGGCAGGAAACAATGCTGGAGACGTGGTCCAATGCAACAACAACACAAAATACTTGCAAAACAAACGTTTATAAATATCCAACATGTAAAATATGTGTAAATATCGATACAAAGATAACTTCAAGAACAGCTTAAACATAATGCTTGGGGTAAAGTGATGACTCTAGTGTTTTATGTCTCATTTTGTCAGCAAATCACTCTTAAACCAATCTCTTACCTGAGAGGTTCACAAAGATGAGCCCACAACATCCAACCAGTAGCCAGCACATGGCGGTCAACATTACTACTGTAGATTGCAAAAGCACAAGTTGTACTAGCCCCAAAATAATCTATGCAGAATAGCACCTTGACTGTAGCGTGGAGAGAGACACCAGCATCAGTGGGTGTGACCACTGTTTGGTTGCGCATGCCCCATTCAAGATAATCAAACAAATAAGAGACAGGATATGATTAAAGGGATAGTTCACCCACATTTCAAAATTGCAATCTTGCTTGACTTACATGTTAGTTTTGAAAATGCCAAAGATAGCGGATGGTAGCAGTGGCGACATAAACAACCCCAAAGAGTGAATTGTATTCATGAAGTGAATTGCACTGAATTGTCTTTGTCTCCAGACTGCTTACAAGGTAAGGAAACAAAATGTGAATTTGTCATTTGGTTGAGCTATCCCTTTAAGTTGCAAACTACCAAACACAAACTGAAGTCACACACTAACAGGTATGACCCAAGTTGATTAAACTGCCTTTAGAAAACAATTAGTCGACAAACAGTTAACATTTTCCAACAAACATCTTTCCTCTGCAACTTGTGTCCACATAGGGTCTATTCAAATAAAGTGTACTCATATGATATTTTACATAATCCGCTCAAACATGCTTATCAGAGCCCCCTATTTTAAAATGGATACCCCTCCCTTCCATACCTCATGTGACATACCTTATGATAAAGCAATGTGGTGCTGTGTGTTTAGAATGATCTGCTGCAACATGTTGGGCTGGTAACATTGTAGGCCAGTGGTTCTCAAACTGGAGGACCCGACCCCCTGAGCCAGTGGTCACAAAAAGGTTATGGGGAATCGAGAGTGTGAAACATCTGCCCCTTGATTCCAAAGGGCCAAAGGTAGCAAGTTTGAATCCAGCGATAGAAGGTATTTTTTGACAATAAGTTGTGTATGTTTGTTTGTGCCTCAGTTGACAAAGGATGAAAGTTTGAATCCAGCGATGGAAAGTTGTTTTTGACAATTGTTTTTGTTTGTTTGTGCCTCTGATTCCAAAGGTTGCAAGTTTGAATCCAGCAATAGAAAGTGTTTTTTTAGATTTTTGTTTTAAGCCTATCCCAAACCTTAATCCTTACCTTAACCCAGGTAACGACCCCATTTTGAAATCTGCTTCTTGTGACCCTCAACTGTGAGTATGTCATTATAAGCCAATGTTTAAAAAAATAATTTGGGGCTATAGCAGTCAATTGCATAACATTCTGCCAGTATTTCTGATTGTCCTCTCAACTTCGATAACATACAGTACTTTTAATGTAGGGCTATGACAGTCAACTGCAAAATATTCTGACATAATGTCTCTAATGCGTGTACAAAACAATTGGGAACTCGGAAATCTCCGACTTCCGACTTCAGTGGTTCAAGACAACTGGAAACTCAGAAGGAAAACGTGCACCGACTGGGAAAAATAGTTTTGAACAGTCATCCAACTCGGAATTCCAAGTCGGCAACTCGGGCCTCTTTCTAAAGATCCGACTTTCCGACCTGAAGAACACTGAAGACATGATTTGACCTAGTTTTTTTTCAGAGTTCCCAGTTGTCTTGAAAGCACCATTGTCTCAACAACAAATTAGATGGGAGTGCTTGATGTATGTCGTGTAGGAGCATTTTCTTGAATCATTCCGATTCAAGCGCTACGATCTAAGGGCACTCTCTGGTTTCATTTTATCTTTTAGATTTCAATCATTTTCATTTCGATTTTTAAGGTTAACCACATTACAATGATTTTGAGATAGAAAGACAATATGTTTTAATTTTGCAGGGGGAATTGTGGAAATTCTCCAGCAACCATAATTCCCTATCAGGTGACCCCTAGTTTGGGAACCATTGCCTTAACCATTCAGAGTTCATTCCTAACCTTAAGATTTAGAAGTTAATGCCTCTGATTCCAAAGGTTGCAAGTTTGAATCAAGTATTCCTGGATTTGATCTTGCAACCTGGCAGGGGCTTATGGTGTTTAAGGTAAGGGTTAACGTTTGGGATTGGTTGAAAATAAAAATGTCAAAAACATCTTTCTGTTGCTGGATTCAAACTTTTGATTCTTATTTATTATTTGATTCTTCCAGGCAACTTCGAAATTTGATGTTTGAGAAACATGGATGAATGTCTAATACATTTTGTCTGGTTTTGCCTGGAAAAAGCAGAGTATATTAATATTATCCACATAAAATACAGTTTAGCAATCTGTTACGGCGCATCTTTGCCAGAACAACCTGGCGATTTCATCAATAATTTTCATATTTCACATTTTCGTGCTTAGTTTGGGTGGCTACTGGCTAGGCGGGTTGGGCTGGTTTTAACCTGGTCTCAGAGCATTTTGTATTATTCTGTAGGTAAACACGAGATATTGTGCATTGACATGATTGGTTGACGGTAGGTGGAGGCGGAAGGTCCTGTATAAACACAAACGTACTTCCTTGACAACTTCCTTCACAATAGCTCCACTCTGCTACACTAAGCGCAATAAGTATGAAAGCCCTGATGTCTGCAGAGTCTGCATCTCAGTAAATGCTGTATGGCCACTTCAGAGGTTGGATTGACCATGCAGAGCCTTTACGGCTGAGCCTACAGGTAGGCAGTATGATCCTGCTTGCTCTGGTCTCCAGAGAAGTGACATGATATCCCTAGTTGATATTGGCTGCTAATATGAATGACTTCCAGGCCAAAATGCAGGTGTACAACTCAGTGTATTTCTGTATCTTTCGTTTTGAAAATACTCACTGTTTATGGCTGTAATGACAGGCTACATTTGTGCACCGATTGTGCGCACATGCATGAACCACTGATGTAGACCAAGCTGAGTGATGCTGGAGATAGATTGCTGTAAAATGTGTTGTAAATGAATGAGTAATTATCCATACCACGATTTATATTTGAAAGTTGCATTTAAATATTTTCACAGTACATCATTTGTTTGTGAATCATTACTCATGTATCTACAATACAACATCTCCATAATGATTCCTTTGCTCGTGTTAGTCACTACCACAATTCTCAGGGGAAATTCAGGATAATTTTTGCTTTTTTGGGGGGAAAGTGTATTGAGGCTTTTATGAAATCCACTTTAAAAAAGTGCTTTGATGCACCAATAGTCTTTTGGGGCGGGGGTGATGCAGTCGCTGAAGTGTCTTACATGGTTCCCTGTTATTTACTGTAGAAAACGTATGTCAGTGCTCAGATAAGAACCAGGCTGATGCCTGCAAAATGCTACATTAATGAATCATGCTCCATGGTATGTACCAGATTTATGCACAGTAAGAATGCACAAAGCACCAGAAACAGTGACGAAACATAACCATGTGTCTCAGACGCAGATTGCTTTTTTAAGTACGTAAATGTGTCGTGGCCTAGGTCTATGCCTCCGAAACACAAATACTGCTGCATCATGGGTTTGAATACGGCCCACTTCTATTTCAGCACACTTATTCTATCTACAAAAGTATGTGGATTGGCTATTTCAGCCACTCCCGTTGCTAATAGGTGTATAGAATCGAGCACGCAGTCATGAAATCTTCATAGACACACATTACCAGAAGAATGACCTTACTGAAGAGATCAGTGACTTTCAATGTGGCACGGTCATAGGATGCTACCTTTCAAACAAGTCAGTTTGTAAAATGTCTGCCCTGCTTGAGCTTCCCCGGTTAACTGTCAGTGCTGTTAATGTGAAGTGGAAACTTTTAGGATTGGACTGCCGAAGGCTGAATCGAGTAGTGAGTAAAAATCGTCTGTCCTCGGTTGCAACACTCACTACCTAGTTCCAAACAGCCTCTGGAAGCAACATCAACACAAAAACTGTTCGTTGGAAGCTTCATGAAATGGGTTTCCATGGCTGGGCAGCCACACACAAGCCTAAGATCACCATGCACAATGCCAAGCATCGGCTGGGGCGGTGTAAAACTCGCCGCCATTGGACTCTGGAGCATTGGAAATGCGTTTTCTGGAGTAATGAATCACGCTTCGCCATCTGGCAGTCTGACGGACAAATCTGGGTTTGGCAGATGCCAGGAGAATGCTACCTGCCCGAATGCATAGTGCCACCAACTGTAAGGTTTGGTGGAGGAGGAATAATTGTCTGGGGATGTTTTTCATGGTTTGGGCTGTGCCCCTTAGTTCCAGTGAAGGGAAATCTTATTGCTACATTCTAGATGATTCTGTGCTTCCAACTTTGTGGCAACAGTTTGGGGAAGGCACTTTTCTGTTTCAACATGACAATGCCCCCATGCACAAAGTGAGGCCCATACAGAAATGGTTTTTCGAGATCGGTGTGGAAGAACTTGACTGGCCTGCAAAGAGCCCTAACCTCAACCCCATCGAACACCTTTGGTATGAATTTGAATGCAGACTGCGAGCCAGGCCTAATCACCCAACATCAGTGCCCGACCTCACTAATACTCTTCTAGCTGAATGGAAGCAAGTCCCTGCAGGAATGTTCCAGCATCTGGTCGAAATCCTCCCAAGGAGAGTGGAGGATGTTGTAGCAGCAAAGGGGGGGACCAACTCCATATTAATGCCCATGATTTTCGCATGAAATGTTCGACGAGCAGGTGTCCACACACTTTTGGTCATGTAGTGTGGATATCGTGCATTTAGAAAGTATTCAGACCCCTTCACTTTTTCCAAATTGTTTACATTACAGAGGGAAAAAACAAGTTAATCAATTTTAGGATAAGGCTGTAACAAAATGTGGAAAAAGTCAAGGGGTCTGAAAACTTTCTGAATCCACTGTGTATATATACAGTACCAGTGAAAAGTTTGGACACAACTACTCATTCAAGGATTTTTCTTTATTTTTTACTATTTTCTACATTGAAGAATAAGTATGAAATAACACATATGGAATCATGTAGTAACAAAAAAGGGTTAAACAAATCAAAATATATTTTATGTTTGAGTTTCTTCAAAGTAACCACCCTTTGCCTTGATGACAGCATTGCACACTCTTGGCATTCTCTCAGCCAGCTTCATGAGGTATTCCTCTGGAATGCATTTCAATTAACAGGTGTGCCTTGTTAAAAGTTTATTTGTGGAATTCCCGCAAAACACCAGTCTCAACGTCAACAGTGAAGAGGCAACTCCGGGATGCTGGCCTTCTAGGCAGAGTTGAAAAGAAAACGCCATATCTCAGACTGGCCAATAAAAAGAAAAGATTAAGATGGGCAAAAGAACACAGACACTGGACAGAGGCACTCTGCCTAGAAGGCCAGGATCACCGAGTTGTCTCTTCACTATTGATGTATGAGACTGGTGTTTTGAAGATACTGCAGTATTTAATGAAGCTGCCAGTTGAGGACTTGTGATGCGTCTGTTTCTCAAACTAGACACTCTAATGTACTTGTCCTCTTGCTCAGTTGTGCACTGGGAACTCCCACTCCTCTTTCTATTCTGGTTAGAGCCAGTTTGCGCTGTTCTGTGAAGGGAGTAGTACACAGCATTGTACGAGATCTTCAGTTTCTTGGCAATCACAAAACCCTTGAATGAGTAGTTGTGTCCAAACGTTTGACTGGTACTAATATATATATATATAATATCCATTTATTCAATACATTTTAGAATAAGGCTGTAATGTAACAAAATGTGGGAAAAGTCAAGGGGTCTGAATACTTTCTCAATGCACTGTGTGTATACATATATATATATATATATATATATATACACATACAGTCGTGACCAAAAGGTTTGAGAATGACACAAATATTAATTTTCACAAAGTTTGCTGCTTCAGTGTCTTTAGATATTTTTGTCAGATGTTACTATGGAATACTGAAGTATAATTACAAGCATTTCATGATAATGACAAAGTGAAAACAGGTTTTTAGAAATGTTTGCAAATTTATTAAAACTAAAACAGAAGTACCATATATACATAAATATTCAGACCCTTTGTTATGAGACATTGAGCTCAGGTGCATCCTGTTTCCATTGATCATCCTTGAGATGTTTCTACATCTTGATTGGAGTCCACCTTTGGTAAATTCAATTGATTGGACATGATATGAAAAGGCACACATGTCTATATAAGGTCCCACAGTAGACAGTGCAAAAACATAGCCATGAGGTCAGAGTCCCTCTGTGGAGATGGGAGAACCTTCCAGAAGGACAACGATCTCTGCGGCACTCCACCAATTAGGCCTTTATGGTAGAGTGGCCAGACGGAAGCCACTTCTCAGTGACAGGGACTGAGAGACTAGTCAGGATCGAGGCAAATATGAACGGAGCAAAGTGCAGAGATGAAAACCTGCTCCAGACCTCAGACTAGGGTGAATGTTCATCTTCCAACCGGACAACGACCCTAAGCACACAGCCAAGACAACGCAGGAGTCTCTAAATGTCCTTGAGTGGCCCAGCCAGAGCCTGGACTTGAACCCGATCGAGAGAGACCTGAAAATAGATGTGCAGCAACACTCCCCATCCAACCTGACAGAGCTTGAGAGGATCTGCAGAGAAGAATGGGAGAAACTCCCCAAATACAGGTGTGCTAAGCTTGTAGCATCATACCCAAGAACACTTGAGGCTGTAATCACTGTCAAAGATGATTCAACAAAGTACCGAGTAAAGCGTCTGAATACTTATGTAAATGTGATATTTTTTATCTTTTTAATAAACTAGCAAACTTTTTTTTTAAACAGTTTTGCTTTGTCATTATGGGATATTGTGTGTAGATTGATGATATATGTATGTTTAAATACATTTTAGAACAAGGCTGTAACCTAGCAAAAAGTCAAGGGGTCTGAATACTTTCCCAAGGCACTATGTATGTATGTATGTATGTATGTATGTATGTATGTATGTATGTATGTATGTATGTATGTATGTATGTATGTATGTATGTATGTATGTATGTATGTATCCATCCATCCATCCCACTATAGGCACATAGTAAAACAACAACCTACTACATCTAATGATCTTCCACCCCCTTACTAAGCCATCTTCCTTTCCAGAAAGAAGACTAAACGAGAGAACAACATAAGGTCAGTTTCCCAGACCCAGATTAAGCCTAGGTCTGTGCTAAAAAGCAGATATCCTCTTTTGGAATAGATTTTTTTTAGCCCATCACTAGGCTCAATCTGACTCCAGGAAACCAGCTCCAACAGAATATCTTTTATAGTCTGTCCCTTGCTTCAGAAGAGTGTTAAACAGTATACAAGCGTGGCAGGCATTGCCCAGTGTGACCACGCTGAGCAAAGCCTGGGAGAGACATTAGCACCAACTGGCATGAAGGCTGAAGGTCACTGGCCGCCCCTGACATTTTGTCTGGGCACTCAATTCCTAAGTACATATCCAGATGAACGTTCCCCCTTTTACCCACGTAACTGTTAAGGAAGAGGGGGCCTATGTACAGTATTAAGCTGTCGATAAAGAGGCTGTACAGAATTGCTGTTGCTAAATGTTTACTTCATATTTCCGCTTGAGTATTACCTGTATGGTTCAAATAGACACACACACATATATATATATATATATATATACACATATATAAAACCAAACAATCCTTAAGGCTAATAATATAATATTTTGCTCATGGGCCTGGGTAGGTGTGCCCCTTTCTGTCCAATATGGTTATTTCTGGGCAATATTTCAGCCAATTTAGGGAATCCCTTTTGGCTCAAGAGCACTATCAAGAGGCAAAAGTTCATTATAGCCTCTTTAAAGATGTTGGATACTCAGTTCCCTGTTGCGACTACAAATATAAGTGGTTGCGTTTCGGTTTTATGAGGGGATAACAGTACACAAAACCTATTCAACTGTTTCAATTGAAGTTTGTCCGATTTTTTCAATGTAGAGCAATGTCAAGATGAAGCCATGTCTCACGATATCGGTTGAGCAGATCCAGCTGTTTGCATCACTCACAAATGAATAGAAAATATAAGCAATGTCTAATTTCCTGGTTCTATTTGGCACTTATCTATAGCATTCAAGTGCATTGGAGGAATATAGCTGGATCTACACAACCGATGTCATGGGATGTGGTTTCATCTTGACATTAGACTACTATAGAGGTTTAAAAATATCTGACAGACTTTGATTTGAATGTGTCATTTCCCTTAAAGGCTACTCACCAACAGTATTTAGTTACATGGCTATAAATGCTATATGACAAAAGTTCTCTGGAATTTCAGCAACCTCAGCATGGTACGTTGTATGTAAGTACAAGACATTCAATACGCATCTAATCCCAACAGAAAGGTGAAACTAGCCTGACAGTCTGTGACAATTGGTCTTCCGGTATTCACAGTTTTCCATTTCCAATCTCAACCGCTGTCTTTAAATATTTTACTCACTCTCCCCTGAATAAGCACTTGGAAGTTGCTGAATTAATTGATTATTTACTTATTCGACATTGGTGAAGAGAAATTGAAATGTAAATATGTATTATGGAAATCATTGTCATTTGGGGGAATTGTTTTGGCACAAACTACATTTCAGTAACAGCTTTTCAATTCTGAAGATCTTGCTTTAAAAAAAACCTGTGGCCAATACATCTTGTAACCTTAAAAATAGCTGGTGTGAAACAACAAATAATTGCATATTGAGTGTCATCTGTGCTTATGTAAGGGCAACCAATAGAGGGCGTGCATTTATTACTGTGGGAAAGCCCGCATTGCAACATACAGTATTATTCACACAGTCACAATTACAATTACAATTATGTAACCCTTATCCCTAAACCTGACATTCCATTCCAAATACTTCAGGACAGTTTGAAACATATGAAAGCAGCCCGTTTCCTTTTCCCCCATTTTAAAATATTTTATTCAAGTAACATGGTTAAATTGTACATTAATTAAATGGCTTTAAATAGATAATACAAAGGGGGGAAAAAAAGGTCACAAGAAAAAAAGAGAACCTCCAATACTGAGCCAAAAGTATAGACAGGCAACACTGATTATAAGCTTACTACTAACGTTTTGCATATGACTCCCCCTACATTGAAAATGTAAACATTGGTATATAGTATGTATTTCATTTCGATTTTGCCATTTAACGAGCAAGCTGTCAAAAAATGTAAGTATTGCAGCGATGATATATCATCTCAGATACCATCACTGCAGATCTCTAGTATTTGTAATAGGAATTACTGCCACAACTGCAGTTTCTTCATAAGAAAAAAGAGACCCCTCACAAGAAGTATTTAAGAAATATGTTAAGGTCTGGCAGCTGTTACATTCATTTCAGGGACGACGTTTAAAGCAGTTGAACACACACTAAAAGGTGCTCTACTTCCATTCCATGTAGTTTAGAACGAGAGACACGGTCAACAACTTCCTACACTCTAGCACAGAAAACCTTAACACTTCAAAAGTGCTTATTTCATTCATTTATACATTTTCCAGGTAAGATATGTGTTTCATTCAATTTCGACGTGCACAACAGTAAGTGGAGCTATCATAACAACATGAGTAAAGACTTAAAGGGACAGTTCACTCCAAAATCAAAGTTTGTGTTCAGACTTCCAGACTAATGTTGCGTTAAGTTCACATCCCGTGCCTTCAGAAATGATTCATACCCCTTGATTTATTCCACATTTTGTTGTGCTACAGCCTGAATTCAAAATTGATTGAATTGATTTTTTTTCTACACAAAGTACCTATAATGACAAAGTGAAAACATTTTTTTAGAAATTTTAGCAAATGTATTGAAAATTAAATACAGAAATATCTCATTTAGATATGTATTCACACCCCTGAGTAAATACATGTTAGACTCGCCTTTGGTAGTGATTACAGCTGTGTGTATTTCTGGGTATGCTTGTAAGAGTTTTGAACATATGGATTGTACAATAGTTCCCCATTATTCCTTTTAAAATTCTTCAAGCTCTGTCAAGGTGGTTGTTGATCATTGCTAGACAGCCATTTTCCAGTCTTGGCAGAGATTTTCAAGTCAATTTAAGTGAACACTCAACGTTGTCTTGGTAAGCAACTCCAGTGTATATTTGGCCTTGTGTTTTAGGTTATTGTCCTGCTGACTTTTTCCACATTTTGTTGTGTTACACCCTGCATTTAGATTGGATTAAATAGAGATTTGTCACTGGCCTACAAACAATATAACATAATGTCAAAGTGGAATGATGTTTTTTTTTTTTTTGTATTATATTTTTATACTATTTTTTAAATAAATGATGAAACAAATTGAAAGCTGAAATGTATTCAGTCAATAAATATTCATCCCATATGTTATGGAAAGCCTAAATAAATGTGCTTAACAAGCCACTCTGTGTGCAATAATCCTGTAGTGTTTAAGCATTTTTTTATTGACTACCTCATCTCTGTACACAACACATACAGATCATTATAAGGTCCCTCAGTCGAGCAGTGAATTTCAAACGCAGATTCAACCACAAAGACCAAGGAGTTTTTCCAATGCGTCGCAAATGATTGCACTTATTGGTAGACGGGTATTACAAATTAAAAATCAGACATTGAATATCCTTTTGAGCATGGTGAAGTTATTAATGAACCCTTTGGATGGTGTATCAATACACCCAGTCACTACAAAGATACAGGCACCAGTAGGCACCAGTAGGGTTGCCAACTGTCCCGTATTAGGGATGTCCCTTATATTGGGCTAAATTAGTTTGTTCCATACGGGACCTCTCTTGTCCCGTATATTCATCCAATCACAGTATAGTGTAAACGCGCCAATTTCTGCAACGTAATTTCTGTTATTGTTCGGTCGGTTTGGTATAAAGGAAATATGGATCAACATACAAAAAAAAGACTGTTTATTGTAGCTGCACAATGTGAAGTAAAAAAGGATGTGGGTTAAGCCCGTCAGTGGTGACTCAACGAAAGCTTTCTGTACTTTGTGTCGGGAATTCTCAATTGACCATGAAGGGGAGAATGACCTAACTCAGCATGCATCCACAGAAAAGCACAAGGCCACGCTAGCTAAAGGTGCTAGCAATATCGGTGCATTCTTCATGAGCTCTCCTTCACTGACCTGGAGCAGGCGGTGGTGGCCCTCAAAATGACAGACAGTCAGTATGGACCAACTCTGTGAAGAGTTTTGTGCTAGTGGGAGGAAATGCAGAAAGCCAGACAGGATACCACAAAATCCACCAGTGAGAAGTAGTAGTGAGAAGTAGGTGGCAGTTTTCCAAAACCTAGGGAAAGCCAACTTGATCAACATGTTCAGGATTGTCTCATTGGTCCTCAGTGTGCCAGACTCAAATGCCTTTGTAGAGAAGATTTTCTGTCCGATGACCATTAAATGGTCAGACTCGAGAAACCACTGTAGCACAGAGCTGAAGAAAAAATCAATTCAAATATCTGGGAACTGTGACTTGTCATAACGACTTCTCTCTGGCTATGCAAGAGTCAAGGACTGCTTGAAATCAGTCAAGAGCAGCAAAAAATATGTAGACTTGGTGAGTGATTCATGCCCCTCTTTTCCACTTTTGCATTTGAAAAGGTTATTATTTTGCTGTAAAAAGGTCCAAATTGTGATTTATTTTATTATTTATTTTGAGGTTTATTCACATAAGTTTACATAACGATACAGTTTTAGTAAAACTATAGAATATACAAATGTTTTGCCTTTCCAATTGAATAAGAATATACACTGTACATTCATTCACACAACACCGTGGCACCGTGCACTGGCACGCAACCTTTTGTCCCTTATTTGGTAGTGAGAAAGTTGGCAACCCTAGGCATCGTTCCTAACTCAGATACCGGTGAGGAAGGACAGCACTCAGGGATTTCACCATAAGGACAATGGTGACTTTAAAACAGTTAGAGTTTAATGGCTGTGATAGGAGAAAACTGAGGGTGGATCAACAACACCGTAGTTACTCCACAATACTAACCTGATTGACAGAGTGAAGAGAAGGAAGCCGGTACAGAATACAAATATTGCAAAACATGAATCCTGTTTGCAACAAGGCACTGAAGTAATACTGCAAAACATGTAGCAAAGTAATTCACTTTTTGTCCTGAATACAAAGTGTTATTGGATTTGTCCAGAACATACAACACATTACTGTGTACTACTCTCCATAATTTCAAGCATAGTGGTGGCTGCATCATGTTATGGGTATCCTTGTAACCGTTAGGGACCGGGCAGTGTTTCAGGATATAAAAGAAACGGAGCTAAGCATAGGCCAAATCCTAGAGGAAAACATGGTTCAATCTGCTTTCCACCAGACACTGGGAGATGAATTCACCTTTCAGAAGGACAATAACCTAAAACACAAGGCCAAATCCACTGTGGAGTTGCTTACCAAGAAGACAGTGAATGTTCCCGAGTGGCCAAGTTACAGTTTTGACTTAAATTTACTGGAAATTCTATGGCAAGACCTGAAAATGGTTGTTTAGCAATGATCAACAATCAATTTGATAGAGCTTGAATAATTTTGAAAATTCTTTACTCCCAGGTGTGGGAAGTTCTTAGAGGCTTACCCAGAAAGACTCACAGCTGTAATCGCTGCCAAAGGTGCTTCTACAAATACTAATTCAGGGGTGTGAATACTTATGTAAATTATACATTTCTGTATTTCATTTTCAATACATTTGTTAATATTCTACAAACATGTTTTCCCACTAAGGGGGCGAGTCAGCTTTGATATAAACTTGTGCACAATGGAATTGGAAGTACAAAATGCCAAACATCACCAGGGTGTTGGTATTCAGACTAATTCAAATCAAATCAAATTTTATTTGTCACATACACATGGTTAGGAGATGTTAATGCCAGTGTAGCGAAATGCTTGTGCTTCTAGTTCCGACAATGCAGTAATAACCAACAAGTAATCTAACTAACAATTCCAAAACTACTGTCTTATACACAGTGTAAGGGGATAAAGAATATGTACATAAGGATATATGAATGAGTGATGGTACAGAGCAGCATAGGCAAGATACAGTAGATGGTATCGAGTACAGTATATACATATGAGATGAGTATGTAAACAAAGTGGCATAGTTAAAGTGGCTAGTGATACATGTATTACATAAGGATGCAGTCGATGATATAGAGTACAGTATATACGTATGCATATGAGATGAATAATGTAGGGTAAGTAACATTATATAAGGTAGCATTGTTTAAAGTGGCTAGTGATATATTTACATCATTTCCCATCAATTCCCATTATTAAAGTGGCTGGAGTTGAGTCAGTGTCAGTGTGTTGGCAGCAGCCACTCAATGTTAGTGGTGGCTGTTTAACAGTCTGATGGCCTTGAGATAGAAGCTGTTTTTCAGTCTCTCAGTCCCAGCTTTGATGCGCCTGTACTGACCTCGCCTTCTGGATGATAGCGGGGTGAACAGGCCGTGGTTCGGGTGGTTGATGTCCTTGATGATCTTTATGGCCTTCCTGTAACATCGGGTGGTGTAGGTGTCCTGGAGGGCAGGTAGTTTGCCCCCGGTGATGCGTTGTGCAGACCTCACTACCCTCTGGAGAGCCTTACGGTTGAGGGCGGAGCAGTTGCCGTACCAGGCGGTGATACAGCCCGCCAGGATGCTCTCGATTGTGCATCTGTAGAAGTTTGTGAGTGCTTTTGGTGACAAGCCAAATTTCTTCAGCCTCCTGAGGTTGAAGAGGCGCTGCTGCGCCTTCTTCACGATGCTGTCTGTGTGAGTGAACCAATTCAGTTTGTCTGTGATGTGTATGCCGAGGAACTTAAAACTTGCTACCCTCTCATGTGTGCAAAGCTCATAGAGCCTTACCCAGGAAGACTCTGTAATCGCTGCCAAAGGTGATTCTAACATGCATTGACTCAGGGGGTTGAATACTTACCAAGAAGTTCTATTTCTTATATATATTTTTTTACAAACGTTAGCATTTTTCTTTCACTTTGACATTAGTGTGTTTTGTGTAGATCATTGACAAAAAATGACAAATCCATTTGAATCCCCCTTTGTAACATAACAAAATGTGGAAAAAGTCAAGGGGTGTGAATACATTCTGAAGAAACTGTATAGGTAGGTAGGTGTTTCATACGCAGTGTTGCAGTGTTGCTCATGAGAAAATGTGTGATAAGTCTTGTGGCATCTAGCAGCATGTGGAGAGGAGCCGGTAACAGTTTATTTGGATAATCCCATACTGATGGCAAATGGACGTTCAACTAAGCCAGTGGACAGAATTTGTCGAAATGACGTCATTTCAACCAATTTTGCCTGCTGTGAACTATCAACAAATTGTTCAAACAATATTCACTAACCCTAACCTAGCCCTTAACCTAAACTTAACCCTATACCTAAACATGACCCTAACTTCAACCCTAAGCCTAGCCCTAAACCAAACCTCAGCGAATTGTTGCATGTCAACAGACTTGAAGTTAAAACTTTTGCTGATAGTTGGAACATGTAGACCATCTATAGAGGACTAACTAACTAACTAAATAAAGTGGGACCGAAGAGCAAAACAATTATACCATTCAATAGTCCCTTGGCCGTAATAATAAAACAAAGAATATACAGTCACCGGGCAGGCAGAGTAATAGACGAGGGACTTACGCAGTTGCTCAATGGAGCCAACTTGGAATCAGGCGCTAAGTGAATAGTTCTACGACTCGTTTGTGCCGGTAAGATTACATGACTGGTCCTAGTCAATAAAAAAAAATACATTTTTGATTAACTCAATAAAACAAACTGCATATGATCTCACACTCATATTATGAACTACATCCATACCACTGAAACACAGAATTATATTGGCTCACTCATCAGAGACATTTCAGACAGACATCCAATAACAGTACACTGTTGTGTCACGTAAGGCTCATGTAAACATTCAGTTGACAATTATTCCCTTGTAAACCAACCGATACCCATCCCAGTACGCAAATATATCTTGGAGATGACACTAACAGCTGAAGAGACAAAATCCAGAAATATAATATTTTGGATCATTTGTGTGACATCCCGGTTGAAACGGGTACTTACCATGTCAATTCATTTATACTTACTTTAATTAAGACATTTCTTAATTAAATGGTCAATGATTACCAGTAGACCTGTTAGACACAGTGATGCAGCCAGCTCCGAGGGGCCTTGAGACGGGGGTGCCTCTGGCAGTTACACGGTAAACTGCTTGAACATGAACTGGAGGGATATACAGTGTCTTCAGAATGTATTCACACCCCTTGACTTTTTCCACATTTTGTTATGTTACAAAGGGGGATTCAAATGGATTTGTCATTTTTTGTCAATGATCTACACAAAACACTAATGTCAAAGTGAAAGAAAAACGCTAACATTTGTAAAAAAATAAATATAAGAAATAGAACTTCTTGGTAAGTATTCAACCCCCTGAGTCAATGCATGTTAGAATCACCTTTGGCAGCGATTACAGCTGTGAGTCTTCCTGGATAAGGCTCTAAGAGCTTTGCACACATGAATTGTGCAACATTTTCCCATTATTCTTCACAAAAATCTTCAAGTTCTGTCAAATTGGTTGTTGATGACTGCTGGAAAACAATTTTCAGGTCTTGCCATAGACTTTAAAGCAGATTTAAGTCAAAACTGTAATCCGGCCACTCAGAAACATTCAGTGCCTTCTTGGTAAGCAACTCCAGTGTAGATTTGGTTATTGTCCTGCTGAAAGGTGAATTAATCCCCCAGTGCCTGGTGGGAAGCAGACTGAACTAGGTTTTCCTCTAGGATTAGGCTGGTGCATAGCTTCATTCCGTTTCATTTTCATCCTGAAAAACTCTCCAGTCCTTCATGATTACAAGGATACCCATAACATGATGCAGCCACCACTATGTTTGAACATTTGGAGTGGTACTCAGTAATGTGTTGTATTGGATTTGCCCCAAACATAACACTTTGTATTCATGACAACAAGTGAATTGCTTTGCCACTATTTTTTCAGTATTACTTTTGTGCCTTGTTGCAAAAAGGATGCATGTCTTGGAATACTTGTATTCTGTAAAGGCTTTCTTCTCTTCACTCTGTCAATTAAGTTAGTATTGTGGAGTAACTACAATGTTGTTGATCCATCCTCAGTTTTGCCCTATCACAGCCATTAAACTCTAACTGTTTTAAAGTCACCATTGGCCTTATGGTGAAATCCCGGAGTGGTTAGGAAGGACACCTGTATCTTTGTAGTGACTGGGGGTATTGATGCACCATCCAAAGTGGAATTAAAATCTTCATCATGCACAAAAGGATATTCAATGTCCGCTTTATATTTTATTACCCATCTACCAATAGGTGCCCTTCTTTGCAAGGTATTGGAAAAACTCCCTGGTCTTCGTGGTTGAATCTGTGTTTGAAATTCACTGCTCGACTGAGGGACCTTACAGATAATTGTATGTGTGGGTACAGAGATGTTGTAGTCATCCCAAAAAATCCTGTTAAACTATTATTACACAGTCCATGCAACATATTTGATGACTTTTGACACATTTTTACTCCTGAACGTATTTAGGCTTGCCATAATGAAGAAGTTACTTATTGACTGAAGACATTTCAGCTTTTCATTTGTAAAAATAAATAAATTGAAAAACATAATTCCACTTTGGCATACTGGAGTAGGCACAGGTGAATCTGGGTGATTTCCCCCCCAAAATAAGGTGATTCCAAAATGTCAAAATAAGGCATGATCCGAGTATGAAATGTTTTTATGGCAATAAAGGCATTTAGGCATTCCTTCAAAACAATTAGATGTGGGTAATGTTCAGTCAAAAACATGCCCAATTCCTATGGGATATGTATGGATACTAATTATCAAACATTTTATATTTTGTGAGATTGTGAATTGTTTGTAGGTATAAAATAGAATTCTGTCCAGTGGTCAAATATAGATCAATTCTAGAAATGGCCTTACAAAAATAGAAAACGAGACCCCCTATTACGATCAATAAACTTGACTTTAATTATTATACCTAAACCATCAGCTACTTGTAATCACTTCATAGTAGTGCTATGTGGAAGCGTCAACTAAATTGGCGACACTTCCAACGCATAAAATTACTCGCCAAATCGGTGAAAAATACAATAGGAAGACCATGGTGAATTCCCTCAAGTGCTTTTTGTTATACAATCGACTCTCGCAGGCTGTCTATTGACTCACGGCTACACAAATAGGGGGTGACCTCTACGGGGACCACCAAGAGGTTTGGCCCAGCAGGCTTCGGCCAGGTAGGTTCCAGCCCAGTGGGCTCCGACCCCGATGGTTGTGTTTGCTCGGGGAGGTCCAATGGTGGGTCAGACGCCACAGGGGCTGAGTGTAACACCACCTCACTGGTGACCTCAACGGGGACCACCAAGAGGAGTGGTCTGCCAGGCTCTGGCCTGGTGGTCTGGGTTTGCTTGGGGAGTTCCGATGGCCGATTTGACACCAGAGGGACCGATATGGGTTGCGCATGCAACCCAGCCAATTCCATCTCTGCGGCAAGGTCCAGGTCGCTCCCATAGAGCACGTTCATCTTTCGCACCAGAAGTCCCTCCGTCTCCGGGGGCTCCTCGTTCTCCTCCCGCCTTATCTGCCTCTTGGAGCGGCGCATGAAGGAGGCATGCAGGATGGAGCGCTTGAGAAGGTGCTTGCGGTAAGCACGCTGGATGATCACGGCTGCTGCCTCCTCCTCCTTGCGCCGCAGCGTGGTGGTGATGGGCTCGTAGGAGTCAGTCGTGGGGTTGTTCATGTTGAACTTGGTCTCGATGCTCACCTTCATGGCCGTCATCTCCACCCCTTCGCCCAGCACCTCCTGGGTGACAGCCAGCAGGATGTCCAGGCAGTGAATCTTATCGCCCGTGACCAGGGGCAGGTCCATCGAGATCAGCTTGATCCGGTTGGGCTTGGCGATACGCAGGGGTTCCTGCAGGGTGTCACAAAACTCTGACAGCTTGGCGTATTCGATGAACTGCGTGCCCTCAAGGTCGAACTTCTCCCAGGTCTCGTCGAACATCACAAAGTCATCCTCGCACAGCAGGTCCCCGCTCTCCTCTTGGGCCGTGTTGAAGTTCTCCAGGATGATGGCGATGTACATGTTGACCACCACCAGGAAGGACATGATGATGTAACTGCAAAAGAACATGATACCCATGCCTGGGTTGCCGCAGTTGCCCCGAACATCCGAGCCCGGGTTCTCAATGTCTGGGTCGCAGTCTGGAGGACCGCTGTTTAGAATTGGCAGCAGAAGACCATCCCAACCCGCAGAGGTGGTGATCTCAAACAGGCAGATAATACTGCTGCCGAACGTCTGGAAATTGAAGATGTCGTCGATGCCCGCCTGTTTTTTGACGTAGGCAAAGTTGGACATGCCGAATATGGAGAAGATGAACATGATGAGGAAGAGCAGGAGGCCGATGTTGAACAGGGCAGGGAGTGACATCATCAACGCAAATAACAGCGTCCGAATGCCCTTGGCACCTTTGATGAGACGCAGGACCCTGCCTATCCTAGCCAGCCTGATGACCCTAAACAAGGTGGGTGACACAAAGTACTTCTCTATGATGTCCGACAGCATTATACCTGAAGGGAAATTAGATAAACAATGGTTAATGACCAATCACACCTCTCCATCTACTGTCGAAATAACTCATCTTCAATGCTTTTCAGTGTGGCATTTTTCAATTGGAGTTTGGTTTACTTTCTGAATCAACTTGATTTTAAATGGAATTGACCCCAACCCTGTTGTCTATGACTTATCCTATGTACAGTATACAATAAGGTATACAGTGTAAAGAATATTGAGGTACATACCCGCGACGGACAGGATGACCACGACAAAATCAAAAATATTCCATCCGATGGTGAAGAAGTAATGGCGAAGGGCAAACATCTTGAGCAGACACTCGCCGGTGAAAACGACGATGAAGGCCAGGTTGATCTTGTAAAGGACATTTTCCTTCTCCGCGCTTTGGTCGTCCGTCTCCACCATCATGGTGACCATGTTGAGGCAGATGAGGACCATGATGAAGATGTCAAAGAATTGCTGAGTGATGAAGTCAAACACAGCGCCTTGAATCATGTTCTGTAGGGGCCCGAGGGTCACATGAAAGAGAGAGTGAGGGAGACACAAACACAAATTTCATTAGGTGTGTTAAAGCCAATGTTGTGTAGAACAGGTTAAGGTGGGTCAACGATGATGTCATGGCAAAGTCACGCATTTTAATGTCACTGTGTATGTGGTATACTCAGAGCAGGACTTGCAGACTCTAGCCCCATAACATAATTGAATTATTACTTGTACATGAAATGTATCACACAATTACTGGTCAAAAGATTGACATTGAAATTCTACACATAAAAAATGCACTTTCAACACAAAAGATCATTGATCAAATGATGTAATCCCTATAATCAGCTATTTATTTATTGAAGGTGCTTATGTAGAGTAAATTTAGTCTTGGATTAGAAAGATGTAATGAATCTTAATACTAGAGAGTAGCATAAGAGTGTGGCTATAACCGAATACCATTTATGTGTTGCATACCGTAGGCCTTGGGATAGGCTTCACTGGCTTCTTCGAGCCAAGTTTCTTCATGGCTTCATGATATTTCTTCTGCTCCTCTGTCATAAAGATGTCGTCACCAAAGTGCAGGATCCAAAATCAAATCAACAATTATTCTGGGCATTTACATGTATACAGGTATATATCAAAATGAATTAAAACGGTATATATTCAATCTAGATTGTAGTCAATCTGCGATTGGTACATCAATTTTTGGACTTTTAAAATAGTTATAAATATACTTTGATTCTTGAAGAGTATCTGTACAGTATACAGTGCATTCAGAAAGTATTCAGACCCCTTGACTTTTCCACATTTTGTTACGTTACAGCCTTAATCTAAAATCCTCATCAAATAATACCCCATAATGACAAAGCGAAAACAGTTTGACATTTTAGCACATTTATTAAAAATAAAAAACAGAAATACCTTTTTTACATAAGTATTCAGACCCTTTGCAATGATTACTTGAAATTGAGCTCAGGTGCATCCTGTTTCCATTGATCATCCTTGAGATGTTTCTACAACTTGATTGGAGTCCACCTGTGGTAAATTCAATTGATTGGACATGACTTGGAAAGGCACACATCTGTCTATATAAGGTCCCACAGTTGACAGAGTCATCAGAGCAAAAACATAGCCATGAGGTCGGAGGAATTGTCTGTAAAGCTCCAAGACGGGATTGTGTCGAGGCACAGATCTGGGGAAGGGTACCAAAACATTTCTGCAGCATTTGAAGGTCACCAAGAACACAGTGGCCCCCCATCATTCTTAAATGGAAGAAGTTTGGAACCATCAAGACTCTTCCTAGAGCTGGCCGCCCTGCCAAACTGAGCAATCGGGGGAGAAGGACCGTGGTCAGGGAGGTGACCAAGAACCCGATGGTCACTCTGACAGAGCTACAGAATTCCTCTGTGGAGATGGGAGAACCTTCCAGATGGACAACCATCTCTGCAGTACTCCACCAATCAGGCCTTTATGGTAGAGTGGACAGATGAAAGCCACTCCTCAGTAAAAGGCACATGACAGCCCGCTTGGAGCTTGCCAAAAGGCACCTACAGACTCTCAAGACCATGAGAAACAAGATTCCCCTGTCTGATGAAACCAATATTGAACTCCTTGGCTTGAATGCCAAGGGTCACGTCTGGAGGAAAGCTGGCATCATCCCTACGGTGAAGCATGGCGGTGGCAGCATCATGCTGTGCCAATGTTTTTCAGCGGCAGGGACTGGGAGACTAGTCAGGATTGAGGGAAAGATGAATGGAGCAAAGTACAGAGAGATCCTTGATGAACACCTACTCCAGAGTGCTCAGGACCTCCGACTGGGGTGAAGGTTCACCTTCCAACAGGACAATGACCCTAAGCACACAGCCAAGGATGCAGGAGTGGTTTCGGGACACGTGTCTAAATGTCCATGAGTGGCCCAGCAAGAGCCCGAACTTGAACAAGATCAAACATCTCTGGAGAGAAAATAGCTGTGCAGCGACGTTCCCCATCCAACCTGACAGAGCTTGAGAAAATCTGCAGAGAAGAATGGGAGAAACTCCTCAAATACAGATGTGTCAAGCTTGTAGCATCATACCCAAGAAGACTTGAGGCTGTAATCACTGCCAAAGGTGCTTCAACAAAGTAGTGAGTAAAGGATCTGAATACTTATTTTTAATACATTTGCAAAAAAATCATGTTTTATTAATGTACACTAATTGTTTGAGTGTTAATTATTTCGGGACTAATAAATTATATTAGTTGAATTGAGTAAATGCATTCCTCGTTTTACAGAGCAATTATTTGATTAACTACACACTTATAATTTAGTAGGTCTATTGGTAGTTGTTATTTACACTATACACATAGCATATGCTTGGGTACCACATTGACATCTCTGATGTGCTTGCCTCAATAAATGAATGCTAGAACAAGCTATTTGTATCTAGTCTCTTAATAATTGCATAACGGCGCAAGTTAGACATGTTCATTATTGTCCTACTGAGAGGTGATGTAAGGCTCGCTACCTTGACTAGATTCCTCCAGAGACGTACACGGCCTGTTGCCTTTATTCACATAATATGAAGGTAGTTTACTATTATATTCAACATCATTTCTACATAATGGTTGGGTCATTTCCGAACCTTTACAAAATGGCGACTCATCCAGTTGTTGGGGATTTCTATATCCAACTATATATCTATCATCTATTAATCACTTTATTTACTAGTAAAAAAAAGAAAGAAAAAAAAGAGATGGGGCTTATCTTTTTCTTTTGCTGGTTGAAATTGTCAATAATGACACCAATGAAAAGATTGAGGGTGAAGAAGGAGCCGAAGATGATGAAGATGACAAAGTAGATGTACATGTAGAGGTTGATCTCATACGAGGGCTGCTCCTCCACCTAGGGGACCATAAATAGTTTCGCTCGTCAAACAAACAAAAAAAACGATTTACTTACAACAATTCAACTGCCACCAATGTGCCTGATAACACTTTGAAATGACTTTCCTGAATACGCATGAATAATATCTGACTAACTGTGTATAACTATACACTTTTTAATAAAAGCATTTTGAAGCGTTACAATTCACAAGCATTAATCACATTTATGATCATTTATAAAGCATGTATACACATTTTTCAATGGCTTACTCATTAATGCTATGACTTTTGTATTCTGTGGTAATTGCTCCCCAAACCAAACGTTTATATTACAGTATCTTATATTTCTATAAGTACCTACTTCTCGAGAGTCCACGGCAGCATACATGATGTCCATCCAGCCTTTAAATGTGGCCTGTAGAGAGATAGGGCACTTTTTTTCAGATACTTTTGAGTACACCAACACCCTCAGAGAAGGAAACAATATTAAATACTTTAGTAGACCAGGGGGTGACCAAGTCTCTTCCTTCAGAGCTACTGGGTATGCAGGCATTTGCTCCAAACCTGTTGTTACACACTTGATTGAGTTAATCGAGTTCCTGGTGAGCAGCTAATTAGTTGAATCAGGTGTGCTAGAGTAGGGTTGGAGCAAAAGCCAGGAGGAAGGGTAGCTCTCCGGGAGGAGGATTGGGCCACAGCTTGAGAGCCAGCGCACAGCACCCATGCATCGCAGAAACCCTGGCCCTCACCACTTGCAGCAGAGAGAGGTAGCCCAAGCCCACGTTGTCGTAGTTGACTTTGACGTTGACCCAGCGGGCTTCCTGGGTGGCGTGCTGCAGGGCAAGGCAGTCGCTCCTGTTGTTGACCTCGGTGATGGGGAACAGCTCCTCCGTGGTGGTGTTGATGCAGCGGTAGAACTTTCCGGCAAACAGGTTGACCCCCATGATGCTGAAGATGAGCCAGAAGATGAGGCACACCAGCAGCACGTTGAAGATGGAGGGGATGGCGCCGACAAGAGCGTTTACCACCACCTTCCTCCCATAGACAGGACACAGTGCAGTCAAAACCATTAAAGTCAACTCCTTTACAATAGTCAGCCATGACCACTGCAGTCACCGCCGCCCAACAGTAAGTCATGCTCAGTCAAGACAGCAGTAAGTCAAAATAGTCAGTCAAGACAGCTAACACCACCTTCACCACAATAGTCAGTCATGATGACCACTAACATCACCTCGGTCACAATAGTAATTTATGACCACTGCAGTCACCTTGGTCCCAATAGTAAGACATGCTCCCTGCAGTCAAAATAGTCAGTCACGACCACTAACGCCAGCTCTCTCACAGTAGTAAGTCATGAGAATAATACACTTGTCACAAGTAGTCACCTCCGTCACAATAGTCAGTGATGACCCCTAACACCACCTAACATCCTAACAGTCAGTCATGACCATTTACATCACCTCCATCGCAATAGTCATAGCTAACCACAGTCAACTTTGTCACAAGACGTCACTGTCAGAGAGGTGTCACTGTCAGTGTGTGTATGCGTTTAGGATTGTCTGTATCAGCATTTCTGTCGGTGTGTCTTTCTCTGTGTGGATATTTAAGTGTTGTACTAATAGGTTTGAAACAGTTACTCACCCTCATTCCCTCAAATCTTGACAGGGCTCGAAGTGGCCTTAGAGCCCTGAGTGTTCTAAGAGACTTGATTGGTCCAAGTTCAGAGTAGCCCATCCAGTTAGCTCCTAAAGTGACTAAGGAAACCTGAGGCAGGATTGTAACGTCATTGTAGTCACCCAACATCTCGTTATATGCTTGTACGAATGACCAAAATTGTACAAATTTACGGTCTTGTATTTTCTGCCAAGCAGGATAACACAAAAATCAATTACTTGCAGAGAATACAAGGTAACACAAATTTCAATGTCTTCCTTGATTTTCACGTACATGTATTATGGAGCTCGCCCACTACAGTGATAATAGTTGTAACATTGCTTAACCCACGTTTCATTCTGTGTAAATATCACTCCAAAAACAATTCAATGGAAACTCACATCCACAATTAGGAAGTCCAGCCAACACCAAGCGTTGGTGAAGTAGGTCTTGAAGCCGTACGCCACCCATTTTAAGAGCATCTCAATGATAAAGACGTAGGTGAAGACTTTGTCTGCATACTCCAGGATGATTTTGATAGTTCTTCTCCTCTCAATGTAAATATCCTCAAAAGCCTATCAGAAGTGAGCCAAAGAAAATGGATCTCAATATAACCAGTGGCCTTCCCAGAGAATGTTATAAACAAAGAAAAAACGATATATATATATATCTATATATGAAGTAACACTTTCTGAATATATTTATTCATCAGGTGAGCCAAGGTCATCAGGACAAAAGTCGAATAGCTCGGTAATGGAGTATCAACTGTAAATAGGTCAACGACCAGGGACTCCCTCACCAGAGCTCCACTGCTTAGGAGGATCATGAAGACTATGAAGGTCTCAAAGTAGTCGTGTTCCACGATGGTGAAACAGGTCCTGCGGAGGTTCCACCACTTCTTGCCTCTGCCCTGAGAGACGTCAAATGTCAGACACGGCCATCGTGCGATACAGCCTGGAGCGAGAGGGCGAGAGAGAGAGAGAGAGAGAGAGAGAAATGCCAACATGGTGTTTTTGTACACTTCATTTGGACTGTTTCACTTGCCTCCCGAGGTGCTGTCTGTGTAGCATAGCCTACAGTCTAGCCAGGTCCTGAGCGAGTTGGACAATCGCGCAAATAAAAGCTGTGACGAATCATGGCAATCACTTTACTGACATTATTAAGATGTGACTCCAAACTCACCTTACATGAAATAGAATATAGTAACTCTCTCTCTGTGAATGCTGATGTGCCAATTTGTGTGATATGGGACAAAGTTTACAGATATTTCCACAAGTATATTAGACATCAAACACTTGATATTAGCGTTGCATTTTTGTAATTTAGTAACAATACATTGTAAAGACCATGAAAATCAGGAAACCCATGCCAGATATATTTAAGCAGGGGACAGTATTTCCTGTGTACCATCAGTGAAGCAAGCTTCTGGTTCCTCTGGCTCTGGCTCCTCCTCTTCCTCCTCTTCCACAGGCTCTGGTTCAGGTACATAGTCCACCGTGCTGCACACCGAGGACTCGTCACCCACTGCACCCAACAACTATGGATGGGGAGGAGAGAGACTGAGTGGCGGAGACAAAATGTCAGCCACAACTTCAGGATAGGAGAGAGAGGAGAAATCTAAGTCATGTAGGATTGTGAACTCGGATTGAAGAGAACCACCAAGTGAGATTTGTCCTGATTCTTATACTTGTTTGCTTAAATATCCAGGTAACACTTTACATGGTATACTTAAAAGATTTATGAAGGGTTTATAAGTAGTTTATTAACTGATAATTATTAGTTCATAGATAAAGCACAGTATAATTATAGTCTTCAGTTTGCCATCATACTGTACCTTCAAGTGATCACCTTGTCCATTTTCTTCATCTGATGTAGAAGACCCACTGTAGTCATCATCGTTCTCAAAATCAGTCTCCCCCTGGGCAATGGGCACATTGAGGCTCATCTCGCCGTCTGCCTGAAGCCCGTCCACACAGTTGGTCATCGCGTCGGCCATCTTGGAATCCTGGCACGTGTCTAAGTGGTTTAGTGCAAAGGTCTCCTTTTCGGGGTTTCCTTCGATCCCCTCACCCCCTTCCTTGTCCCCGGTGGCCTTTTTGCCCAGTAGCTGCAGGACCATGTGGCGGACAGAGGCTTTCACCCAGTCGATGCCCCAGTTGATCCTGCCGATGGCGATCTGGAGGTTGTTCATCTCACCGTCATCATCACTGGACAGGTTGTCTCCACTGAATGAGCTGAGCAGCAAGGCCAGGAAGAGGTTCAGCACCTACAGGGAGGTAGAGGTGGCAGTTCTCTTTGAAAGTTAGAGAGAAGGTGTCTAACAGGGCAGTGTGGGGAATCTGATCCTACTTTACTCCCAGCTACTCCAAGCCTTGTGCGTTTAAGGGAGGTGTCCTGGGAGAATTAAAAGACAGCCAAAAGACACATCTATTACATTCTGCTTCATGGCTTAGTGACTTACTGCGTGCTTACAGGCAGCTGAGCCAAAAATGGAGGAAAACTAAACTTCCGTGGGACCTATCATCCTTCCACTCACTCCTCTCTACCTTCTCTTCCTCTGTATGCACTGCTAAAGGCACTTTCTATCACTCTAAATTTCAGGCTTCTGCCTCTAACCCTAAGAAACCATTTTCTACCTTCTCCTCCCTCCTTAATCTTCCATCCCCCTCCCTGCTCCCTCTCTGCGGATGACTTTGTCAACCACTTTGAAAAGAAGGTTGACAACGTCTACTCATTAAATCAGCCTACTGAGTCCACTGGTCCCACTCACATAGAACTACCCAATGCCTTGACCTCTTTCTCCCCTCTCTCTTCAGATAGAATCCTGCAACTAATAAAATCACTTTTTATAGCTACTGTTTACAGGCCTCCTGGGCCATATACAGCGTTCCTCATTGAGTTCTCTGAATTCCTATCGGACCTTGTAGTCATAGCAGATAATATTCTAATCTTTGGTGACTTTAATATTCACATGGAAAAGTCCACAGACCCACTCCAAAAGGCTTTCGGAGCCATCATCGACTCAGTGGGTTTTGTCCAACATGTCTCTGGACCTACTCACTGTCACAGTCATACTCTGCCTAGTTTTTCCCATGGAATAAATGTTGTGGATCTTAATGTTTTTCCTCATAATCCTGGACTATCGGACCACCATTTTATTACGTTTGCAATTGCAACAAATAATCTGCTCAGACCCCAACCATGGAACATCAAAAGTCGTGCTATAAAGTCACAGACAACACAAAGATTCCTTGATGTCCTCCCAGACTACCTCTGTCTACCCAAGGATGTCAGAGGACAAAACTCAGTTAACCACCCAACTGAGGAACTCAATTTAACCTTGCGCAATACCCTAGATGCAGTTGCACCCCTAAAAACTAAAAACATTTGTCATGAGAAACTAGCTCCCTGGTATACAGAAAATACCCGAGTTCTGAAGCAAGCTTCCAGAAAATTGGAACGGAAATGGCGCCACACCAAACTGGAAGTCTTCCGACTAGCTTGGAAAGACAGTACCGTGCAGTATTGAAGAGCCCTTACTGCTGCTCGATCATCCTATTTTTCCAACTTAATTGAGGAAAATAAGAACAATCCGAAATTCCTTTTTGATACTGTCGCAAAGTTAACTAAAAAGCAGCATTCCCCAAGAGAGGATGGCTTTCACTTCAGCAGTAATAAATTCATGAACTTCTTTGAGGAAAAGATCATGATTATTAGAAAGCAAATTACGGACTCCTCTTTAAATCTGCATATTCCTTCAAAGCTCAGTTGTCCTGAGTCTGCACAACTACCAGGACCTAGGATCAAGAGAGACACTCAAGTGTTTTAGTACTATATCTCTTGACACAATGATGAAAATAATCATGGCCTCTAAACCTTCAAGCTGCATACAGCTTGACTCCAACTAAACTACTGAAAGAGCTGCTTCCTGTGCTTGGCCCTCCTATGTTGAACATAATAAATGGCTCTCTATTCACCGGATGTGTACCAAACTCACTAAAAGTGGCAGTATTAAAGCCTCTCTTGAAAAAGCCAAACCTTGACCCAGAAAATATTTAAAAAACTATCGGCCTATATTGAATCTTCCATTCCTCTCAAAATTTTCAGAAAAAAGGCTGTTGCGCAGCAACTCACTGCCTTCCTGAAGACAAACAATGTTTACGAAATGCTTCAGTCTGGTTTCAGACCCCTGAGCACTGAGACTGCACTTGTGAAGGTGGTAAATGACCTTTTAATGGCATCAGACCGAGGCTCTGCATCTGTCCTTTTGCTCCTAGACCTTAGTGCTGCTTTTGATACCATCGATCACCACTTTCTTTTGGAGAGATTGGAAACCCAAATTGGTCTACACGGACAAGTTCTGGCCTGGTTTAGATCTTATCTGTCGGAAAGATATTAGTTTGTCTCTGTGAATGGTTTGTCCTCTGACAAATCAACTGTAAATTTCGGTGTTCCTCAAGGTTCCGTTTTAGGACCACTATTGTTTTCACTATATATTTTACCTCTTGGGGATGTCATTCGAAAACATAATGTTAACTTTCACTGCTATGCGGATGATACACAGCTGTACATTTCAATGAAACATGGTGAAGACCCAAAATTGCCCTCGCTAGAAGTCTGTGTTTCAGACATAAGGAAGTGGATGGCTGCAAACTTTCTACTTTTAAACTCGGACAAAACAGAGATGCTTGTTCTAGGTCCCAAGAAACAAAGATATCTTCTGTTGAATCTGACAATTAATCTTAATGGTTGTACAGTCGTCTCAAATAAAACTGTGAAGGACCTCGGCGTTACTCTGGACCCTGATCTCTCTTTTGAAGAACATATCAAGACTGTTTCAAGGACAGCTTTTTTCCATCTACGTAACATTGCAAAAATCAGAAACTTTCTGTCCAAAAATTAATCCATGCTTTTGTTACTTCTAGGTTAGACTACTGCAATGCTCTACTTTCCGGCTACCCGGATAAAGCACTAAATAAACTTCAGTTAGTGCTAAATACGGCTGCTAGAATCCTGACTAGAACTAAACATTTTGATCATATTACTCCAGTACGAGCCACCCTACACTGACTTCCTGTCAAGGCAAGGGCTGATTTCAAGGTTTTACTTACAAAGCATTATATGGGCTTGCTCCTACCTATCTCTCTGATTTGGTCCTGCCGTACATACCTACACGTACGCTACGGTCACAAGACGCATGCCTCCTAATTGTCCCTAGAATTTCTAAGCAAACAGCTGGAGGCAGGTCTTTCTCCTATAGAGCTCCATTTTTATGGAATGGTCTGCCTACCCATGTGAGAGACGCAAACTCGGTCTCAACCTTTAAGTCTTTACTGAAGACTCATCTCTTCAGTGGGTCATATGATTGAGTGTAGTCTGGCCCAGGAGTGTGAAGGTGAACGGAAAGGCTCTGGAGCAACGAACCGCCCTTGCTGTCTCTGCCTGGCCGGTTCCCCTCTTTCCACTGGGATTCTCTGCCTCTAACCTTATTACAGGGGCTGAGTCACTGGCTTACTGGTGCTCTTTCATGCTATCCCTAGGAGGGGTGTGTCACCTGAGTGGGTTGAATCACTGATGTGATCTTCTTGTCTGGGTTGGGTTGGCGCCCCCCTTGGGTTGTGCCGTGGCAGAGATCTTTGTGGGCTATACTCGGCCTTGTCTCAGGATGGTAAGTTGGTGGTTGAAGATATCCCTCTAGTGGTGTGGGGGCTGTGCTTTGGCAAAGTGGGTGGGGTTATATCCTTCCTGTTTGGCCCTGTCTGGGGGTGTCATCGGATGGGGCCACAGTGTCTCCTGACCCCTCCGGTCTCAGCCTCCAGTATTTATGCTGCAGTAGTGTGTGTTGGGGGGCTAGGGTCAGTTTGTTATATCTGGAGTAATTCTCCTGTCCTATCCGGTGTCCTGTGTGAATTGAAGTATGCTCTCTCTAATTCTTTCTTTCTTTCTCTCTCTCGGAGGACCTGAGCCCTAGGACCATGCCTCAGGACTACCTGGCATGATGACTCCTTGCTGTCCCCAGTCCACCTGGCCGTGCTGCTACTCCAGTTTCAACTGTTCTGCCTGTGATTATTATTATTTGACCATGCTGGTAATTTATGAACATTTGAACATCTTGGCCATGTTCTGTTATAATCTCCACCCGGCACAGCCAGAAGAGGACTGGCCACCCCACATAGCCTGGTTCCTCTCTAGGTTTCTTCCTAGGTTTTGGCCTTTCTATTGAGTTGTTCCTAGCCACCGTGCTTCTCCACCTGCATTGCTTGCTATTTGGGGTTTTAGGCTGGGTTTCTGTACAGCACTTTGAGATATCAGCTGATGTACGAAGGGCTATATAAACAAATTTGATTTGATTAGTGAGGTCTGACCACACGACAACCTGCCCGCTCAACCTCATTCCCTCCTCAGGACCATCTATGGATACCTTCTCCCATTCCTCATCAACTCAACCCTGACTGCTTCCCCTCGGACTTCAAAATTGCCCGAGTCGATCCCCTTCTCAAGAAATCAACACTCGACTCCTTTCTTTTCTTTCCAAAACACTTGAGCGTGCTGTCGCTGACTAACTCTCTCGCTATTTCTCTCAGAACGATCTTCTTAACCATAACCAGTCAGGCTTCGAGACGGGTCACTCAACCGAGACTGCTCTTCTCTGTGTCATGGAGGCTCTCCGCCAGTGTTGTGTTCGAGACCACCTAAAGTGGGACTGGTTCAAGACAAAGACCGGAGCAAATCGAGTCCGAGTCAAGACCAAGACCGGAGGGGGTGAGAACGAGTCAAGACCGAGACCAGGAGGGAGACAAAGGGTCCGAGACCAAGCCAAGGCTGAGACCAGGAAAATGTGAGTCCAATTCAAGACCATGATTGTAATTTTGTCAAATCATCACCATAGTAAGAGTTTGAAATGTCCAGTATTTCTGTATTCATATTTCAGAACAACATATGGATTCTTTAGACATTAAGAATGGTGAAATGCTGAATGCTGGGGGAAAATAGAGCCACTCTACAAATTATTACTAACCCAAACACAGTGGGGAACATTGAGTGCCTCCTATAATAATACCTCTAATTACATTATTCCTTTCAATGATGTTCTGATTTAATCTATTCAGTTTTTGTTGAAAAGGGTTAACACTGAAGAGAAAAAGAGATCCAATCAGGATTTTTCTTTCGTGGTCTCTGGGGAGATAAATTTGGCTAGCTAAGTCAGCCATTGGCTACCAAAAAATGTATGGAAACTTTTGCCTTCTCAAAGGCCAACAGGTCCTTGCGCAACAGCGAGCAGTAGTTTTCCA
Organism: Oncorhynchus nerka; assembly: GCF_034236695.1. Taxonomy (NCBI): domain Eukaryota; kingdom Metazoa; phylum Chordata; class Actinopteri; order Salmoniformes; family Salmonidae; genus Oncorhynchus; species Oncorhynchus nerka. The sequence goes on from NC_088418.1 coordinate 28,786,734, forward strand.
GTTTATCCACGGTCTAGTAGGCTAGGTTTGCAGTGGCTGCAGCAGGTGTTATTGAAGAGGAAGTTGTTGCTAATTTGTTAGCTTCTCCCTTTTCAAGAATAACTTTCAACGACAAGCTGAGTTTCAAATGATCATCATCTGGTGAGTGGAAGTGTGTTTTTCATTGCAGGGCGCTTGCTGTTATCCATCTCTTTGAAAATAACTTGTTACATTTAAACTTTAGGTCAGCGGATACTTTGTGTTCTAAACGTGAAATGCTTTTGCAATGGGATGTCAGAGCTGTACATTTCGATTAGGAAATGCTTAGCCTCATGGTTGTGTTTTTGTATTCTTTTGAATAGGCAACTACCACGGTCTTGTAGTGGATGTGAGCTTCGACTGGAAGCCAGTGGAGTGTGAGAAGTAGCGGGGGGGGGGGGGGGGGATATGATAGAACTTCGGAAGGTTGAAGACCAGGTGGGCTGCATCGTTCTGGATAAGATGCAGGGGTTTGCTGCCCGCTCTGTCCAGTTCAAGCTCTTCTCTGTCCTGGCACCCCAATGGTGGAACCAGCTTCCCCCTGAAGCTAGAACAGCAGAGTCCCTGCCCATCTTCCGAAAACATCTGAAACCCTACCTCTTAAAAGATTGCCTTTCATGTACTAACACTCGCACTTAATAGCTACTTTATTAAGGAAAATGTGCTTACAAGGACTGTGATAAGTGGTTGTCCCACCTAGCCATCTTAAGATGAATGCATTAACTGTACGTCTCTCTGGATAAGAGCATCTGCTAAATGACTCAAATGTTAATGAGAGAGAGCGAGATAATGAAGATAAGCAAACTTACACTATTTTCAAGTGCCTCCTAAACAGGAACGTTTGTGAGACACGTGTGTCACCAAGCCTCGTGCTGTAAAAAAAAAGTGAATCCGTTTAATCATAAACCTGGGCGTCTCGTATACATAACGCATATAAAGTTGATGTCGTTCGGTGGTGACAATATAATGTTGCCTGCGATTCTTCTGGAGGTGGCTATCTTTAGTGTCTAAACCCCGTTAGACCATATCTGGGTTCTTATTTCTCAGATTAAGATGTAGATCATGGTTACATGGTGGACTGTGCAAGGCTGATCTCTCTCATTCCTCTGTAAGGAGCTGTGAATCCGCCAGAGGCCCTGGGAAAGGGCTGAGAGGGGCAGAAACACAAGGCTTAAGGGGGTTAGCAGCACAGGGGGCTCGAAAGGGCTAGAAATGAAGGGCTACGGTAGCGGTGGATAGGGCTGTGGAGGGAATCAAAGTGTGTTGAGACGTAGCGACAAGTTAGCCCGTTGTCAGCCCTAACATAACACCACAAAGAAAAAAAAGGACTTTGGGGGGGGGGGGGGGACTGGACTGAGAATGGTAGAAGTAGTCTCTTGGAGCAAATACAGGGCTTGTAGGAGAGACATCAGGGGAGAAACAGGCTGGAGGGGAGCAGACAATAAAAAGTTCAAATCGAGATGATGACCAACCATAATATACATTGTTGGCTGCCACTCAGAGCGGCCTACCGTTATTGTGCTCGTAAGTCGCAACTGTACTCAAAGGAACCTCCCCCATATTCCATACAGCGTGTGTTCGTGTGATGGGACATTTGATTACCTTCCCTATCAATTAGTGATGCATTCTGCAGACGTCTCTCTCTCTTGGATCTGATCCCCGAGGCCCTCTCGCCGTGCGCCGCTCAGCTGTCCGTGTTTGTTCCGTCAGTCACAGGGGGCTCACTTAAGCTGGGTCTTAGCAGATACCCAAGGTCAGAACCACTGTTTGCTGGCTCAAGTCATTTGACTTAAATAGATAGAAGCCCCCTCCCTCCCTCCGCCGATTAATAAATAGAATGACTCAAAACACCATTATTGTGCAGTAAAACCAGGAAATGTAATGAAACTGAACTGAGATCTGGTGTTTGGTGGTTGTTTGAATGTAAACTCAATGTGTATTATGATACATCCAAAGTGGAAACATCCAAAGTGGTTCTGCAATCTGAATAATTGTGTTTTTAAGAGAGGGTTGTGAAACATTTTTGTTTTTTTTTTTAGTGCATGTACAATGCAGCATCAAAACATAAACAATATGTTTTGGCAGACTGTGTCTCTCATACAAAGCTTATGTAAGTTATAATAGAGGTCATGTGTAAAGTCGGCCTTCATCACTGGTTTTCATGTGAGGGAACTGTTCAGAATTCTCCCATTCTGAGGTATGGAGGTGGAGAGAGGGCACTCGTGGAAGGTGTGCCCTCTAGCAAACTCTATAAAAAAGGCACGTTTTCGGGCACCTCCCCTGTATTCGGACACATATTTAACCCCTTATTTTTGTTGGCACCAAACTACCTTCATGCTTCCATTAATTTGAATGGGTAACAAATGAACAAAAGCGGAGAACACCATTGTGTTCATGAGTCTCCCCTTTCCATAGTGGTCATAATAGTTTCTCTAGGCCAAACCGTTCGGACGCTACAGATGTTCTTGTGAGAAGACCGTGGTCTCATGGTCTGACAAATACCGCTGTAGCTCGGCAACCTTCCACCACAGATGCGGAAGGCCGACGCGGTGGATTGAGATGCAAAAAAAGAAGATATCTCTACCTTAAACTGACGGATTTTGATGGGGATTTTTTTAATGTTACTTAGATTCTTAAGGATTTTAACTAAACTTTTTGTAATTTAAGTGCATAAATACTATTTTAATTATGATTAATCACATTGTCTGAAAACATCCCAAATACATAATCTGTACAGATAAAATCTACAATGCAATGCAAAAACAAGTTGACATCGAGTAGGGTGTCTACCAACTCTACCCAGAGGTAGTGAAAACAAACTTGTGATTAAATTAAATTTTCTTATGTTACAAAATACATTTTAACAAGGCAAATGTGATTATTCATGTCCTCAATAATTCAGTGGGGTCTTTCTCTAACATTATATCCAAAAAGTCAGATTTCGTAATTTATCTAGTCTATCCCATAATAAGCACCAAGCACTGTTGACATGGAGGTGCAGGTTACTAGCAACAACTTTTGAGGATTTTACATTTTGTGGTGGTCGTCTTCAAAGTTGTTTACCTGGTTAACAAAAAGCTAAATTACCACGATACGAGTTGAAATAAATGTAAGAGGCTTTGACAATAAAAAGCTTGTATTACACTTAGTGCTCCATTGCCATTTCACAGAGGTACACTTGTTTTTGTAAGAAATCTTCAAAAGAGAACAGGACTTTCTAATTAATATGAGAAACGTATACTAAAATTCTACATGTCATGTCTCAAAATCGATATCCGTCTTACCTCTCTATATATTGTTTTATGTCCTGTGAATTCAACAGGAAAGATGAGTTCATCGGGAAAGTGAGTATGTCAGGTAGCCAGTAGCCTTAATTCTTTCAGAATCCAGCCTAGCTGACATTACTCCATTTTCTGACCACTTTTTTCCTCTGGCCTCCATCGATTTAATCACCATAATTCTGACTGTCCCACAAGGGTTAACACTCCAATAACTTTTGAACAGATTCCCTCTCTCCACTGGGATTCTCTGCCTCTAACCCTATTACGGGGGCTGAGTCACTGGCTTACTGGTGCTCTTCCATACTGTCCCTAGGATGGGTGCGTCACTTGAGTGGGTTGAGTCACTGACGTGATCTTCCTGTCCGGGTTGGCGCCCCCCTCGGGTTCGTGGGGGAGATCTTCGTGGGCTATACTCGGCCTTGTCTCAGGGTAGTAAGTTGGTGGTTGAAGATATCCCTCTAGTGGTGTGGGGGCTGTGCTTTGGCAAAGTGGGTGAGGTTATATCCTGCCTGTTTCACCCTGTCCGGAGGAGGTATCGTCGGACGGGGCCACACTGTCTCAACCTCCAGTATTTATGCTGCAATAGTTTATGTGTCGGGGGGCTAGGGTCAGTCTGTTATATCTGGAGTATTTCTCCTGTCTTATCTGGTGTCCTGTGTGAATTTAAGTATGCGCCCTCTAATTCTCTCTTTCTCCTTCTCTCTCTCCGAGGACCTAAGCCCTAGGACCATGCCTCAGGACTACCTGGCCTGATGACTCCTTGCTGTCCACAGGTGCTGACCTGTTGCACCCTCTACAACCACTGTGATTATTATTATCTGACCCTGCTGGTCATCTATGAACATTTGAACATCTTGGCCATGAACTGTTATAATCTCCAACCGGCACAGCCAGAAGAGGACTGGCCACCCCTCAGAGCCTGGTTCCTCTCTAGGTTTCTTCCTAGGTTCCGTCCTTTCTATGGAGTTTCTCCTAGCCACCGTGCTTCTACATCTGCAATGCTTGCTGTTTGGGGTTTTAGGCTGGGTTTCTGTACAGCACTTTGACATCGGCTGATGTAAAAAGGGCTTTATAAATCAATTTGATTATGATCGAGACATTAGTTTTGGACCATTGGTTTTCTTAGAGAATTACATACACAATTAACATATTATTTGACCATTGGTCAAAAGATGAGCTTTTAAATGGACAACCTACATTGAGGTAAAAAATGTGTTCTTTATGAATTTACCTAATTATGCTTCCCGTTACTTTAGAAAAAAATATATTGTAAATTTGTTTTGTTTGTTTTGCTTTTTATGCGCTTTGAGATTTTTTTATATATTGTTTTACCCCTTTTTCATGGTATCCAATTGGTAGTCTTGTTCCATCGCTGCAACTCCCGTACGGACTCGAGACGCCCGCTTAACCCGGAAGCCAGCTGCACCAATGTCTCTGAGGAAACACCGTACACCTGACGACCATATCAGCGTGCATTGCGCCCGGCCCACCACAGGAGTGGCTAGTGCGCGATGGGACAAGAACATCCCTGCCGGCCAAACCCTCCCCTAACCCGGACTACGCTGGGCCAGAGCCTGGACTTGAACCAAGATCTCTAGTGGCACAGCTAGTACTGTGATGCAGTGCCTTAGACCAGTGCGCCACTCGGGAGGCCCGCGCTTTGAGCATTATACAGCTCACTTTGAGCAAATTCTGGATTTTTTGACAGCCCTAATAGTAATGATCTGGTATATTGTAATATATTGTAATATGATTACGGGATTCGTAGAGGGACACTACTGATAGTGGTTGGCTTAGATGCCTTGGTATTGCATGGAACCACAAGTGGTGGCTAAGGCAATCCACTCCACCTATGATGGGGTGCAGGATGGGAGGCCCTGTCCCGGTCTTTACTCATCTTCCAGAACAAGGACATGCAGATGAGCTGTTAGCAGCTGATCACACAAGCACAATATTTGCGGCGTGAGGCCAAATGCATTTCCTCTCTCTGGTGGTTATTAATAGAATCAAGCGGAAATGGCTATTCTCATCCCGACGAGCTAACAAAAGCACTGGGTACTCGCGCCAACACTAATATGGCTTTTTTTGTGTCTCACACCCCCTCAACCCCCATCCAAGTCCCCTGCTGCCTATGGCTGCTGTGTCTTCCAGACCAACAGCATATACTGTAACTTAGACACTACACTGTTAAAATGAAGTGCATTTTTTTAACACTAATTCTAGTGGCAACTGAGCTGCCACCACCTTAAGGGAGACGAGACCTTAACTTTAACTGAAGTATTGAAACACTTGGTTGTGAAGCTATTGGGACAGATTTAAGGTGTACTGAAACATTCATCCTGAGGTGTTCTGAAACATGACACGGTATGTTGAAACATCACATAATCAAGAGTTGTGCCACACCTTGCCAAAGACTGGAGAACTAACCCAGAAAAGGTTGAAAACACCATTCCAAATACTGTACTGTAAATTGGAGTGCCTCCTCTTATTGTACAGTGGTTCTTCCTTTAAAAGTTGCAGCGTACTGCAGCACAGCATGCAGGGCGCCGCAGAAATCTATGGCACGTTATTTAACTGTCAGCCATTGTTGCCAGAATGACGCAATTTACCACAATCTGCCACCATCTACCACAAACGGTCACGGCATAAGCGCAAAACTTTTAAAGGAAGAACCACTGTATATTCCCTACTCTCATATGGTTTGTTGATTAACTCCTCATTAGTAATTCCAAAAGGTCAAATGTATTTTTACTCGTTACGTGGTGGTCCCGTTCTGTGAGCTTGCGTGGCCTACCAGTTCACGGCTGAGCCTTTGTTGCTCCTAGACGCTTCCACTTCACAATAACAGCACTTACAGTTGACCAGGGCAGCTCTAGGCAGGGCAGAAATTTGACAAACTGACTTGTTGGAAAGGAGGCATCATATGACGGTGCCACGTTGAAAGTCACAGCTCTTCAGTAAGTCCATTCTACTGGTTGTCTATGGAGATTGCATGGCTGTGTGCTCTATTTCATACACCTGTCAGCAACGGGTGTGGCTGAATATAGCCGAATCCACTAATTTGAAGGGGTGCCCACATACTTTTGGCCATGTAGTGTGTCTGTTCTTGGTGTCTCTAGAGGGCCAAAAATAGACTCTCCATCAGCTGTGTGCACAATATCTCCTGGATTGACTGAGCATTACAATACTATAATCGTTAGGTCTGCAGAGATTTCGAATAACTGTTACGGAGATTTACAAGTTGACAGTAGTGACAGATGTTCACAGTTGGGGACCGCGTGTGTTGTTGAGAGGCATTATCTAGGATCTCTAGAATGTTCACTATACTTAAAAGATTTATTGTGCCCTCACATTAAATATCTATTTATACTTCCATACAACCCTAATTAAAGGGATAGTCTTTACGTAACCAGATAAGACAGTGTCTGTCCTATATTTGAGAGATATAAGTAAGCTCTGGAAACAAAATACATGTATTACCCGTATACATGTGTAAATTCCCTATTCACTTCCATACATTTTTCAGTCTGGTACTAGGTTACCTTCAGACGAGTCTTGTGAGGCTTGAGCGTCGTAGAGCAAAAACAACTGATATGTACATATTTGAGAACATCTCACCTTTCCATAGTGAGTCCTAACATAGTTTCTTGCCCAAACCATTTGTACTCTGTGGACGTTTCCATGAAAACCAATTTTTCGGGAACGTTTCCTGGTCTGACAAACACCACTGTAGCTCTGCCACCTTCCACCGCAGGTGCGGGAGGCCGACATCGGCGGATACGGTGGGTTGAGACGCTGGTATCTCTAGCATAAACAGACCGATTTTGAAGGGGATTTAATTTATCACGCAAATTAGATTCCCACACAGGAGTGGGCATCGACTCTATGGTGAAACAGCTACGCCCGTTTGTGATATTACAAAGAAGTTAATGAAAACAACAAACTTTTTCCCCCTCTGACATTGCACATGCAATAGAAGAGCACAATATGCACTGCAAATTTTTTGGACCATGTTCCGCGACCCTCCTGTGCTCGGTAACAAAAACAATAAGAATGTTGGCGGGACGTCCGTGGTGCTATTTCCCACTACCGCAGCTTTAAGGATGAGGGTTAGGTTTAGGGATTAGGGTTACAGTTGGGTGTCTGCTGCACTCACCACCAGGTTTCCGATGACCATGACCATCATGAAGACCACCAGGCACATCCCGGCTCCGGCCACCTCCATACAGTCCCACATGGTCTCGATCCACTCCCCGCACAGGATGCGAAACACGATGAGGAATGAGTGGAAGAAGTCGTGCATGTGCCAGCGTGGCAACTCGCAGTCGGTGGCAATCTTACACACGCATTCCTTGTAGCTCTTGCCAAAGAGCTGCATGCCCACCACGGCGAAGATGAAGACGATGATGGCCAGCACCAAGGTCAGGTTGCCCAGAGCGCCCACAGAGTTGCCAATAATCTTGATCAGCATGTTGAGCGTGGGCCACGACTTGGCTAGTTTGAAGACACGCAGCTGCCTCCAACACATAGTACATTAACAGACAGACAACACACAAATTGCATTTTTCATGGCTTGATGTGCTCTTGATGCAAGTTCCATTGTTGTACATTGGCCCTGTAAACTAAATGAGTACAATAAAGTTAATCTACGAATACTATTTCACAGAGATGAATTGACTGGAAATCAGTGTGTCTTACCAAACGGAAAGACCTGAGAACGGACAGGCCTTGGACATTGGCTAGACCTAACTCCACCAGACTGAACGTGACAATGATACTGTCGAAAATGTTCCAGCCGACCTGGAAGTAGTAATACGGATCCATGGCGCAAAGCTTGAAGACCATCTCTGCTGTGAAGATCCCAGTGAAAACCTAGAGGGGGATTCATATCAGAAATACAAACAAGTTGTCATTTGGATACATCATGTCAAATACCATAACTCGGATGTTAAGAAATGTTCTCATCAACATAAGACTAAGTAATATCCGATTCAAGCGAACAAAATGACACCTGAAATTATATGTCACGCAGTTATAATAAGGAAGCGAGAGTAGCAATGCAAGTTTGAGCTAGCAATACAGCTAGCTTTACACACCTAACATCTACCTCTAAACTAGCCCTTTAAAAGTTGTTACCAGGTTCCCCACGGAGAGCATGTGGTCAAACTCTGGGCTCATGGGGTAGTGCTCCATGGCCATGAAGAGGGTGTTGAGCACGATGCAGATGGTGATGCCTAGGTCCACGAAGGGGTCCATCACAATAAAGAGCAACCACTTCTTCAACCATACCCAGGGCACGCAACAGTCCCACTTCAGGAAGATGTCGGCAAACTTGTACCAGCCGGGTGGACAAGGCTTCTGGGCATCTTCCAGCTCTATTAGAAAGAGAGTTTAGATGACCAGTTCAATAATAATGTTCAATAGAAACATAATAACAAACAAACATTTTTTAAATGATTTGGAATTATGGCTGAAAACTCTACAATTCATCCCTCTTGCCGTTGTTATGAAGTTAAAAAAAAGACAACGAAACAAAGTTACCCAAGACTACTAAGACACCCCTAGAATATTGATCTGGCATTCGAGCAAAATGTCCTGCTCTAAAAAGTGACAGGAGGGGATGAGTGGATATGATTGACAGATTTAGGGACATTTGTCATTCTTTGCCCTAGTTCAACGCTCTTTGATTTTAAGAACGTGCATTGGTGACATTCATGTGTCGTTAAATGTGTATAAATATGGGCAATCTGTCTGTTCTAAACAAAAACAACAAGTAAATGAAATGCAACGGTGGGTAACACCAGAATTCATGCCCGTGGTGCCAGCCCGCCCTGGAAGGCTGAAATAGCTCAAGCTTAGCACCAAGAGGGCATGCAACTGTACATTAACAGGGTTCTCTCCCCCCTCACTCACTCACACACACACACACAATGTGATTGGCTGCTCTGTGTGTGACAAGACTTCAGACAATGCTACTGTAATGAAAGGTGGGGGGTCAGAAGGCCATGTCTACAACCACCATGATAAGCTAGGCAATTACACTTCACATTAGAGCGAAGACTGCATCCACTCCCAACTAAGCCTAGTGTATTTCTAAACTTGCCTGAGGGACTTGACATGTCTCCTACTGTGGATGGTTATGTTTGTCTCACAGGCAAGAAACAGACCAATGACACAGTACATTTCATGGCATATATATATATATATATATATATATATAGCCCTTTATGTACATACACACTGCTCAAAAAAATACAGGGAACACTAAAATAACACATCCTAGATCTGAATGAATGAAATATTCTTATTAAATACTTTTTTCTTTATATAGTTGAATGTGCTGACAACAAAATCACACAAAAATGATCAATGGAAATCAAATCAAATTTATCAACCCATGGAGGTCTGGAGTGACACTCAAAATTAAAGTGGAAAACCACACTACAGGCTGATCCAACTTTGATGTAATGTCCTTAAAACAAGTCAAAATGAGGCTCAGTAGTGTGTGTGGACTCCACGTGCCTGTATGACCTCCCTACAACGCCTGGGCATGCTCCTGATGAGGTGGCGGATGGTCTCCTGAGGGATCTCCTCCCAGACCTGGACTAAAGCATCCGCCAACTCCTGGACAGTCTGTGGTGCAACGTGGTGTTGGTGGATGGAGCGAGACATGATGTCCCAGATGTGCTCAATTGGATTCAGGTCTGGGGAACGGGCGGGCCAGTCCATAGCACATCTTGCAGGAACTGCTGACACACTCCAGCCACATGAGGTCTAGCATTGTCTTGCATTAGGAGGAACCCAGGGCCAACCGCACCAGCATATGGTCTCACAAGGGGTCTGAGGATCTCATCTCGGTACCTAATGGCAGTCAGGCTACCTCTGGCGAGCACATGGAGGGCTGTGTGGCCCCCCAAAGAAATGCCACCCCACACCATGACTGACCCACCGCCAAACCGGTCATGCTGGAGGATGTTGCAGGCAGCAGAACGTTCTCCACGGCGTCTCCAGACTCTGTCACGTGCTCAGTGTGAACCTGCTTTCATCTGTGAAGAGCACAGGGCGCCAGTGGCGAATTTGCCAATCTTGGTGTTCTCTGGTAAGCACAACCCCCACCTGTGGACGTCGGGCCCTCATACCACCCTCACGGAGTCTGTTTCTGACCGTTTGAGCAGACACATGCACATTTGTGGCCTGCTGGAGGTCATTTTGCAGGGCTCTGGCAGTGCTCCTCCTGCTCCTCCTTGCACAAAGGCGAAGGTAGCGGTCCTGCTGCTGGGTTGTTGCCCTCCTACGGCCTCCTCCACGTCTCCTGATGTACTGGCCTGTCTCCTGGTAGCGCCTCCATGCTCTGGACACTACGCTGAGAGACACAGCAAACCTTCTTGCCACAGCTCGCATTGATGTGCCTTCCTGGATGAGCTGCACTACTTGAGCCACATGTGTGGGTTGTAGACTCCGTCTCATGCTACCACTAGAGTGAAAGCACCGCCATTGGGGGTGTCTTGCTAATTGCCTATAATTTCCTCCTGTTGTCTATTCCATTTGCACAACAGCATGTGAAATTTATTGTCGATCAGTGTTGCTTCCTAAGTGGACAATTTGATTTCACAGAAGTGTGATTGACTTGGAGTTACGTTGTGTTGTTTAAGTGTTCCCTTTATTTTTTTGAGCAGTGTATATATATATGATAGTAGTTGAAGTTGACAAAAAACAAATATTTGTATGCATTATGAATGGATCTATAGGGACATTTTTTTCTGAAAATACACTGAACAAAATATAAACGCAACATGTAAAGTGTTGATCCCATGTTCCATGAGCTGAAAGAAGATCCCAGAGATTCTCCATACACACAAAACGATTATTTCTGAAATTTTGTGCACAAATTTGTTCACATTCCTGTTTGTGAGCATTCGATCCTTTGTCAAGATAATTCATCCACCTGACAGGTGTGGCATATCAAGAAGCTGAGTAAACAGCACCTTGTGCTGGGGACAATAAAAGGCTGCACTAAAAAGTGCAGTTTTGTCACAACACAATGCCACAGATGTCTCAAGTTGAGGGAATGTGCAATTGTCATGATGACTGCAGAATGTTCACCAGAGCAGTTGCTAGAGAATTCAATTTTAATGTGTCAACCATAAGCCACCACCTCCAACTTCGTTTTAGAGAATTTGGCAGGACATCCAACCGGCCTCACAACCGGAGACCACGTGTAACCATGCTAGGACAGGACCTCCACATCTTCACCTGCGGCATCCCATTTAATGGGGAAAAACTCTTTCTGATTGGCTTCTCTCCCAGGCCCATCCATGGCGGCGCCCCTGTCTAGTCATGTGAAATCCATAGATTAGGGCCTAATGAATTTATTTCAACTGACTCATTTCCTTTTATGAACTGTAACTCAGCAAAATATTTTAAATTGTTGTATGTTGCGTTTATATTTTTGTTCAGAATACAGTTATCAATGCAGGGCTGCATTTTACTCTCTTCCCAAATAAATCCTGGATTAAAATGATATCATTGTCATTGTTGATGATATCACAATGGTAATACTATCATTCAAGAATCATCGTCATCATTATCAGCATTTTCACCATTGTTGTCGTCATAATCATGACCATCACTATGTGTCGCTCTCTTACCCTCCATGACGGTGGTGAGAACACTAACAGCACTCGCCGATCTGTTCTTCAGGCCTGGCTGCTCCAGATGGAACATGCTGTCCTCTTTGAGCTCGTCCTCTGGAACCGACTGGGGGGGTGAAGTCTCATCATCACTGGCCACTAAACATCTTACATGCTGTCTACACCGCGTGCGCAAGCATTACAAAATAAATGTACACATACATGTTATTTAATCATTGCACCCACACCACTAGCGTGCGTTAGCGAGCGTCTGCGTAGCCGGGCGCTAAAATAGAACTTGGTTCTATTTGTGACGCTCAACGCGCTGCAAGTCCTGACTCCCAAATCTCCTCATTGGTTTTTAGGAGCATATACCCATGTGGGTGATTGAAAGATGAACCAAGGTCCACACTCCAGTCGGTTGTAGCAATGCACCTTAAATTTGGTTGCCAGGAAGGAGGAGAGATGACGAGAAAGGAATTCCGTTGACCGTTTTATCTGTGGATTAATTGTCGAAGTAGAGGACCTTGTGCATTTCAGGTAAAATAACAACCCAATGTTTATATCCCAGGACAAATTAGTTAGCAACAGCAAGCAAGCTAGCTAAATTCGCCATAAATGTTTAACGGTTTTCGACCTGGCCCCAAATTAATATAATTGGTTCAGAGTTTGTTTTAATATTTAAAAATATAATTTGTTTTACCAGACCACATGACCACACGTATACATACGGTCTAGTAAGCATGTTAGGTGTCACTGAACTCTTACGATAGAAGGGTTGTGTATACAAGACAAACAAAGACCAATAGCCAAAACAACCTGCGTTTGATGTGAATTTGTAAAAGAATGAGACAAAACAAACTGCACTCCCACCACTGTGGACCCATTCTGACCTATAAACGTTGACCTGATAAGATAAACATTAGCAAGGAGACGTCACACTGACCTCCGACTCAGAGGACACTGGAACGATGGCCAGACGGGGCACGATTCTCCCATTACAGTCCTTGATAACATCATCCCCGAGGCTCTGCTCGTCATCCGCAGAGCCCCCGTATGACCCAGAGTGATGACTAAGCTCTTTCCGACTTGTCAGGGTCGCCTGACTTCCAGCAGCAGCATCAGCTTGCTCCTGTGAAACACCAATGATAAAATGGATCAGTTACCGGACAGGCCGTGGTGGAAACATTTGCACACACAAAATGCAGTCAAAAAGTTGAACTGAATATGATTTAATTTACCTTGGATATTGCAGCCCATTTGTGTAGCCTATTAGCCAAACAAAACAATACATAGTGGCTGAATTTATCCTCAAGCAAAAAAACATTTCCTAATTGTTAGGCTATTTTAAGTGTAATTTTTATAAAACCTTTGTAGTAGCTAAATGGTATATAGTTAAAGATAGGAGGCTAGACTGCATGATGAAACAATCCCTAGTAAGCTAGTGTTTTGAGGGTGGACTAAATTTCTGTCCAAGCTGGTAGAGTGAGGTGGGCTCATGTCATGCAGGTTCAGGTAGGCTAAACAGGACAGTTGTATATTCAACAAAATCTATTGGTAGTTGATTAGGGGTGAACTTTGACCTTGCAGGATCCATAGAAATCTTGTTACGCCAGTGAGGGCTGCATGATATGGGCAAAAATTTGAATTGCTATAATTTTTTTCAAATTGCTACCAAATATTGCGATTTGACTTGGATAAGTAAACTATACATTGAGTGTACAAAACATTCGAAACACCTTCCAAATATTAAGTTGCACCCCCTTTCGCCCTCAGAAAAGCCTCAATTCGTTGGGGCATGGGCTCTACAAGGTGTCAAGTGTTCTGCAGGGATGCTGGCCCATGTTGACTCCAATAATTCCCACAGTTGGCTGGATGTCCTTTGGGTGGTAAACCATTCTTAATACACACAGGAAACTGTTGACCATGAAAAACCCACCAGCGTTGCAGTTCGTGACACATTCAAACCGATGCGCCTGGCACCTACTACCATACCCGGTTTAAAGGGACTTAAATCTGTTGTCTTGCCCATTCACCCTCTGAATGGCACACATACACAATCCATGTCTCAATTGTCTCGAGGCTTAAAAATCCTTATTTAACCTCTCCCCTTCATCTACACTGGTTGAAGTGGATTCAATAAGTGACATCAATAAGGGATCCTAGCTTTCAACTGGATTTACCTGTCATGGAAAGAGCAGGTGTTCTAAATGTTTTGTATACTCAGTGTAGCTCAGAACATAGAAATATCATGATTTATGTTAAAACGCAAAGTGGAAAGCAGTATTGCTCTTGTTTGGAACAATCTCTTGACTGCATTTGACCTAACAGAAAAGCATGCAAACGTATAGTGAATATAAGTGAATCTAACAGCGAGGAGGAGGAATTGTGCTGTTTAAGTGACAGGGGGCATGGCTTGGTGTGTGTGGGAACAAGCCACAAGAGGAGAGAGGAAGAGAGAGACGAAAAAGAGTAAACTATTTTTAATTTACACGCTGCTGAGTGGTGTTTCAAAACATTCCGATATGGACATCTCTTGCGATATGGATATTGGGTAAACCGATTTGAATTCAGTCACTTTTCGACAGCACCCCTTTTGATTGGAACGAAAACTTCCATACATACTGTATTTGCCTATTGTAGAAGTGCTCAAGAGACAAAAGTGCTCAAAGTTGACCTGTTTTGCATGCCCCACCATACCATGAAACATCCATGTCTTTAACACTGGAAAAGATAAACGGTTGAGATTGATACCATTTAAAAGCTTACAAACAGGTTTGTTAAACTATTTAATTTCTTGAAAAAACTTTTTTTTGTACAAATTGTCATTTTACCAGAAAAAACAATAAACTCCTTTTTTTCATATTCACATACAGTATGTTGTAGCTTAGACCCTATTTTACCTCATCTGAGGTTTTTGTGTTGTGCCCGCCATCGTTTGATACACAACATGCTATTCATTACAGATTGGGTGTCATGTTTTGGCTGACTAAAATTGGAATAAAATTGACATTTCAACTTTCAAAATTTAACACAGAGATGGTTGGAGGTTCACACAGAAAACGTTGACTTGAATGGGAATATCTGTTTAAAACTATACTGTTGAACTATTGAAATTATAGAATAGACGTGACTATTTAAGTTGACATTCAACGGTGGGTGGACCGGCGGCCATCTTTGTGGTAGTAAATAAAGATCCAATTTAAATTCAATGGTGTACCAGCTAAATTGCAGTGGTCTGACGGGATAGGTCCATTTCTATGAATTCTACTTCTATGACTGAAAAGACACAGTGTTGTGTTTCAACCAATGGTGAGCACAGCACGACACAAAAACCCCAGCGTGAGTTTACATGCTTTTTGATAATTGACGTTAAAAGGTTCAAATCTGTAATATTTTTTATTGAAACACTTTTATTTAAAAAAATGTATACAATAGTCTGACAACTCTGTAAGCTTTTAAATGATATCAAACTACTTAAGTAGGTTTTGGGGGTATCTGTACTTTACTATTTATATTTTTGACTACTTTTACTTCACTACATATTGTACTTTTTACACCATTCCTTTTTCTTGACACCCAAAAGTACTCGTTATATTTTGAATGCTTAGCATGACAGGAAATTAGTCCAATTCACGCAAGTAATAAACCGAACGTCCCTGGTCATCCCTATTGCCTCTGACCTGGCAGACTCACTAAACACACATGCTTCGTTTGTAAATTATGTCTGAATGTTGGGGTGTCCTCATGGCTTTCCGTAAATAAAAATAAATAAAAAATGGTTCCATCTGGTTTGCTTAATATAAGGAATTTGAAATGGAATATACTTTTACTTTTGATACTTAAGTACAGTGGGGCAAAAAAGTATTTAGTCAGCCACCAATTGTGCAAGTTCTCCCACTTAAAAATATGAGAGAGGCCTGTAATTTTCATCATAGGTACACTTCAAATATGACAGACAAAATTAGAAAAGAAATCCAGAAAATCACATTGTAGGATTTTTTATGAATTTATTTGCAAATTATGGTGGAAAATAAGTATTTGGTCACCTACAAACAAGCAAGATTTCTGGCTCTCACAGACCTGTAACTTCTTCTTTAAGAGGATATGGAGACGCTAGCGTCTCAACTGGCTAATTGCCTGGGGAAATGCAGAGCGCCAAGATTCAAATAAAATTCTATAAAATTCAAACTCATTAAATCACACATGTAAGATACTAAATTAAAGCTACACTCGTTGTGAATCCAGCCAACATGTCAGATTTTTAAAAAAGAAGCTTTTTGGCGAAAGCATGAGAAGCTATTATCTGATAGCATGCACCCATCTGAACCAGTAGTAAACAAAAGAACTAGCGTAGCAGGCGCTACACAAAACGCTGAAATAAAATATAAAACATGCATTACCTTTGACGAGCTTCTTTGTTGGCACTCCGATATGTCCCATAAACATCACAATTGGTCATTTTTTTTCGATTAATTCCGTCCATGTATACCCAAAATGTCCATTTATAAAGCACGTTTGATCCGGAAAAAAACAGCTTGCCAAAACACAACGACACTACAAAACATTTCAAAAGTTGCCTATAAACTTTGCCAAAATATTTCAAACTACTTTTGTAATACAACTTTGGGTATTTTTAAACGTTAATAATCGATCAAATTGTAGACGGGGCAATCTGTATTCAATAGAGCAAGTAAACAAACCATGCACCTTTTTTCGTCTTGCGTAACTCTCAACAGTGTAACGTTGTTCCAGGATGTTCGTTGCACCAATGATTAACTTCAAACAAATTCCAAAGACTGGTGACATCCCGTGGAAGTCGTAGGAACTGTAAAATGGTTGCTATCAAATATATCTTGGCAAAGACAACTGAGGGAACGGTCAGAGGTAAAAAAAAAAAAGAAAAGAAAATCTGAACAGTTATTCCTCAGGGTTTTGCCTGCTACATAAGTTCTGTTATAGTCACAGCCTACTGGGGTGGCAGTGTAGCCTAGTGGTTAGAGCGTTGGACTAGTAACCAGAAGGTTGCAAGTTCAAACCCCCGAGCTGATAAGGTACAAATCTGTCGTTCTGCCCCTGAACAGGCAGTTAACCCACTGTTCCTAGGCCGTCATTGAAAATAAGAATTTGTTCTTAACTGACTTGCCTGGTTAAATAAAGGTAAAATAAAATACATGATTGAAACAGTTTTAGAAACTTCAGAGTGATTTCTATCCACACCTACATATAATATATTCCTGGCAGCAGGAAGTTGAAATTGTGCACGCCATTTATCCAAAAGTGAAAATGCTGCCCCCTATCCCTAAGAGGTTTTAAGAGGCTCCTCTGTCCTCCACTCGTTACCTGTATTAATGGCACATGTTTGAACTTGTTATCAGTATAAAAGACACCTGTCCACAAACTCAAACAGTCACACTCCAACGCCACTATGGCCAAGACCAAAGAGCTGTCAAAGGACACCAGAAACAAAATTGTAGACCTGCACCAGGCTGGGAAGACTGAATCTGCAATAGGTAAGCAGCTTGGTTTGAAGAAATCAACTGTGGGAGCAATTATTAGGAAATGGAAGACATACACGACCACTGATAATCTCCCTCGATCTGGGGCTCCACGCAAGATCTCACCCCGTGGGGTCAAAATGATCACAAGAATGGTGAGCAAAAATCCCAGAACCACACGGGGGGACCTAGTGAATGACCTGCAGAGAGCTGGGACCAAAGTAACAAAGCCTACCATCAGTAACACACTACGCTGCCAGGGACTCAAATCCTGCAGTGCCAGACGTGTCCCCATGCTTAAGCCAGTACATTTCCAGGCCCGTCTGAAGTTTGCTAGAGAGCATTTGGATGATCCAGAAGAAGATTGGGAGAATGTCATATGGTCAGATGAAACCAAAATATAACTTTTTGGTAAAAACTCAACTCGTTGTGTTTTGAGGACAAAGAATCCTGAGTTGCATCCAAAGAACACCATACCTACTGTGAAGTATGGGGTGGAAACATCATGCTTTGGGGCTGTTTTTCTGCAAAGGGACCAGGACGACTGATCCGTGTAAAGGAAAGAATGAATGGGGCCATGTATCGTTAGATTTTGAGTGAAAACCTCCTTCCATCAGCAAGGGCATTGAAGATGAAACGTGGCTGGGTCTTTCAGCATGACAATGATCCCAAACACACCGCTCAGGCAACGAAGGAGTGGCTTCGTAAGAAGCATTTCAAGGTCCTGGAGTGGCCTAGCCAGTCTCCAGATCTCAACCCCATAGAACATCTTTGGAGGGAGTTGAAAGTCCGTGTTGCCCAGCAACAGCCCCAAAACATCACTGCTCTAGAGGAGATCTGCATGGAGGAATGGGCCAAAATACCAGCAACAGTGTGTGAAAACCTTGTGAAGACTTACAGAAAATGTTTGACCTCTGTCATTGCCAACAAAGGGTATATAACAAGTATTGAGATAAACTTTTGTTATTGACCAAATACTTATTTTCCACCATAATTAAAAATGTGATTTTCTGGATTATGTTTTCTAATTTTGTCTGTCATAGTTGAAGTGTACCTATGATGAAAATTACAGGCCTCTCTCATCTTTTTAAGTGGGAGAACTTGCACAATTGGCGGCTGACTAAATACTTTTTTTGCCCCACTATATTTTAAACCAAATACTTTTAGACTTTTACTCAAGTAGAAATTTACTGGGTGACTTTGACTTGAGTCATTTTCTATTAAGGTATCTTTACTTTTACTCAAGTATGACAGTCGGGTGCTTTTTCCACCACTGATCTTTTCCAATGCTAAATACATGGAGGTCTCATGGTATGGTGGTGTATGCAAAATGGGTCAACTTTGAGCACCTCTATCTCCTAAATGTTTTGGCATTCAGGTCGAAAAATCACTTGCTGTCTACTTCTTCCCTGGGTAAACACGTATGGAAAGTGATGTTTAAATCAAAAGGGATTCTGTCAAAAAGGTATTGAATTCAAATTGATTTACACTATTGCACATGTCAATATTGCGATTTTGATGTGAATTTGATTAAATGTGCAACCAAAGTGATGTAAAGGATAATACTTTGGGTTTAGTGGGCCAGCATCCCTGACACAAAGAGAAAGAGAAAGTAAGTCCAAGCTATCCTATTTGGTAGCCATTCAATATACCATCAGTCGATTGCCCCAACCTAATAATATGTACATTATTCCATATATACTGAGAGGCTTCAAAAATTGTATTTACATAGTGTTCAGTTTGATGTCATAATTTCTCATATCTTTTAAAATTATTATTAAACTTTTACTTTGACAGGGAAGTCATACTGAGACGAGATGAGCCCCGCGTAAAATACATAAAACATATATACACACAATACACAAAATTACAAAACAAATTTAAGAAAAAAAAATACATTTATCAACATAGAGGTCTCTGATAATTTCTCTGAACTGACCAAGGGGAACCAGAACATCTAATTTCAGAGATCTCTGTGAGTTGTTCCCCATAAAGGGCGCAAAAACAACTAAAAGCATCTTTCATTTGTAAGTCCACATTTAATTAATAATGATAGATACATAGGATGTTTCTGTATGATTGCTTTGTAAATAAACAGAAGAGAATTCTGCTCTCTCCTTACATAGAAAGAGGCCCAACACACTTTTTGATACAAAACACAATGGGGAGTTCTATAACCATCACCAGTAATAAACCTAAAGGCACAATGAAAAACAGCATTTAGTGGTTTAAGTGTAGATGCTGCTGCATGCAAATAGATAATGTAAAAAAAGTCAGGCATGCTTTCTGTCTGTAAAAGAAACGAGCCTTGAGCTTTAACTTCTTCACCAGCTCAATGACATGTTTTTTTAAAAATTAGTTTATCATCAAGCCAGATACCAAGATATTTGTAGGAATGAATTTGCTCAATTTGTGTACCGTTCAAACTAGTCATTACAAATCCATTTAAATCTGGGTTATGGGGGTGAGAAAAAAAGAGCATGCATTTATTTTTCTTTGCATTTAGCACGAACTTTAGACCTCTGCAGTGCTAGAAAATCTGATTTAAAATTTGAAAAGGCTTGGCCAACCGATGGAACACAACACTATCGGCATACAAATAAAAATACATTTTTTACAGCATTACCAATGTTATTTATTTAGATTGTAAACAGTAGTAAGCCGAGTATCAAACCTTGAGGCACCCCTTTATGCAACTCAAGGAACTCAGATTTGACCCAATCAACCTTGATGGCCTGAGTTCTGTCATTGAAATAATTAAGAAACCATCGGCTAGCATTATTATCCAACCCTTTCAAGGGCAACTTATTCAACAGAATAGCATGGTCTACACTATCAAAAGCTTTTGACAAGTCTACAAACATTGCAGCACAATTCTTTCTATCATCTTTGGCATTTGCAATATAATTAAAACAAGCATGGCAGATGTAGTGGTGCTATGTTTAGGTCTGAATCCGGATTCATTAACCTTAAGAATACCATTTACCAATAGAAAATACCGTAGATTTTTCTTGACCAATGATTCTAGGATTTTAGCAAGACAAGGGAGCCTGGAAACGGGTTGATAATTATCAAGATCACTACTACCACCACCTGTAATGGCAGATTTCCTCCTCTTCTTTTGAAGAGGAGGTGTAGCAGGGATCGGACCAAAACACAGCGTGGTAAGTGTCCATATCGTTTATTATAAAACATAAACTGAACATTAAGAACTACAAAACAATAAATGTGAACATGAACGAAAACCAAACCGAAACAGTCCCGTGTGGTGACAAACACAGACATGGAAACAAACCAACAGTGAAACCCAGGCTACCTAAGTATGATTCTCAATCAGAGACAACTAACGACACCTGCCTCTGATTGAGAACCATACTTGGCCGAAACAGAAACCTAAACATAGAAACACAAAACATAGACTGCCCACGCCAACTCATACCCTGACCATACTAAATAAAGACAAAACAAAGGAAAATAAAGGTCAGAACGTGACACCACCCTTAGTGTCCATAGCTAATAAGGCAGCAATAACTTTTGTCTCTGTGAATTGCCAAAAAGGAAAACTCTGACTACCATTTCCCAAGTCATGTGAGGTTGACTGATCATCCATCGAGGCAACTGGAGGCTCTATGTGGGAAGAACAGTCAACTAACTCACCAAGACCATTATGACTGCCATTTCTTTCAAATAAGAAACCAAATCTTAACTTTTTCAGTAAAGACGCAGGAGTCTAAAACTACTTTCTTTTCCAGAATTTAGAGGGATCACTAACAGAGTCAGCCATAACTCTAAGATAGTAGTGTGATTTGGCCTGTTTTGTCATGAGGATATGCAGTAGCTGTCACCTGACCTGGGCTTGGATCCTGTATTGCTCCAGAAGCCTCTGAAACTCCTCCTCCTTATCCTGCGCCTCTTTCAGAGTGGCCTCGTTCTGCTCGTCGTAGGCCATGGCAACCACGGCCAGGATGAGGTTGATGAGATAGAAGGAACCCAGGAAGATGACCAGCACAAAGAAGATCATGTACGTCTTCCCCGCTGCTCGAAGTGTCTGCATACGAAGAGGCATGCAAAGACAAGTTTGGAGGATGACACAAAATGGTAAGTCAACATGCAGTTTGTAGTAAACCTCATGAAATTCCTTTTAGGCACACTCCCTGCAGTCCCTTTCGAGGAATGGAGAGCGCTCACATTTTTACAGGACAAAGTCCAGGAAAAGTCAAACCTAAGGCTTAAATTTGTACCTATGAAACAATTTATCATTCTATACTATATTATATATTGTAAGTACCAACCAGTTGGAACAGGTTCTCCCAGTAGTCCTGCGTCATGAGTCTGAAGAGGGACAAGAAGGCCCAGCCGAAGGAGTCGTAGCTGGTGTAGCCGTAGTTGGGGTTTCTCCCAGCCTTTATGCACGTGAATCCTTCTGGGCACTTCCTATCAACAGTGGTGGGTAGCGGGTGAAGAATCAGTTTGCACACAGCCGGCCACCCCTCCCTGACCCCACAATCCTCAACATCTAGAATGCTGCTTGTCAGAGACAAGAGCATAACTTATATCTGATAGTTGTATTGTGTGTATAGCTTACATAACATTTGACTACTTTTCCAATAGTGTTCTGTTTGCCCACAGTGGTGTGCATCCTTCCATCAAAACCCTGATATTGCTTTACTAAATGTAAGAAATACATTCATAACTCATCTTTGTGTCATTGTGCCATTTGTGTTATCACAAAGTAACATACCCAGCATCAGAGCTGTTTCCGCAGAGAAGAGCATCCAGACTACCTTCCAAATAGTAGTGGTTCTCTATAGCCGAAAGACAGAGCAAATCAAACACAAACTAAAAGTATTGTTCATAACATCACATCAGCCTGAAGTAGAGGAACAGATGACTTGTCTCAGTGGTTCAAACGCACCTATATTGCTGATGTACTCCTTGAAATCGACGGGAACAGTGGAATTTGATGTTTCGCCGAAACCCATGGTGCCGTCAAGCGACGAGGTGAAGTTGTAATCGTCGAACACCGTTGAGTTGAGGATGGGCCACCGGACACACTTGTTGCGCAAATTTCCCATGAAGAGTTGCAGGCCGATGAGCGCAAACACGGCCAGGGCGAACACAGTGAGGATCATCACGTCTACCATTTTCTTTACAGACTGGACCAGGGCGCCCACGATGGTTTTTAATCCTGGTCAAATGGATGCATGTCAGTGACACATCTGCAGGCCGAGATAAACCAGATCGTGCATAGTGGCTCTGATGGCTTACTGGTTTCAGCATGGTGCTGTCAACACCAAGGTTATGAGTTTGTTTCCTGAATTGGCCACACATACTATATATTTGACTGTGTAAACAGTAAGTTGCTTTGGATACTATTACTATCTGACATCACAGTGTCAAGAGTTCAATAAGTCTGAACGTGTGCATACAAACCAGGTCAATTAATTGAAGACATATCAAGAAAACATTTTGATATTGACATCAGTTTGGCGAGTCTCAACAAGAGCTGTAGATGAAACAAGCTGGACTCGGGTAGAGGTAACATGGTAAATACAAATCTGCTAAACGTATGATATATTACGAATTCCAATTTGCTGTGTGTGGCTAATGTTAGTTAGGTGGGAAACGGTTGAGAGTTAGGTTAAAGGGTTAAGGTTAGGATTAGGATTAGCTAACGTGCTAAGTAGTTGCAAAGTAGCAAAACATTTGTGTAGTTCCAAGTTACTACTCAGCTAAAATGCTCAATTTGAAACGTGATGAGATTCGAACATGCAACCTTTGGGGTTGCTAGAAGTTCGCGTTATACGCCTACCCATCCACCTCGACCAAACACCCTACTTTAGTTTTTTCCTTCAGTGACCTTCTGTTTTATGTAACCATTCCGAAAGCAACATATCATACTAATTAAGATAGTACATGTAAATCTGGGACAATGAGACCAGGCTGGATGAAAACATACCAGGAATCACAGTGATTGTTTTAAGGGCTCGGAGTACACGGAACGTCCTAAGGGCTGACACGTTGCCTAGATCAACAAACTCTGTGACGTACCTGTGGAGAGACACACAGTACAAGCAATATATTAACATTATTTAATTGTGGACTGACTGACAGTGGACAACAGTGGACCTGTCACTGAAGAACGTCTTGTGTGTTAAAAAAAACGTTACAAAATAGTACACAAAAAAATCAGACATGGTGTTCGCTGTGGTATATGATATCTTTTTTTTTATAGAGTCTATTTTTATATTGGTCCACTTCTTGGGCCAAATGGACGCACTGCTTGAGAGGGTGGCCAAAACCATTTATCCATCTCGCAACAAGACTATTAGATTATTTTTTCATTTTTTTTAGCATTATTATTGGGTATGTTTTCAAACGTTTTACATTTGTTTTTCTAAGATTTAATCATAAATGTATTTAAATGTTTTTGGCAAAAATGCACAGAATGTATTTCTTAAATATAATGTGGCCAGGGGGTCATTGCAAAAAGAAGAATTTATCAATTTACTTACTTGGATAAATAAAGGCTGGATGTATAAAATGTGTTATAAAACATTTACTAACCATTCCAGTTTGCTAACAATTATATCATTTGTGAAAGAGGGTTGAGAGCCAGTCAGGTGTGTAGGTACTCACGCCATGCTGATCACCATGAAATCCAGCCAATTCCATGGATCTCGAAGGAATGTAAAAGGGCCGACAACAAAGCCTCTTGACAACACTTTGCATGAGGCCTCAAAGGTATAAATACCAGTAAAAACATACCTGCAATGAGAAAACAGTATCTTCCCAATGCACTACTTCTGCAATTCTCTCTCTGTGAGCTACATTGTAATTCAGAGATAATTCATTGTTTACATGACTTAAGACACTTTGAACCATTAGATATCGTGGTAAAACAGTGGCGCGTGCAATAGCCCTTTCAGGAATCAATTCTGAAATTCAGCACAGGTTGGTATACTTACTCAACAGTTTTACTCCATGACGGTGGGTCGCTCATCGTCATAAAAAAGCAGTTCGACAGAATGGTAATCATGATGAACATGCTAAATAACTTAATATAGAGTCAAGGCAAACCGGCGGGCACACTGATTGTACTGCAAAAGACAATAGTAACATCAAAGGTCGCTAAACCCTGATGGGGTACAGCTTTATATACAGTACACAACAATATAAGACCATCCTTCTTACAATCACCCCTTCCCTACACAGGGCAGCTAGAGTCCCTACATTAAAAAGGATATGAATGTATGAGAATTTTAATGGCTCCTCTTCTAAGATGATTGAAGGGGCTTAGAATGTAGCAAGCTGATTCAGCATTGAACCTGAAGATTATGTTTCCTTTGGTGATCACGATAAAGGTCTGGAAAAACACAACATGAAAAGACATTACCGCACTGCTAAGTGAAGGACTAAAGTAACAAATTGTAAATAATAACGATTAAACTCTGCACAAAGCTTACATGGTGGTAAAGGATATTACATGCACTCTGGACAACTTATGGAATCATATTTGTCAAGTCATCCACCCTGTCATATTGCAGTGACACTCCAGCAAGCTAATCCAGGCTAGCATCCTAGTTCGCTAATCCCTTTTAGCCCCCAATTCATTCTATCACAGATAAAGGAAAACCACACTCTAGGTTTCACCCAGAATTTTAAAGGACAGGCTTGGTTTAGTGGCAATATCCAATGACAATGTCCCTGAAAGAACAGTGTGTGTGGGGTGTGTCTCTTTGAACGCATGAAGTTAACACCTCAGAAGCAGCATTAACGATTGAGAACCTTGTGAATCTCGTGAACCCGTAGTGTGGTTTTCCTTTATTGGCAAGTGATCAAATTGGGGCCTTAGTGTGCAACACATGTACAGTCGTGGCCAAAAGTTTTGAGAATGACACAACTTTTAATTTTCACAAAGTCTGCTGCCTCAGTTTGTATGATGGAAATTTGCACATACTCCAGAATGTTATGAAGAGTGATCAGATGAATTGCAATTAATTGCAAAGTCCCTCTTTGTCATGCAAAGGAACTGAATCCCCCAAAAAACATTTCCACTGCATTTCAGCCCTGCCACAAAAGGACCAGCTGACATCATGTCAGTGATTCTCTCGTTAACACAGGTGTGAGTGTTGACGAGGACAAGGCTGGAGATCACTCTGTCATGCTGATTGAGTTCGAATAACAGACTGGAAGCTTCAAAAGGAGGGTGGTGCTTGGAATCATTGTTCTTCCTCTGTCAACCATCATTACCTGCAATGAAACACACACCATCATCATTGCTTTACACAAAAAGGGCTTCACAGGCAAGGATATTTCTGCCAGTAAGATTGCACCTAATTCAACCATTTATTGTATCATCAAGAACTTCAAGGAGAGCGGTTCAACTGTTGTGAAGAAGGCTTCAGGGCGCCCAAGAAAGTCCAGCAAGTGCCAGGACCGTCTCCTAAAATTGATTCAGCTGCGGGATCGGTGCACCACCAGTACAGAGCTTGCTTAGGAATGGCAGCAGGCAGGTGTGAGTGCATCTGCATGCACAGTGAGGTGAAGACTTTTGGAGGATGGACTGGTGTCAAGAAGGGCAGCTAAGAAGCCACTTCTCTCCAGGCAAAACATCAGGGACAGACTGATATTCTGCAAAAGGTACAGGGATTGGACTGCTGAGGACTGGGGTAAAGTCATTTTCTCTGATGAATCCCCTTTACGATTGTTTGGGGAATCCGGAAAAAGGCTTGTCCGGAGAGAACAAGGTGAGCGCTACCATCAGTCCTGTGTCATGCCAACAGTAAAGCATCCTGAGACCATTCATGTGTGGGGTTGCTTCTCAGCCAAGGGAGTGGGCTCACTCAGAATTTTGCCTAAGAACACAACCATGAATAAAGAATGGTACCAACACATCATCCGAGAGCAACTTCTCCCAAACATCCAGGAACAGTTTGGTGACAAACAATGCATTTTCCAGTATGATGGAGCACCTTGCCATAAGGCAAAAGTGATAACTAAGTGGCTCGGGGAACAAAACATCGATATTTTGGGTCCATGGCCAGGAAACTCCCCAGACCTTAATCCCATTGAGAATTTGTGGTCAATCCTCAAGAGGCGGGTGGACAAACAAAAACCCACAAATTCTGTTAAACTCCAAGTATTGATTATGCAAGAATGGGCTACCATCAGTCAGGATGAGGCCCAGAAGTTAATTGACAGCATGCCAGGACGGATTGCAGAGGTCTTGAAAAAGAAGGGTCAACACTGCAAATATTGACTCTTCACATCAACTTCATGTAATTGTCAATAAAAGCCTCGGACACTTATGAAATGCTTGTAATTATACTTCAGTATTCCATAGTAACATCTGACACAAATATCTAAAGACACTGAAGCAGCAAACTTTATGGATTTTATATTTGTGTTCTCAAAACTTTTGGCCACGACTATGTTAAGTCAGCTGTCATGACATGTCTAAATATAGTATCTTCGGGATAAGTCTGCTTTGCTTAAGTCATGACTATGTAAAAAAAAAAAAAAAAAAAAGTACTAAAACAAAAATGTTTATTTATTACAGTCCAGTGAAATTGCTAGGTGAGCTTGAGGTGTCCTGGACTGACCTTCTGTGCTTTGTAGAAGGGGTCTATGTCCTCCAGTGGTGTGTTAAGCATCTCCGTTGGGGCGTCTCCAAAGATCATGGGCAGACTCTTGCCGGCTTCCAGGTCTTTGCTGGGCTCTGACGGCCCATCACCTACGTACCCCTCTACTTCCGCGGCTATTCTCTTTTCCTCCATGAGCCTCTCGATCTCTGCTAGGGATTCCGGGGTGAAGCGGCGGAACGCATCAGCGCCTGTGGGAGGGAGCAGGGGTGCCATCTTCGCATTGCGAAGAGATACCACCACACCAGAATCGCTCTAGTCTAGAGTGAGCTATAGAAAGAGAAAGAGCGAGGGTGAGAGTCATCCACAGAATTAAATAGAACACATCTCTATGGAGTCATAGCCATAGCTGGTTCTCTCTAGAGCAGTGTTCTTCAATCATGGTCCCGAGGACCCACAAGGTATGTATGCTTTTGTTCCTGCCCAGTGCTAACACACCTGATTTGAACTAAATTAGGTGATTAGTTGAATCAGGTGTGTAATTACTGGGCTGGAACAAAACACTGTGGGTCGCCAGGAGTTGAACAACACTGTCCTGGAGTGAGAAGAGAAACAGAGGGAGGACTTTTACAGGAGGAAACCATGCAATAAGGGTATTTTTAGAGAAGGAGAGACAGTGAAAAGAGATACTTTCACACAAGGGTCTCTATATAGTGAGCCAGGATAAGAGGGAGAGACAAGATTGCAACACTCTGGTGTTTCTAGTCAAACCTGGGTTCATACACTATTTGAAATCATTTCAATAATTTGAGCGTTTGCTTCAGTCAGCCAGGAGTGCCAGGGGGGCAGGGAAGGGGTTGGAACTTTTCCACCGGCTCTATTAGTTTCATTCCAACAGGCACGCTCAATCGAGCACAGTGAAAGTATTTGAAATGATTTCAAGTAGTATTCTGAACCTAGTTCAGTTTCTAGTGCACACTAGATACCCAGTCATTCACACTAGCAAAGTGTGGTGTATCGAACATTGGTTGTCTGCATGCCATAAAACGACAAAGGCTGCTGAGCTAAATCCTAGGTATTAGCTCAAAAATGTAACACAAATTGTAAAGTCTCAGGCACGATTCCTCATCACACGATCGTGGTTCACCAACCCTCCTATGTTACACTTCACCACCTTTGACCTCCTCCTCTACAGAACAACCCCAGCAGCTGACAGGTATTAAGTGACCAAATCCAGGTCATCCCAACAATGCCACTGACCAGTTATTGAACCTGTGTCTGCGTGCCACACCACTGCATTAGCCGATTGAGCTAAAGCCTAGGAATTAGCTTGGGGAGTAAACGGTAGACTTCAGGCAAGGACATACCATCTCATTAGATTATGCTAGGGTAGACAAACAGTGTGTGTATCAGCATGCCAGCCTTCTGTGAGAAAAACCACTTCCGTCTTTGTTACACGTCATCCCCCCTTTGACCTCCTACTTCTCTCCGTAACAACCCAAGGAGCTGACAGACATCAGCTGACCAAATCCCGGTCACCCCACCAATGCCACTGATCAGCTATTGAACCTGGGTCGTCTGTGTGACACATGACTGTATTAGCTGCAGGGCTTAAGCCTATAGGCATAAGCTCAGGGAGTTAATGCAAGACTTTTAGATCTTAGGCAAATTTACTCATAACATGAGCATGTTTCACTGAACCACTTCCGTTACACTAGTATCGAACACATTAACTTCTCTTTGCTACCTTAAAACATGACATTGCTGCCATTGCTATATTTATGTAGATGTCACACAGTCTGGACATATATCTTATGCATACTCTCACAGTAGCAATTATTTTCAGTATACCTTTGATTAACAGCACACAACCAGAACATCAAATCTGAAATGTTGCCAAATGGGTAGGCCCATCCACATTTGGGATGAAATCGTTGCTTGGGATACATGGTGCCAAGTCCTTTACCATTGGCATCGATACTTTTTGCAGTTGAGAAACAAGATTAATTACGCACTTACTTGTAAGTATCATGCTTATCTGTGTATATGTGCAGGGACATATGTGTGTATAAGTGTGTGCCCGTGTGTGAAAGAGTGCATGCAGTGCTTGACTTGGACTGAAATAGGTGCTGGTACTCATTTTGTGTGCCGATACTGTTTATATTTAGGTGCAGGAACCCCACAATACTTTTGAGCTAATATTCTATAAGAGGTGCAGGAACTCAAGCAGTAAAAAAAAAAGTGAGGTGCCGGTACTCAGCTCCGGTGAGCTCCTGCCCAAATCAAGCACTGAGCATATGTGGTATATTTGTCTGCGACTTGGTAACTATCCCAGGCTTGAATGCCTTGATCTAGATCCAGTCCCCATAAAAATGGTTTACTGATCACATGAGCATGTTTCACTGAACCACCTCTGTTACACTGTTTTATTCAACACATTAACTTCTCTTTGGTACCTTAAAACATGAGAGGCCATTGCTGTACTTATGTAGATGTCCCACAGTCTGGACATATATCTTATGCATACTCTCACAGTAGCAATTCTTTTCAGTATACCTTTCATTAACAGCACACAACCAGAACATCAAATCTGAAATGTAGGCCCATCCACATTTGGGATTAAATCATTGCTTGGGATCCATGGTGCCAAGTCCTTTACCATTGGCGTCGATACTCTTTGTAGTTGAGAAACCAAATACAAAGATTAGTTACATACTTACACACATGTAAGTATCATGATTGTGTGTATATGTGCAGGGAGGTATGTGTGTATAAGCGTGAGCCCGTGTGGGAAAGAGTATTCTATTTAGGTGCAGGAACTCCACAATACTTTTGAGCTAATATTCTATAAGAGGTGAAGGAATTTAAGCAGTAAAAAATGTGATGTGCTGGTACTCGGCTCCTGCCCAAGTTAAGCACTGATTGTATGTACAGTATGTGGTACACTCTTAGAAACATGGGTTCCAAAAGGGTTCTTTGGCTGTCCCCATAGAATAACCTTTTTTGGTTCCAGGTAGAAGTATGTTGGGTTCCATGTAGAACCCTCTGTGGTAAGGATTTTACATGGAACCCAGAGTTCTACCTGGAACCAAAAAGGGTTCTTCAAAGGGTTCTCCTGTGCGGACAGCCAAAGAACCCTTTTAGGCTCTATATAGCACCTTTTTTCTAATTGTGTGTGTGTCTGCGAGTTGGTAACGATCCCAGGCTTCATTGCCTTGATCTAGATCCAGTCTCAATGTAACCCCCACCCCCTCATATTACTTATTAACTTAGCAGACGGCCAGTATCCAGGCCAATTGGCATTGCTTACATGCTAGCACAACATCGTGTTCAGCGGCCAGTCTGCTTTTCTCTGGAGAAGCTAAGGTTAAAGAGCTACTGCACTTCCTGATTTGGCCTTGTTTTCCATCAATGGTCATTAGGAAATGCAAGCGGCCATGGCTGAGGGCAAATGAGAGTTGTCTAGGGGTGTGGTTTAACGTGCTTGTTTTTTGCCATTCAAGCACAAAAAAACAAGGGCAGTAGTAAGTAGAGAAAGTTTAGCTAAGATAGCTTTGCTATGGAGAGAACGTTTTGAAGTTGAGGACTTCTCCCCTCCTGATTGACTCGCCATCTCAAGAGTCAGCTCTGACCCTGTGTTTAGCCAAGCTGACAGCAGCTAGCTAGCATAGATTTGGTGATAGCCGCAGCTGGCCATCCTATCTAGCTGATATTTCTCTGTCAAATCAGTTATGGCAAGATAGCAAGAGCCAGTGACCGGAATGTGTTTCATGAGACAATCCTTCTATAACACCTTGCTACGAAAGTAGCTTGCAAAGCAGTTTCATCACGTCATGTAAATACACGTTACCATGTAAACTATATTAACAGCGTGTTGAAGGCCCGTTCTTGAGTCAGCTCAGCTGTCCTACAACACAATATTCTAACTGACTAGTTGTCTCGTCTCTCCTTATGTCCGCTGTTAGATCTTTCCCAGGGGACAAATCCCAGAACTACTAATATCCCTACAACAGGTGTAGGCTACATGTGAATATTGCACAAACATTGCCCAGCTTGAGTTTACTGTACATGCATTAAACAACAAAAACCGATGGGTGTTCATGTTACAAAAACAAAACATGTTATGCTGTAAATATCATATTGATGTGCATATAAAGATAGTGTGCCTACACTTACCTAGCAAATAAAAAAAGTTGTGTGTAGAGTACAATTTCAGCTGTCTAACCAGAACAGCATTCTATTTAGCCATATCTAAGGATTTGGCTATCTAACCACACACTGACATGCACAGCTCTCTGGGTGATGAAGTCCCTTCCATCTATGTAATGTATTACAGGTCATGGATAGGTAAAGTCAGGTGGCAGGAGGGGTGGAGTGCATGATACTCCAACCTGGATATGACAGATTGTGCCTCAACCAATGGGTTTAGCAGTTCAATAACTACAGTACAGGCAGATGTGAGATGCAGGAGGATGGCGCACTCATACTACTCAGTAGGTAACTGACAATTCATCTGGCAGTAGCCTACAGAGTAATATGAGAAGAGTTCAATTGCTGAACTTTTGTAGATATTCTAAACAAAGTATTTTGATAACATTCAAGTGTAACAGTTCCATGTAGAATAAACCTTACTTTACGTAATACTGTAGAAGCAGTGTTCTGCTAGTACCAATAGATTATCTAATAACAAAAGACAATAAAAAGTAATAGATGTCTTGTAAAAAAATTATGCTGAGTTGCAAGGTCTCTCCCAATTCTGACATCAGTATTAACCTGTCTTTCAGTCAGAGGACTCCATCTGAAAAGCAACTCTTCTTCCCATCTGTAGAAAACCAAGGAAGAGTTGATGAGTGACACATTGAAAGGGTGATGTGATGTCTTATTAGTAATCACTGTTTGTTTGTCCCTTTTGAGGTGTTTGCCAACGCCTGATTGGCATGGCAGTGTAGACCAGCTCCAGGTCCCTCATCACAGATACTGGTCATGCAGAAGCCCGACTACGGCTCCTTTATCCGACCCAGCTCCTATATCACAGAGGGAGGGAGAGAAATACTGTCACCATACAGTCATGGAAGCCAACAGTAAATACACAGTTGAAATAGCCAATCAGAGATCCTGATTCACAAGAGACACGTGCCAGCATGGCACTGACTTGTTGGCATTACTCACTCTGGGCCCAATAGTCCATTGGAAGGGGGCAGCTTTCTTACAACGTACAGTACAAGACACACATATACACAGAGCACTGATTACATTATCAATGGTGGTTAGGTGAATTCCAGGACAGATAGTATTTTGACCATTGACCAGATCAAATGTGACCAACCTGATTCAAGTGTCCTCCATTACTCTCAAGCAGGACTGGTGTATGGCCACTGCCTCAGCCTTCTGTAACAGCTCCTGATATGGCAGGGGGGTTCCAACAACATTGCTGAACTACAAATCAACCAGGTCTTGTACGTAGCCTGTGGATGAAATCAAATATCATCACTCAATAAACATATAGTGAGAGAATAAAAAGTTATCGTTTGGAAGTCATTTATATGCTAATAGAAGGACTGCAACTACAGAAGAGATTCAGGCAGGTGAATCTGACAGTGTTACTATGCAATCAGCTGTGTACGATGCTGAATGCTTGCTGATACGTTTTGTATTCGCTGACAGAGCCATATTTGTAGTAGACAAGTAACATTATTTATTTATTTTTGCCAAAGAAAATACAAACTTTTACGAGAACGGGCCTGTTGTTTTTGGTTAAGAAGACGAAGCCCCCGAATGCTAGCAAGTTAGCTACCTAACTTGCAAATCCGGGTTAGTAATCATATCTTTGTCTTGAGTTGAAATGACTTGGCTAGTGTTAGCTAGATTTGAAACATTATCGAAAGTAAGCTGGCTACATCATATGATTAGCTAGCAAGCTAGTATCCAAGTGCCTGCCCTGTATTGACCCTAAATGTCAATGGGCTACAGTTAGCTGTTGTTAGCAAGGTAGCTAGCTAATGTGAGCTATGCACAATTTTCCTCTGACATGCTACATCGCATTAGCTTCATGTATTTAGCTAGCTACAGTACCATTCCCCTTTCATCTGTGGCATTTTAGCTAGCCTAGTTCGCTAGCATCATCAAATAATGTTGAATAACCAAAAGTAGCTACTAGCTAACTAGCACCAATGATCTAACTTAGCTAACGTACTCACCAACACCAGTGCAGTGGTTTGACGGTAGACAGGCAGCAGAAGTGACCGTGTCGAATGTAATCCACTCCTGGCAATATTGTTGAAATGTATTGGAAGTTTGCACCAACTTTATGGAAGCCCATTTTCACTCATAATTGCAGAGCGAAATGTGCAGCCTTGACAACACATGTCCACATGGCAGCTGGATGCGGACTACAACGTGTTTTCTCTGAAATTTGGCATAATTGGCGAAAGTGGGCATGATCATAATCCATACCCAACCATCCAGTAAATCGTGACGAATTCAATTACAAAACTATGTTTTGGACGAGACTGACTTTATTACCATAATTATCCTATTTGCACTTTGTAATACATTTTGACACTATAATATTGTAACGACCCTGGGTTTATAAACGCGGAGGGGCACAGCTTTTGGGGCACAGTCGATAACGCGCTGGACTTCGGGCCTGAAGGTCGAGGGTTCTGCCGCATATCGATGGTACATAAGTCATTTAAAACCACAGAAGGGGCAGTTGACCTTTAAGTTCCTGATAGGACCAGTAATATGTTCATTTGTTTCTCAACCGTCTATGAACGTTAAAAAAAGGATATTAGATCATATGGATTTAAACTAATTCAACCAACCGAAAACTATTCAGTCAGGTGTTACTTTCCCCCCATCAATATACAGTATATACACTGAGTATACCAAATGTTAGGAACACCTTTCCAATATTAAGTTGCACTTTAATTATTTGGTCTGTTGTGCATGGGTATGAAGGCTCAGTGTTTGTTGTTTCCATTTCATGCCTAAATTTGCTAATCTTGTCTGCAAAAAAGTGTATTAGCACATGTTTGCGATTAGCCCACTATGCTGTTTTGGGATAGCATATGAACCACAGTCGATATCTTAATATACACAGGCATGTAGGAAAGCAAAGGCTAGCTTTTTCAAACAGAAATTTGGATCTTGTAGCACAAACTTCGAAAAGTTCTGGGACACTAAAGTCCATGGAGAATAAGAGCACCTCCTCCCAGCTGCCCACTGCACTGAGGCTAGGAAACACTGTCACCACCGATAAATCCATGATAAATGAGAATTTCAATAAGCATTTTTCCAAGGCTGGCCATACTTTCCACCTGGCTACCCTACCCCGGTCAACAGCTCTGCACCCCCCACAGCAACTTGCCCAAGCCTCCCAAATTTCTCCTTCACCCAAATCCAGATAGCTGATGTTCTGAAAGAGCTGCAAAATCTGGACCCCTATAAATCAGCTGGGCTAGACAATCTGGACTCTCTCTTTCTAAAAATATCCACCACAATTGTTGAAACCCCTATTACTTGCCTGTTCAACCTCTCTTTCGTATTGTCTGAGATCCCCAAAGATTGGAAAGCTGACACGGTCTTTCGAATCCCACCATACCTTCTCCGCTATGCAATCTGGTTTCCGAGCTGGTCATGGGTGCACCTCAGCCACGCTCAAGGTCCTAAACGATATCATAACTGCCATCGATAAAAGACAATACTGTGCAGCTGTATTCATCGACCTGGCCAAGGCTTTCGACTTTGTCAATCACCAAATTCTTATCGGCAGACTCAACAGCCTTGGTTTGTCAAATGACTGCCTCGCCTGGTTCACCAACCACTTCGCAAACAGAGTTCAGTGTGTCAAATCGGAGGGCCTGTTGTCCGGACATTTGGCAGTCTCTATGGGGGTGCCACAGGGTTCAATTCTCGGGCCGACTCTTTTCTCTGTATACATCAATGATGTCGCTCTTACTGCTGGTGATTCTCTGATCCACCTCTACACAGATGACACCATTCTGTATACTTATAGCCCTTCTTTGGACACTATTAACTAACCTCCAGACGAGCTTCAATGCCATGCAACTCTCCTTCCATGGCCTCCAACTGCTCTTAAATGCAAGTAAAACTAAATGCATGCTCTTCAACCGATCGCTGCCCTCACCTGCCCACCCGTCTAGCATCAATACTCTGGACGGTTCTGACTTAGAATATGTGGGCAACTACAAATACCGAGGTGTCTAGCTAGAGTGTAAACTCACATTAACTACTTATGGCTGCAGGGGCATTATTGAGTAGCTTGGATGAAAGGTGCCCAGAGTAAACGGCCTGCTCCTCAGTCCCAGTTGCTAATATATGCATATTATTGAATAGTATTGGATAGAAAACACTCAAGTTTCTAAAACCATTTGAATGATGTCTGTGAGTATAACATAACTCATATGGCAGGCAAAAACATGAGAAGAAATCCAAACAGGAAGTGGGAAATCTGAGGTTGGTCGAATTTTAACCTGGCCCCTATTGAATACACAGTGGGATATGGATAAAGTTGCACTTCCTAGGGCTTCCAGTAGATGTCAACCGTCTTTAGAAACTTGAATGAGGTTTCTACTGTGTTGTGGAGCCGGGTGGGAGCTGTTTGAGTCAGTGGTCTGGCAGAGAGCCAGATCCTGGTCATGCGCATTTCACATTATAGCGACCTGCGTTCCATGGCTTCTCTACAGACATAGGAATTCTCCGGTTGGAACTTTATTGAAGATTTATGATAACAACATCCTAAAGATTGATTCTATATTTAGTTTGACAAGTTTCTTCGACCTGTAATATAACTTTTCGAAGTTTTCGTCCGACATTCAGATGGACCTGCACGAGCATTTGGATTTGTGTACTAAACGCGCTAACAAAAGTAGCTACTTGGACATAAATAATGGACATTATCGAACAAATCAAGCATTTATTGTGGAATTAGGATTCCTGGGAGTGCATTCTGATGAAGATCGTCAAAGGTAAGGGAATATTTATAATGTGATTTCTGATTTCTGTTGACTCCAACATGGCGGATAATTAAATTTTTTGTCTGAGCGCTCTCTCAGATTATTGCATGGCTTGATTTTCCGTAAAGTTTTTTTAAAATCTGACACAGCGTTTGCATTAAGGAGAGGTATATTTATATTTCCATGTGTAACAATTGTATTTATCGACATTTATAATGATTATTTCTGTAAAATGATGTGGCTCTCTGCAATATCACCGGATGTTTTTGGAACTAGTGAACGTACACGCCAATGTATACTGAGATTTTTTAAATATGAACTTTATCAAACAAAACATACATGTATTGTGTACCATGAAGTTCTATGAGTGTCATCTGATGAAGATCATCAAAGGTTAGGGATTCATTTTATCTCTGTGCTTTTTGTGACTTCTCTCTTTGGCTGGAAAAAATTTTTCTGTGAGTTGATGGTGACCTAACATAATCGTTTGTGGTGCTTTCGCTGTAAAGCGTATTTGAAATCGGACACTGTGGTGGATTACCTTTAAAACGGTATAAGATACATGTATGTTTGAGGAATTTTAATTATGAGATTTCTGTTGTTTTGAATTTGGCGCCCTGCACTTTCACTGGCTGTTGTCATATAGATCCTGTTAACGGGATTGCAGTCCTAAATTAAGCATCTCCAATCCAAAATTAAATCTAGAATCGGCTTCCTGTTTTGCAACAAAGCATCCTTCACTCATGCTGCCAAACTTACTATCCTACCCATCCTTGACTTTGGCGATGTCATTTACAAAATAGCCTCCAACCCTCTACTCAGCAAATTCGATGCAGTCTATCACAGTGCCATCCGTTTTGCACACCAAAGCCCTATATACTACCCACCACTGCGACCTGTATGCTCTCGTTGGCTGGCCCTCGCTTCATATTCGTCACCTTAACCCACTGGCTCCAGGTCATCTATAAGTCTTTGCTAGGTAAAGCCCCGCCTAATCTCAGCTCACTGGTTACCATAGCAGCACGCGCCAATTCCTCCTTTGGCCGCATTTCCTTCCAGTTCTCTTCCGCCAATGACTGGACGAATTGCAAAAATCACTGAAGCTGGAGACTCATATCTCCCTCACTTAACTTTAAGCATCAGAACAGCTTACAGATCATTGCACCTGTACATTGCCCATCTGTAAATAGTCCACCCAACTTCCTCATCCCCATATTGTTTTGCACCCCAGTATCCCTACTTGCACATTCACCTTCTGCACATCTATCACTTTAATTGCTAAATTGTAATTATATCGCCACTATGGCCTATTTATTGTCTTACCTCCCTAATCATAGCTCATTTGCACACACTGAATATAGACTTTTTTATTGTATTATTTACTGTACGTTTGTTTATTCCATGGGTAACTCTGCGTTGTTGTTTGTGTTGCACTGCTTTGCTTTATCTTGGCCAGGTCGCAGTTGTAAATGAGAACTTGTCCTCAACTGGCCTACCTAGTTAAATAAAGGTGACATATATATACATATTTTTTTATGTATATATGCATATATATACACACATACAGTGCATTTGGAAAGTATTCAGACCCCTTGACTTTTTCCACATTTTGTTACGTTACAGCCTTAAAATAAAATTTATTAAATTATTGTTTCATGTCATCAATCTACACACAATACCCCCATAATGACAAAGCAAAAACAGATTTTTAGAATTTTATGGGGCAAATGTATTAAAAATAAAAAAACATAACATAAAATTGAGCTCAGGTGCATCCTGTTTCCACTGATCATCCTTTAGATGTGTCTACAGCTTCATTGGAGTCCACCTGTGGTAAATTCAATTGATTGGACATGATTTGGAAAAATACACACCTGTCTATATAAGGTCCCACAGTTGACAGTGCATGTCAGAGCAAACACCAAGACATAAGGTTGAAGGAATTGTCCGTAGAGCTCTGATACAGGATCTTGTCGAGGCACAGATCTGGGGAACAGTACCAAAAAATGTCTGCAGCACTGAATGTCCCCAAGAACACAGTGGCCTACATCATTCTTAAAATGGAAGATGTTTGGAACCATCAAGACTCTTCCTAGAGCTGTCCGACCTGCCATTCTGAGCAATCGGGGGAGAAGGGCCGTGGTCAGGGAGGTGACCAAGAACACGATGGTCACTGACAGAGCTCCAGAGTTCCTCTGTGGAGAAGGGAGAACCTTCCAGAAGGACAACCATCTCTGCAGCACTCCACCAACCAGTCCTTTATTAGGCACTCTTCAGTAAAAGGCACATGACAGCCCACTAACATGCTGACCAGACCGAACACGTCGCGTGCGCGAGCATTGCAAAATAAATGTAGAAATCCATGTTATTCAATTATTGCACCCACACTGCTCGCGCGCGCCAACGAGCGTCTGCGTTGCCAAGGGCTAAAATAGAAGTCATTCCTATTTCTGACACAGATCGCGCTGCAAGTCCTGCCTCTCCCATCTCCTCATTGGTTTACAAAAGCAGGTACCCACGTGCCATCTCCTCATTGGTTATACCCACGTGGGTGATTGAAAGACGAACTGTTTTGCCGGTCGTCGTGGTACTACTATGAAAGTTTAGATGCCAATCACCATATAAGTTCAAAGATGAAAACGCCTGGAGAGAGGAGAGAGAACTAGAAACGATTTGGTTGACCAGTTTATGTGTGGATTAATTGTCGGAGTAGTAGACCTTGTGCATTTCAGGTAAAATAACACCTCAATGTTTATATCCCAGGACAAATTAACTAGCAACAGCAAGCTAGCTAAATAGGACAAATTTGCTAGCGTGTGCAAGCTAGCTAGCTAAATTGCCATACATGTTTGGTTCAGAGTTTGTTTTGATATTTTAACCTGCGTGTCGTGATCGCGTTTGTTGTAGGGGGACAAAATACATTTATGCACAATGGCGCACGTGCGCAGTCGGTTTGGGTTCCGTGTTAGAGTTTGCCAAAAGGCACCGAAAGGACTCTGACCTTGAGAAACAAAATTCTCTGGTCTGATGAAATCGAGATTGAACTCTTTGGCCTGAATGCCAAGGGTCACATCTGGAGGAAACCTGGCACCATCCCTACGGTGAAGCATGGTGGTGGCAGCATCAAGTTGTGGGGATGTTTTTCAGCGGCAGGGACTGAGAGACTAGTCACGATTGAGAGAAAGATGAACTGAGAAAAGTACAGAGAGATCTTTGATGAAAATCTGTTCCAGAGTGCTCAGGACCACAGACTGGGGCGAAGGTTCATCTTCAAACAGGACAACGACCCAAAGAACACAGCAAAGACAATGCAGCAGTGGCCTCGGGACAAGTCTCTGAATGTCCTTCAGTGGCCAAGCCAGAGCCCGGACTTGAACTCGATCGAACATCTCTAGAGAGACCTGAAAATAGCTGTACAGCGACGTACCCCATCCAACCTGACAGAGCTTGAGTGGAGTGGGAGAATGGAAGAAACTCCCATTGTGTGCCAAGCTTGTAGTGTCATAGCCAAGAAAACTCAAGGCTGTAATCGCTGCCAAAGGTGCTTTAACAAAGTACTAAGTAAAGGGTCTGAATACTTATGTAAATGTGATATTTCCTTTTTAAATTTTTTTTTATACATTTGCAATTTTTTCTAAAAACTAGTTTTTGCTATGTCATTATGGGGTATTGTGTGCCGATTAATGATGGAAAAAGGCAAATTAATCAATTTTAAAATAAGGTTGTAACGTAACAAAATTAGAAAAAAATCAATGGGTCTTGAATACTTTTGAATGCACTGTGTATATATATATATATATATATTTTACAGTATGGACACACCTGCTCATTCAAGGGTTTTTCTTTATTTTTTACTATTTTCTACATTGTAGTAGAATAGTGAAGACAAACTATGAAATAA
This sequence comes from Oncorhynchus nerka, assembly GCF_034236695.1. NCBI lineage: Eukaryota > Metazoa > Chordata > Actinopteri > Salmoniformes > Salmonidae > Oncorhynchus > Oncorhynchus nerka. The sequence continues at coordinate 28,826,624 of NC_088418.1, forward strand.
CACATATGGAATCATGCACTAACCCAAAAAGTGTCAAACAAATTCAACTATATTTTATATTTGAGATTCTTCAAAGTTGGCACCCTTTGCCTAAATAACAGCTTTGCACACTCTTGGCATTCTCTCAACCAGCTTCAAATCGGACCGACCAGAGGTAGTCACCTGGAATGCATTTTATTTTGAGCCAATCAATACAGAAGATATTTGGTAAAAGACCAAGTCCATATGTGACCGACAAGCTCAAAATTTGAAATTGTGTTTTTTACATTGAATAAAAGTAGAGACAGAGCTACAAAATGGTATATCATACACTACAGTTGAGTTGATAAACTTACAAACTCACTTGAGCCCTTCTTTTTTTTACACCCATTCAGTATCATTCACACCCCCTCTTAAGCTTTAGCCCCACCCATCTCTTTAAGGGTTGATCCAAATGTACTAACAACAGCAGTCAAGCTAACTTGCTAGCTACTTCCAGTCATCTAAGTGAGAGATAACAACACACTGAACATTACTCACCCTAGCAGAGCTAGTTAGGCTTTCATGTTATCCAGAGTGTTGGTGACTCAGATTGTCCTTTCGTAAATTCAGAGCGTTTCGCGTTCAGAGCGCACACCGAACGCTCTGGCCGATGAGTTTACTGACACCAGCCATATTCAATGGGTGTTGAACATTCGTAAATTCAGCAGTTTTTCTGCGGTCTCTGGCACACTCAGACGAGAGTGCTCTGAAATCCGAGTAGATGGCCAGACTGAATTTATGACCGCAATGGTTACTTGCCCTGAAATGGTTACTTGCATAGTGGAGTCTTTTGTTAAGACATATAGCTAGCTAGCTAGGTAAACAATGAACCATAATCACAACTCATGACGATACTACCCTGCCTGAATCTGCAGGTAGCTAACCAAACAAGTTCAAAGTTAGCTAGCTAACATTAGGCTCTAGCTAGCCAAGCACATAGCTCTGAGATACAAATAATAAGATCATAGCTAGCGAGTCAGCCAGCTAACATTAGTTAGCTAGCTAGGTAAACAATGAACCATAATCACAACTCATGACGTTACTACCCTTCATGAATCTGCAGGTAGCTAACCAACCAGGTTCAATGTTAGCTAGCTAAAATTAGGCTATAGCTAGCCAAGCAAATGGCTCTTTCTGTCAAACGTGTAATATCTGAAAATATAGCTAGCTAGACTATCTTACCCATATACACCACTCATGGTTGGACGCATCTCCTTTCGGATGCCATGGTTTTCCTTAGGTTTGAAGAGGTAATCCAGAGAGGTGTTTTCTCCATCTCCTTAGCTATCATACTCTAATTCCACTGATTTCAAAACTCAGTCCTCCAGAAAGTGGAGAGCAACACTTATGCAGTTTTATTACACAATACATAATTTTTTTTAGACAGAATTACCTAGACATCATGACCAGCTCAAATAGACAGAAGCATGCTATATGGCAGACCAAACCAAACTCATCTCTCGGCATGTCCAGCCAACTCATTCTCTCAGCCAATCATGGCTAGCGGGAAGGTTGCCCCCTTTTTCTTTGGCTAAACCAACTAGGCTCATAATTTAACAATTTTTTTTGTATTTACAGATGGCATACAAGTTTGTTGTTAAGGCAACGTTCACGTTCAAACGGCTCTCCTGTGAAGTAGTGACCCACGACATACGCCTAGTTTCCTGAAACGGGTCACATATTATGGCAAGAACAGCTCAAATAAGCAAAGAGAAATGGCAGTCCATCATTACTTTAAGACATAAAGGTCACAGAATACAGAACATTTCAAGAACTTTGAAAGTTTCTTCAAGTGCAGTCACAAAATCATCAATCGCTATGATGAAACTGGCTCTCATGAGGACCGCCACAGGAAAGGAAGACCCAGAGATATACTCTGCAGCAGAGGTAAGTTCATTAGAGTTAACTACACCTAAGATTGCAGCCCAAATAAATGCTTCACAGAGTTCAAGTAACAGACACATCTCAACATCAACTGTTCAGAAGAGACTGCATGAATCAGGCCTTGATGGTTGAATTGCTGCAAATAAAGCACTACTAAAAGGACACCAATTAGAATAAGAGACTTTCTTGGACCAAGAAACACGAGCATTGAACATTAGACCAGTGGAAATCTGTCTTTTGGTCTGATGAGTCCAAATTTGAAGATTTTTGGTTCCAACCGCCATGTCTTTGTGAGACACAGAGTAGGTGAACAGATGCTCTCCGCATGTGTGATGGTGTGGGGGTGCTTTGCTGGTGACACGGTTGTGATTTATTTAGAATTCAAGGCACACTTAACCAGCATGGCTACCACAGCATTCTGCAGCGATGCAGCATCCCACCTTGTTTACGCTTAGTGGACTATCATTTATTTCCCAACAGGACAATGACCCAAAACACATCTCCAGGCTGTGTATATGCTATTTGACCAAGGAGAGTAATGGAGTGCTGCATTAGATGACCTTGCCTCCACAATCACCTGACCTCAACCCAATTGAGATAGTGTGGGATGAGTTAGACCGCAAAGTGAAGGAAAGGCAGCCAACAAGTGCTTAGTATATGTGGGAACTCCTGCAAGACTGTTGGAAAAGCATTTCTCATGAAGATGGTTGAGAGAATGCCAAGAGTGTGCAAAGCTGTCATCAAGGCAAAGGGTGGCTACTTTGAAGAATCTAAACTATAAAATATATTTGGATTTGTAAAAAAAAAAAGAAGAGTAGGTTACTACATGATTCCATATGTGTCATTTCATAGTTTTGATGTCTTCACTTTTATTATACAATGTAGAAAATAGTTAAAAAATTAAAAAATAAACCTTGAATGAATAGGTGTGTCCAAACTTTTGCGTATTGTATATATACAGTATATACATGTATGTATGGAACAGCCTGTTACCGGTGCTTAGCAAACTTTTGGGAAAAATCATGTTCGACCATATACAATGTTATTTTACAGAAAACAAATTAACAACAGACTTTCAGCATGCTTATAGGGAATGGCACTCATTATGCTCAGCACTGAAACAAATTACTGATGATTAGCTGAAAGAAAATTAGAATAATAAGATTGTGGAAGCTGTTTTGGCTTTATTTACATCATCTGCCTTATCATGGATTGATAATTACTTATCTATTAGAACACAGAGGTTTTTCTTTATTGGAAGCCTCTCTAATGAAAATTCAGTTGAGTGTGGAGTACCGCAGGGCAGCCGGCTTGGGCCATTATTGTTTTCTGTTTTTACTAATGACCCTCCACTGACCTTGAATAAAGTCTGTGTATCTATGTATGCTGGTGACTCAACAGTATACACATCAGCTACAACAGTAAAATAAATAACTGACACCCTTAAAATAGAGTTCCAGTCAGTTATAGAAGTGGTAACTAGCAATAGGCTGGTGCTAAATATTCAAAAACTAAAATCATTGTTTTTGGGACAAATCACTTGCTCAACCCTAAACCTCATCTAAATCTATTATTGAATAATGTGGCGATTGAGACTACACTGTTGTGTGTAACTCTAGATAGGAAGCTGTCATGGCCAAAACATATAGACTCAATGGTTGCTAAAATGGGAAGAGGTCTGTCCATGATAAGGCATTGCTCTGCTTTCTTGACATCTAAATCAACCACACAGGTCCTACATGCCCTAGTTTTGTCGCACCTAGTCTACTGCCCAGTTGTGTGGCCAGGTGCGGCAAAGAAGAACATAGGCAAATTGCAGTTGGTCCAGAACAGAACAGGCACGTATTGCACTTAGATGTACACTGAGAGCGAATGTCAATAACATGCATGTCAATCTCTCCTGGCTCAAAGTTGAGGAGAGATTGACCGCATCGCTATTGGTCTTTCTGCGAGGTGTTAAAGGTACCAAACTTTGTTCAAGCAGTTGGCACATAGTTCGGACACTCATCGGTACCACACAGACATGCAACCAGAGGTCTCTTCACATTCCCCAGGTCCAGATCAGAGGCTGGGAAACGAACCGTATTAAATAGAGCCATGACTACATAGAACTCTCTGCCACCCCAGTTAACTCAAGCTAGCAAAAAAAACAGATAAAAGAAAACAGATAAAAGTACATCTTGCGGCATGACAGGGACTGTGAAAAGACACACAGAAATGTTTATGTATTTTATATTGTATTTTGCATTGTATTATGTATTGTATTATTTAGTGATATGCAACATGTGGTTGTCTCGCCTGGCTATCTTGTGATGAATGCACTAGATGTGGGTCGGTATGGATGGGAGCATCTGCTAAATGACTAAATTGTAATATAAATGTAGTGCTATACAAACACAACATGCAACAATTTCAAAGATTTTACTGAGTTACAGTTCCTATAAGGAAATCAGTCAATTGAAATTAATTCATGATTTTTAAATATTTTTTATTTCACCTTTATTTAACCAGGTAGGCTAGTTGAGAACACGTTCTCATTTGCAACTGCGATCTGGCCAAGATAAAGCATAGCAATTCGACACATACAACAACACAGAGTTACACATGGAATAAACAAAATATACAGTCAATAATACAGTAGAACAAAAGAAAACAAAAAGTCTATATACAGTGAGTGCAAATTAGGTAAGTTAAGGAAATAAATAGGCCATGGTGGCTAGGTAATTACAATATAGCAATTAAACACTGGAATGGTAGATCGGCAGAAGATGAATGTGCAAGTAGAGATACTGGGGTGCAAAGGAGCAAAATAAATAAATAAATACCAGTATGGGGATGAGGTAGGTAGAATAGATGGGCTGTTTACAGATGGGCTATGTACAGGTGCAGTGATCTGTAAGCTGCCCTGGCAGCTGGTGCTTAAAGCTAGTAAGGGAGATGTGAGTCTCCAGCTTCAGAGATTTTTGCAATTCGTTCCAGTCATGGGCAGCAGAGAACTGGAAGGAAAGACGACCAAAGGAGGAATTGGCTTTGGGGGTGACCAGTGAGATATACCTGCTGGAGCGCGTGCTACAAGTGGGTGCTGCTATGGTGACCAGTGAGCTGAGATAAGGTGGGGCTTTACCTAGCAGAGACTTGTAGATAACCTGTAGCCAGTGGGTTTGGTGACGAGTATGAAGCGAGGGCCAACCAACGAGAGAGTACAGGTCGCAATGGTGGGTAGTGTATGGGGTTTTGGTGACAAAACGGATGGCACTGTGATAGACTGCATCCAGTTTGTTGAGTAGAGGTTTGGAGGCTATTTTATAGATGACATCCCCACAGTCGAGGATCGGTAGGATGGTCAGTTTTACGAGGGTATGTTTGGCAGCATGAGTGAAGGATGCTTTGTTGCGATATAGGAAGCCGATTCTAGATATAATTTTGGATTGGAGATGCTTAATGTGAGTCTAACCAGACACCAAGGTATTTGTAGTTGTCCACGTATTCTAAGTCAGAGCCGTCCAGAGTAGTGATGCTGGACGGGTGAGCAGGTGCGGGTAGTGATCGATTGAATAGCATGCATTTAGTTTTTCTTGCATTTTAGAGCAGTTGGAGGCCACGGAAGGAGAGTTGTATGGCATTGAAGCTCGTCTGGAGGTTAGTTAACACAGTGTCCAAGGAGGGGCCAGAAGTATACAGAATGGTGTCGTCTGCGTAGAGGTGGATCAGAGAATCACCAGCAGCAAGAGCAACATCATTGATGTATACAGAAAAGAGAGTCGGCCCGAGAATTGAACCCTGTGGCACACCCATAAAGATTGTCAGAGGTCCGGACAACAGGCCCTCCGATTTGACACACTGAACTCTATCAGAGAAGTAGTTGGTAAACCAGGCGAGGCAATCATTTGAGAAACCAAGGCTGTCGAGTCTGCCAATAAGAATGTTGTGATTGACAGAGTCGAAAGCCTTGGCCAGGTCGATGAATACGGCTGCACAGTAATGTCTCTTATCGATGGCGGTTATGATGTCGTTTAGAACCTTGAGCGTGGCTGAGGTGCACCCATGACCAGCTCTGAAATCAGATTGCATAGCGGAGAAGGTATGGTGGGAATCGAAATGGTCAGTAATCTGTTTGTTAACTTGGCTTTCGAAGACCTTAGAAAGACAGGGTAGGATAGATATAGGTCTGTAGCAGTTTGGGTCTAGAGTGTCACCCCCTTTGAAGAGGGGGATGACCGTGGCAGATTTCCAATCTTTGGGAATCTCAGACGATACGAAAGAGAAGTTGAACAGGCTAGTAATAGGGGTTGCAACAATTTCAGCAAATAATTTTAGAAAGAGAGAGTCCAGATTGTCTAGCCCGGGCGATTTTTAGGGGTCTCCATGGACTTTACAGTGTCCCAGAACTTTTTTGAGTTAGTACTACAGGATGCAAATTTCTGTTTGAAAAAGCTTGCCTTAGCTTTTCTAACTGCCTGTGTATATTTGTTCCTAACTTCCCTGAAAAGTTGCATATCACGGGGGCTATTTGATGCTAATGCAGAACGCCACAGGATGTTTTTTGTGCTGGTCAAGGGCAGACAGGTCTGGAGTGAATCAAGGACTGTATCTATTCCTAGTTCTACATTTTTTGATAGGGGCATGCTTATTTAAGATGGTGAGGAAGGCACTTTCAAAGAATAGCCAGGCATCATCTACTGACGGGATGAGGTCAATGTCATTCCAGGATACCCCGGCCAGGTCGATTAGAAAGGCCTGCTCGCAGAAGTGTTTCAGGGAGCGTTTGACAGTGATGAGGGGTGGTCGTTTGGTCGCAGACCCATTACGGATGCAGGCAATAAGGCAGTGATCGCTGAGATCTTGATTGAAAACAGCAGAGGTGTATTTGGAGGGTGAATTAGTTAGGATGACATCTATGAGGGTGCCCGTGTATACTGATTTGGGGTTGTCCCTGGTAGGTTCATTGATAATTTGTGTGAGATTGAGGGCATCAAGCTTAGTTTGTAGGATGGCCTGGGTGTTAAAAATGTCCCAGTTTAGGTCACCTAGTAGCACGAGCTCAGAAGATAGATGGGGGGCAATCAATTTACATATGGTATCGAGGGCACAGCTGGGGGCAGAGGGAGGTTTATAGCAAGCGGCAACCGTGACAGACTTGTTTCTGCAAAGGTGAATTTTTAGAAGTAGAAGCTCAAATTGTTTGGGTACAGACTTAGATAGTAAGATTGCAGTAGATTGCAACACCGCCCCCTTTGGCAGTTCTATCTTGGCGGAAAACATTATAGTTAGCAATGGAGAGTTCAGAGTTTTTGGTGGTTTTCCTAAACCAGGATTCAGACACGGCTAAGACATCTGGGTTGGCAGAGTGTGCTAAAGCAGTGAGTAAAACACATTTAGGGAGTAGGCTTCTAATGTTAACATGCATGAAACCAAGGCTTTTACGTTTACAGAAGTCAACAAATGAGAGCACCTGGGGGGTGGGAGTGGAGCTAGGCACTGCAGGACCTGGATTAACCTCCACATCACCAGAGGAACAGAGAAGAAGTAGGATAAGGGTACGGCTAAAGACTATACGAACTGGCCATCTAGCACGTTCAGAACAGAGAGTAGAAGGAGCAGGTTTCTGGGCACGATAGCATAGATTCAAAGCATAGTGTACAGACAAAGGTAAGGTAGGATGTGAGTACATTGGAGGTAAACCTAGGCATTGAGTAATGAAGAGAGAGATACAGTCTCTAGAGATGTTTAAACCAGGTGATGTCATCGCATATGTAGGAGGTGGAACAACATGGTCAGTTAAAACCTGTTATGGCTGCAATCCCGATATCGGGATCGATATGACAACTACCAGTGAAAATAGAGGGCGCCAAATTCAAACCACAGAAATCTCATAATTACAATTCCTAAAACATACATGTGTTTTATATCATTTTAAAGCTATTCTCGTTGTTAATCCCACCAAAGTGTCCGATTTCAAATAGGCTTTTCAGCGAAAGCACTACAAACGATTATGTTAGGTCTCCACAAAACCACAATAAGCACAGCCATTATCCAGCAAAATATAGCATTCACAAAAAGCATAAATAAAGATAAAATGAATCACTAACCTTGAATTATCTTCATCATATGACACTCATAGGACTTCCTGTTACACAATACATGCATGTTTTGTTTGATAAAGTTCATATTTATATAAAAAAATCTGAGTTTACATTGGCTATTTAGATTCACTAGTTCCAAAAACATCAAGTGATTTTGCGTAGCCACATCGTTTTAACAGAAATACTCATCATTAAATGTAGATGATAATACAAGTTATACACAAGGAATTATATATATACCTCTCCTTAATGCAACCACTGTGTCAGATTTCAAAAAAAGCTTACGTAAAAAGCAACCCTTGCAATAATCTGATACGGCACTCAGAACAGTAGCCAAATTAGCCTCCATGTTGGAGTCAACAGAAACCAGAAAATACATGATAAATGTTTCCTTACCTTTGATGAACTTCATCAGAATGCAGTCCTAGAAATCCCAGGTCCACAATAAATGCTTAATTTGTTCGAAAATGTCTGTTATTTATGTCCAATTAGCTACTTTGGTTAGCACGTTTGGTAAACATATCCAAAGTCACAAAGCGCGTCCACTATAACGTGACGAAATGTCCAAAAGTTCCGTAACAGTCAGTAGAAACATGTCAAACGATGTACTGAATCAATCTTTAGAATGTTGTTTACATATATCTTGAATAACGTTCCAACCGGAGAATTAGAATTACTTCAGATGAGCGGTGGAACGCAAGTCCTTCCCCTGTGAACGCGCCTGGTGAAAGCATGGTCCACTCATGGCTGTGGTGACTATTTCCTGTGTCAATTGACCCCCTTCACATTAGAGTCATCAGACAAAGTTCTATTGACTGCTGACATCTAGTGGAAGGCGTCCATATCATCCATATCTCGCTGTAATTTCAATGAGACCTTGGTTGAAAATATGCCACCTCCAGAAAAAAAAACAGGAAGTGGAATTTCAGGTTTTTGCCTGCTATATGAGTTCTGTTATACACAAGACATAATTCAAAAATAGTTTTAGAAACTTCAGAGTATTTTCTATCCAATACTAATAATAATATGCTAATATTAGCAACTATGACTGAGGAGCAGGCCGTTTGATATGGGCTACTCAATACTTCCCCTGCAGCCATAAAAAGTTAAGGCATATTGAGCAGGGCTAGAGGCTCTACAGTGAAATAAGACAGTAATCACTAACCAGGACAGTAATGGACAAGGCATATTGATATTAGAGAGGCATGTGTAGCCAAGTGAACATATGGGTCCAGTGAGTGGTTGGGCTGGCTGGGGACACGGCGATTCAGACAGTTAGCAGGCCGATGCAAACAAGCTAACAGTTAGTAGGCCGGGCTAAACAAGCTAGCAGCTAGTAGACCGGGGCAAGCTAGCAGTTACAGACCGGGCAGGTAAGCTAGCAGTTAGCAGGCCAGGGCAAGCTAGCAGTTAGCAGGCCAGGTTAGCAAGCAGTTAGCAGGGTCTAGCAGTTAGCAGACCGGGTTAACAAGCAAGCAGATAGCAGGGGCTAGAAAGTTAGCCTTTGGGGGACGTCGCGATTGGGGTAAGTCTGTTTTTGCCTCTTCGTGCGGTGACGTCGATAGACCAGTCGTGGTCTAGTAGGGTTCGAAGTAGCTCTAGGTAGCTAGCAGGCCTAGCTGGTTAGCATAATGGTCCTTCAGCGGGCGTCGCGTCTGAGGGGCCTGTTGGAGTCCTCGGGCAGATTATGTTGGTATTCCAGTCGTAGGGGATCTGCGGGGTTCCATTCCCCGTACCGGCTGTAGAAGGGGTCCGGATATTGTAGCCCAGGAGTATACTTCGGTGGTAGCACAGGAGCCCTGGCCGGGCTAGCTTCAAGATAATTGGTGCTTGCTCTGGGATGGAAACGCTAGCCAGGAGTTGGCATCCGGGATTGCGGTTAGCTAGTTGTGAAGATCCAGATGAAAATGTTCAGTTTGCGGTAGGAATCCGGGGATAAAAATAACAGGTCCGTTATGCTCTGGTTAGAGTCACGTTGTTCGAAATGACGAGAGCTTTCCGAGCTGAAGGTTAGCTGATGACCACTGGCGATGGTTTGCTGACTGATAGCTGGTAGTTAGCTGGCTAGCTTCAGTTGAGGGATTCGAGATCCGAAGTAAATATAAATACTTCAAGAAAAAAAGCAGATCCACGCCACATTGGGTGAGGCGGGTTGCAGGAGAGTATTTAGATGTTGAGGTTTAGCTAAATATTTTAAAGGATATGCGACGAAAAAGATGTAAAATGATATATACGAGGGACACGACAGGACAAAGACGTCTGACTGCTACGCCATCTTGGATGTAAACGATGGCCCTAATCTATGGAGTTAACATGACTGGGAATACAGATATCTGTCTGTTGGTCACAGAAACCTACAAAAGTAGGTAGAGGCGTTGATTTAAAAAAAATGTTTGTATCTGGTGTGACCACCATTAGCCTCATGAGCGCGACATATCTCCTTCGCATAGAGTTGATCAGGCTGTTGAATGTGGCCTGTTGAATGTTTTCCCACTCCTCCTCAATGGCTGTGCGAAGTTGCTGGGTATTGGCGGGAACTGGAACACGCTACGCTGTCTAACATGTTGATCCAGAGCATCCCAAATATTCTCAATGGGTGAGTATGGTGAGTAAGCAGGTCATGGAAAAACTGGGACATTTTCAACTTCCAGGAATTACAAATCTGGAGTTTACTTTAGCCAAATACATTTAAACTCAGTTTTTCACAATTCCTGACATTTAATCCCAGTAAAAATTCCCTGTCTTAGGTCAGTTAGGATCACCACTTTATTTTAAGAATGTGAAATGTCAGAATAATAGTAGAGAAATTATTTATTTCAGCATTTATTACTTTCATCACATTCATTGTGGGTCAGAAGTTTACATGCACTCAATTAGTATTTGGTAGCATTGCCTTTAAATTGTTTAACTTGGGTCAAACGTTTTGGGTAGCCTTCCACAAGCTTCCCACAATAAGTTGGGTGAATTTTGGCCCATTCCTCCTGACAGAGCTGGTGTAACTGAGTCAGGTTTGTAGGCCTCCTTGCACGCACATGCTTTTTCAGTTCTGCCCACACATTTTCTATAGGATTGAGGTCAGGGCTTGTGATGGCCACTCCAATACCTTAACTTTGTTATCCTTAAGCCATTTTACCACAACTTTGGATATGCTTGGGGTCATTGTCCATTTGGAAGACTCATTTGCCACCAAGCTTTAACTTCCTGACTGATGTCTTGAGATGTTGCTTCAATATATCCACATAATTTTCCTTACCTCATGATGCCATCTATTTTGTGAAGTGCACCAGTCCCTCCTGCAGCAAAGCACCCCCACAACATAAGGCTGCCACCCCCGTGCTTTACGGTTGGGATGGTGTTCTTCGGCTTGCAAGCCTCCCCCTTTTTCCTCCAAACATAACGATAGTTATTATGGCCAAACAATTCTATTTTTGTTTCATCAGACCAGAGGACATTTCAGATGAACGTGGTACCGTTTGGAAATTGCTCCCAAGGATGAACCAGACTTGTGGAGGTCTACATTTTTTTCCCTGAGGTTTTGGCTGATATCTTTTGATTTTCCCATGATGTCAAGCAAAGAAGCACTGAGTTTGAAGATAGACCTTGAAATACATCCACAGGTACACCTCCAATTGACTCAAATTATGTAAATTAGCCTATCAGAAGCTTCTAAAGCCATGATCATTTTTTGTATTTTTCAAAGATGTTTAAAAGGCACAGTCAACATAGTGTATGTTAACTTCTGACCCACTGGAATTGTGATAAAGTGAATTATAAGTGAAATAATCAGTCTGTTAACAAATTGTTGGAAAAATTACTTGTGTCATGCACAAAGTAGATGTCCTAACTGACTTGCCAAATCTATAGTTTGTTTTAAAAAGACATTTGTGGAGTGGTTAAAAATGAGTTTTAATGACTCCAACCTATATGTATGTAAACTTCCGACTTCTACTGAATGTACAAATCCTTGCGACATTTGGGCTGTGCATTTTAATGCCGAAACATGAGGCAATGGTGGCGGATCAATGGCACGACAATGGGCCTCAGGATATCATCACAGTATCTCTGTGCATTCAAATTGCCATCGATAAAATGCAATTGTCATTCATTGTCATGTAACTTATGCCTGCCCATACCATAACCCCACCGCCACCATGGTACACAATGTTCACAACGTTGACATCAGTATAACGCTCGCCAACACGTCTGCCGGTATAGTTGAAACCGGGATTCATCCATGAAGAGCACACTTCTCCAGCATGCCAGCGGCCATCGAAGGTAAGCATTTGCCCACAGAAGTTGGTTACGACGCTGAACTGCAGTCAGGTCAAGACCTTGGTGTCGACAAGCACCCATATGAGCTTCCCTGAGACGGTTTCTGACAGTTTGCATTAAATTCTTTGGTTGTGCAAACCCACAGTTTAATCAGCTGTCCGGGTGGCTGGTTACAGACGATCTCGCTGGTAAAAAAGCCAGATGTGGAGGTCCTGGGCTGGCATGGTTACACCTGGTCTATGGATGTGAGACCGGTTGGACGTACTGCCAAAATCTATACAATTAGGTGGCTTATGGTATAGACATGAAACTGAAACAATGACCCATGGGAAGGAACCGAAGGGAGTGACATATTATAGGGCAGGTAATCAAGAAGGTGATGGAGTCCGGGTGAGTGGCATAATGCGTGTAACGATGATGACAGGTGTGCGCCATAACGAGCAGCCTGGTGACCTAGAGGCCGGAGAGGGAGCACATGTGACAAGAGTGGCCTTTTATTGTCCCCAGCACAAGGTGCACCTGCGTAATGATCATGCAGTTTAATCAGCTTATTGATATGCCACACGTGTCAGGTGGATGGACAAATGCTCGCTACAGGAATGTAAACAAATTTGAGAACATTTTTGAGAAATGAGCTTTTTGAGCTTATGAACATTTCTGGGATCTTTAATTTCATCTCATGAAACATGGGACCAACACTTTACATGTTGCGTTTATATTTTTGCTCAGTATATATTATGTATTTTACTTGTTGTTTTGATTCTTCCTTGGCAGCAGCTAATTGGGGATCCTAATAAATACTACTTTACAAACGTAAAATGTACAGCATAGTCATTAGTGGAGCCACCTGGAATAACTGTTACGTTTGCTAACAAAGAGTGCTGCGATAGCTAACTGTAAAGTGAATTGTTTTGCCCTTCAGTTAGCCAAGTTAGTTAGCTAGGTAGCTAAAGTTACAGTTCAGTTACAGTTAAGGTCAGCTCAGATGCTAACAATGCTCTTTAAGTGGGATCTTATGATGACCTTAGTCCTATGAAAGCTTTGGGGAACTCACCCTTCATCAATTTATTCAATAGCGTGCGTGGTAGTGTTTATTACCTTGTGACATTATCACCTGTGGTGATCCACCCTGGAGTTGGAATTCCTTTTAATCTCTGTAGACATCTGGGCCTTCTGAGTCTTTTCATCTAACAGCAGGATAAGTTACAGATTTCCTGTAGACAAGTGCACTGTGTGTCACAAGCCAAGCCAGGCAGATACAACAGCAAGCGTCTGAGCAGTGAACTGGGGGACTAGAGGCTGCTACGATATCCTGTATACTGACACAGAATATGTGACTGAGTCAATTCAGTGTGTTTTCAGAGGTGCCCACACAGTGACACAAACAGTCATACGGCGCACACACACACACACACACACACACACACACACACACACACACACACACACACACACACACACACAGTGTACAAACATTAGGAACACCTTCAAAATATTGAGTTGCACCCCCTTTTGCCCTCAGAACAGCCTAAATTAAGTTGGCTGGATGTCCTTTGGGTGATGGACCATTCTTGATACACACAGGGAACTGTTGAGTGTGAAAAACACAGTAGCGTTGCAGTTCTTGACACACTCAAACTGGAGCGCCTGGCACCTACTACCATACTCCGTTCAAGGCACTTAAATATTTTGTCTTGCCCATTCACCCTCTGAATGGCATACATACACAATCCATGTCTCAATTGTCTCAATGCTTAAAAATCCTTCTTTAACCTGTCTCCTCCCCTTCATCTACAATGATTGAAGTGACATCAATAAGGGATCATAGTTTTCACCTGGATTCACCTGGTCGGTCTCTGTCATGGAAAGAGCAGGTGTTCCTAATGTTTTGTACACTCAGTGTATATACATTGATACACATAAAAACACAATTATAGATAACCATACATTCACACACATACACATTACACACGCAAGCTCACACACAGATACGGTGGCTGCCCAGCTGCCACCGGCAATCACTGTGGAGCATCATGTTACAGCAGCCTGATGACTCTGCTCATTCCTCCCCAGTTTAACCCTCACTCTCTCCCTCACATCCCTCCGATAAACAGGCCAGCATGCCAACTTAACTTACCGGGCTAACTCCCCACTCCGCCACCTTCTATTTTACATGAGGCCCAAATCCACTGGGCTTCCGCCTCTACACACACACCCCCTTCCCTCTACTTCACACACACACCGGACACCCAAAGCGCTAAATCTCCGTTCACACCACTCAAACATCCATTGCCCCTCCAACCTCCCACCAACTCTAGCCGTCACCACCCCCCTTCTACTATTAGTCCGTATTTCAACTTTCCTGCCAAAGATGGCCTTCGGACTGTCATTTCCCCAAATCTATTCGGCTTCACTGTGCCATTCTGGTTTCCCATTATGCAGGCATCCTCAATAACCCCTTTGCTCTACTTGCCCCCACAGTCACCCTCCACCCCCACCTCTCACCCATTTCAAGACTCAATTCTAGGAGACAAGGGGCCCCTCTCTCCCTTCCTGAGAAGGATGGCTGGCCTTAAAATACACATCCTGGGGACAGATTTGTTCCTCTGGGGCTTATTGGAGACATTTCCTGATCACATTGTCACATTATTCACTGTGGGTCTGCCCATCAATCAAAGGCCATCCCTTGGAAAATCCAGGTTGATTTTTATTTTTTGAGAGCTAGCCAATCTTGAACTGGATTACTTGCGTCTTCCCATAGGGAAAAGTTAGATCGGAGATGGCGGTCTCCTGCATTTCAATTAAGTAAATAATTGCTTTGGTGGCATTTGTAGGCTACATTGAGCAGCACTGCAGCCAAGGGCAAAATAAATGACAGGTGATCAATCAAAAACAAAAAAAGAATTGACCCATTCGTGAAAAAAGGATTACAAAATGTAAAAGGATGCTTGCATGAACTTTTGATCAAATCCAAAGTATTGGTTACGCTTTGTCATACGTACTATTCTACCTCAGACCTAACCTCGCCCCCAGGCTTTGAGCATGGAACACCAATGACTCATCTGTCCTCGTGGGAGTTAACTTACTGAGTAAAGTGTTTATGATTATTTGATCTTAGCGAATCACACAACTGCAAGGCATCGCTTAGAATCAGAAACATGTGTGCGAGCAAACATTCCCCTGAATTTGAGAAGCTACTAGAGCTAGTTAGCTAGCTAACTTAATGTAGGAGGCAGCCCTGCCGGCTATACGTTTTCTGAAATCTCCATGTTACAACAGATGAATGCATAAACTGAGGTACACAAGACGGGGGGAGGTGTTGTCAGAGATGATTGATAGGAGATTAAGCCAATGGCTATGCACCAAATGTATATTACCGTCGGGAATTTCTCCCAAACTTTCTATTGGATAAACATAGGCCATTTTGAAGCTTTGGTCCACCAGACGTTGATTCTTCCTGGAAGCAAATCACAGTTACAAGGCTAAAAATGTGTCGATAAAATCAAAATGTACATGACTTTCACTGTCAATAAATCACTCATAAATCAATAAATATTATTATATAGTGTACATCTATCTATACATTAGATTGAACTTAGAATTTTGTCACCAATCCATTGTGGCACAAACTCTAAGAGGAAGAGAAGAGATTTTCATGGCCGTCCCCAACATCCTCATACCGTATATGTCACTGCCATACATATCAATGAAGGACACCTATCCACCCAGACATGACTTTCCCATTGAGGATATGGAGGGGGTAATATAGGCCCTTGGCGTTACACTAGACGTTCATGGAATGCAAGCACCGATATATCTATCCGGAAACTAACTTACAAAGCTTTGGGTTTTTTGCACAAGGACAGAGGTCCAGATATATGAGCTCATACAGTGCAAGGCCTTGATGACATATATTGAAACGTAAAATCGTCAACAGTTTGGACTGTTGACTCTCAATTTTCCTCAATGTCTCGTGTTAGGCAATTGCAACATTTCACTGGGTGAAATTTGAGAACAACAGGGGATTGGTATCTATGTTTCCAAGGGGGTTAAGACATGATAAACATACAAGGATAGAAAATGCTGTTAGAAAAATAAAACATATTTTTTTACATTTATTACATTTAAGTCATTTAGCAGACGCTCTTATCCAGAGCGACTTACAAATTGGTGCATTCACCTTATGACCTTAGATCTAAATCTTTTCAAAACTTTATCCTATCCTATCCTAGGTATTCCTGATTTCCAGTAATATATTGATTACATTTTGAACTCAAAAGACAGCCTACTGTCATTGTGGTTTGAAAATGTTCAGGATTTATCAATCAAAGATCTGCAGTCTAGCAGTCTAGCAAAAAGTCCCAATAAAAAAAAAAAGTCCCAATCATTGAAATATTTGTTTTATGTATACATTTCAATTCAATTACACGCATATTCAACAAACCAGGAACCATTGAGCGATACAGACAATACATACCTAAAAGAACAACACTCATAGATGCCTACATTTCAATCCCCTTGCTATACAGCAGGCCTACAACATTATGCCATGGATGGAATGTGGTAAGTTGTAAAAGAAAGGTGTTCTGAACAAACAAAAGGCTTTTATCCACACGGCCCCCGTTGACACTTGCCACGCCCCCTGTTCCTCCATTTTCTCATGGGGTCAAATCATAGAGCTCTCCCTCTCTCCCTGCTATCTTCAACACCCTGTCACCCACCAGTTAACCTTGTACTTCCAACTCTGACTGTCAATATGACCCCCTATAATGTGGCCCCCACCTGTTCAAATGTCCTCCTGTGTCTCATTGTGGCCACCTTACTGTGCATGAGGTCAAACTGTTCAATGTCAGTTCACCAGCTCAAGCACATTACTGTAGCAAGATGTCCACCATTGTTCCTGTACCCAAGAAAGGGAAGGGAAAAAAAAGGGAAAAAAGAAAAGAAAGGTAACTAAACAAAATGACTGTCTTCTGTCATCATGAAGTGCTTTGAGAAGCTATTTAAGGACCATATCACCTCCACCCTACCCGACACCCAAGACCCACTACAATTCACATATCGCCCCAACAGATCCACGGAAGAAGCAATCGCCATTGCACAGCACACTGCTCTATCCCACCTGGACAAGAGAAATACCTAATGTAAGAATACTGTTCAGCGACTACAGCTCAGCCTTCGACGTGCCCTCCAAGATCATCACTAAGTTCGGGGCCTGAACCCCTCAATGTGCAACTGGGTCCTGGACTTCCTGAAGGCCTACCCTTCAGGAAGGTAGGCAACAACACCTCCGCCACGCTGATACTCAACACAAGGACCCCATGGGGTGCGTACACAGCCCCCTCCTGTACACCCTTTTCACCCATGACTGCGTGACCACGCACGTCTCCATCTCAATTATCAGGTTTGCTGATGACACAACAGTGGCCTGATTACCAACAATAAGAAAACCTACAGCAATGACCAACTAGATTCAGCCGCTGAGTTTACGAATGTACAACACATGTTGAGTATGACTGGTGTCAGTAAACATCTGCAAAAAAACGCAATTAAATTGTTGCCAGCAGCACAGATGCAGTCACCAACACTCTAGATAGCAAGCTAGACAACTTTAGCCAGTTAGCTTGGGTGATTGACTACCATTGTGAGTTCAGAATGCTTGGATCAACCCTACTCCTTGGCCAGAGCGCCCAGTGTGTACTCTGAACGCTCTGAGAGTGAAATGCTGTAAATTTACAAACGCCCAGAGAGCACTCTGTCACTCCAGAGGGAATTTAAGAACACACTCATAATTACAAATAATTTGTAGACTGGAAATTGACTGCAAATTGATCACAGATACATATTTGACTAAAACATAATAAAACATAAGCAAGGCTTGAAATCTGTTTCAAACCTTGCTTACATTTGTATACAATCACGTCTCTCTATTATGCGTGGGAACAGATTGAACAGATTTTCAAAACTAAAATCAATTGGAGACGATTTCTTGGTGTTTTTAGTCTTTTATGTTCAACAATGAAAATTCTAAATTCCCACAAAAAACGTCTTTTTTTTTTTTGCTCAGTTGGAGAACCCTGGCCTACATGGAAGAGGTGAGAGCCCTGGCGTAATGGTGCTAGGAAAATAACCTCTCCCTCAACGTCAACAAAATTAAGGAGCTGATTGTGAACTACAGGAGACAGCAGAGAGAACGCGCCCCCCATCCACATCGACGGAGCCGCAGTGAAGAGGTTCAAAAGCAACCTGAAATGGTCCCTTCACACAGACAGCTTGGCGAAGAAATGAGACTGAAGAAATGAGACCTCAGGAGACTGAAGAAATGTGGCTTGGCAGATGCACCATTGAGAGCATCCTGTATCCCCCACCTGGTACGGCAATTGTACTGTCCGCAACTGCAGGGATTTCCACAGGGTGTGGCGAAGGGGTGTTGCGGTGACCGTATTACCATCACACCAGCAGTCCCGAGTCATGATTGCAGTAAACTTCCACGTGACCATCACGGTAATCTCCTTTTATGCGCTCTGGACATGCTTTAGTAGTACCAACTTGCTAACAGCCATCAGGTCCTAATGGCCTGGTACTCAGGACTCTATTGTCCCTCTAACATCAATGGAAATGCAATTGAAAATCACATCACACACATCATCAAAACAGTATCATGCTTTTAAAACTCACCTCAATGTAATGATCAAATTGAAGAAAGAAGTTCAACAGTAGGTTGAAACTAAGTGTAAAACATGGTTGTTCTGCATGTTGTTTCAAAGCCCGAAAAAACATTCCAATTCAAATGATGATTGTGCCGTTACTATACAATACATAGCATATTATCCATGGCAGAAAAACATAAAACAAAACTGAGCAAGAGCATGCTCCTCAAACATGCTACCCAAACAGCGTGAAGTGAAATAAGTGTTCTTATATTTATTTCTCAGCTGCTCATATTAAGCACAGCTCCTCTATAAAACCGAAGTAGCTTACCCCGCATCGTTCAAAAACAGAAACCGTGTGGCATCCATTCACTATTCGAGTGCATACAGATTACATGTATTTTTTTTACGCTGACCCTGTTCCTGCTCATTTAATAATGGGCCATTCTAAATCATTTAACATATTAGTAAAAACAAGATTGATAGGAGAACAGCTGTGCAGCCTGAGGCAAGGAACAAAGCACAGGCTTTTATTGCGACTTTCTCAACATTCTAAGGTTTGTATCATTCACAACTAAAGTTGTGAAATAATTAAACATTTTACGTACAGGACATGTTTCAAGTGATCACTTTTACACTCAACACAGCCACTTCATATGCGCACTCGCTCCGGAATGGGAAAAATGTCCTTTCTATTTCATTCAGCTAAGTTCAATTATATTATTATTACTATAAAATCATATAATATAAAATAATTACAGGACTTATAATGGCACAGGACTTGGGGTGGCAGGTAGCCTCGTGGCTAGAGCGTTGGGCCAGGTTGCTGGCTCGAATCCACGAGCTCACAAGGTAAAACTCATTCTGTCATTCTGCCCCTGAACAAGGCAGTTAACCCACTGTTCCTGTCACGCCCTGATCTTAGAGAGCCTTTTTATTTCTCTTTTTGGTTAGGTTGGGGTGTGATTTGGGTGGGCATTCTAGTTTCTGTTTCTTTGTTGGCCGGGTATGGTTCCCAATCAGAGGCAGCTGTCTATCGTTGTCTCTGATTGGGAATCTTACTTAGGCAGCCTTTTTCCCACCTGTGTTTGTGGGTAATTATCTATTTTCTGTGAGTGTTTGTGTGCGCCACGGTTTGCATCACGTTCGGTTTCTGTTTACCTGTTTTTTTGTGAAGGTTTCGCTTCATTAAAGATGTGGAACTACATGCACGCTGCGCCTTGGCTCATTTATGACAGGGAGTTTGAAGACAGTGAACGTGACAGTTCCCCTGTAGACCGTCATTGTAAAAATAATTTGTTCTTAACTGACTTGCCTAGTTAAATAAAGGTTAGATTTTTAAAAAATTATATATATAAGGCATATCTTGTCAGCTAAATTAAACAGAGAGCATAGCCAGAAAAATTAAGCATAGAGCATCGTCAGATAACATACATACAACTCATATTTTATTTTTCTTAAATACATTTTCTTCATATCATTTAGACCCGACAAAAAAAAAAAGGATTTATTGTGATAGTGTATATTAAATTGATTTATTATACTTTTTAAAATGTAGATATTCCAAAGCCGCACATCAGCATGGAGGCTTGTATGCGTGGAGGCGCTAAACATGTTTATGTTCATTAACGGCCATTTACAGTGAGAGCGGCAGTCTTTTGCATGACAATAACCATGACAATAACTCACAAAATCTTATGACCGCCACAGCCCTAGAGGTGCGGTCAGCCCAACGTATCAATAGGGGCACACTTCCTGCCCTCCAGGACATCCACAGCACCCAGTGTCACAGGAAGGCCAAGAAGATCATCAAGGACCTCAGCCACCTGAGCCACAGTACAAGCGCATCAAATCTGGGACCGAAAGACTGAGAAACAGCTTCTATCTACAGGGCATCAGACTGTTAAACATTCACTTCTGGCCGGCCTCCACCCAACACCCTGCCCTGAACCTTAGTAACTGTTCACTGTTCTACCTTGCAGCTTAGAGACTGCTGCACTATGTACACAGTCACTGGTCACTTTAATAATGTTTACATACTGTTTTACCCAATTTATATGTATATACTGTATTCTAGTCATGGCTCAAATATATAACTACTGCTATACACACACCTTTTCTTTTCATATACTGTCCATACCGTCCTTACACACCAATATATGTATAAATATTTGTATACATTATATATATATATTTATATTCTGGTCTCTGACATTGCTCGTTCTGATATGTCTTAATTTCTTTGTTTTTTACTTTACTGGATTGTTTTTTGTGTTGTTTTGTGTTACTGCACTGTTGGAGCTAGAAACAAAAGCATTTTGCGGGACCAGAGCGATAACATCCGTAAAATCTGTGTACGCAACCAATAGACTGTGATTTGATTTGTTGGTTAGGGTCACATCTTGGGTGCCTTTTCTTGGTTTAACTGCTGTGATGATTGCAGTGGCGATTTTAGCATGTAAATCTTGGTGGGGGAAAAAAAAAGAAGTGGGATGCATGCCAGTAAAGCCACTACACAACACAACACAATACATTAATTGCACTACAACGATGACAAACGGTGTCCACAAAATGTTAGGGCCTACATAAAGCTGTTCCAACAACAGAGTCCAAACAGCAGTCCTAACACCTTACCACTGCTACACCTGACTATCAGTGGAGCCTTGTCTGGCTGCAAAACAGTTCATTCAGCCTCATTTACTGCCTTTTAAAACAACACAGATGATTTGGCTGACATGCCTGGTTTCTACTGACAATTGAGATGTACAAACTATGGCATAAGGGGACGACAAACAGATAAGAGGCCCTCTGTAATTTCGATTAAGACATTCATGAGCGAGCAAGGACCGACGTGGTCAATATAACTATTTGTTCAGCATGTTTGAAATGTACACCGACAGAATTCAGTACATGGGTCGTTCTTACAGTGATCCCCCTGTACACCAAGTCAGAACCATATGATAAATAAAGGGGCCATATAAGCAGACAATGAAAGCTCTTACAATATTTGATGATTACATGTCTCTAAAACAGGTTATGGGCTACATGTGCACCACCAAGTCAGAACATTAGGCGAAATTAAGAGGGGAAAATAGACCAAATTATTAGGGTGAGACACATGGGCTACTAACAGCTTACTACACAACATAAACTTAGTATCACTCAGGCATATTACATCATATATGCAGCAGCATTCAAGACATTTTTGGACTCAGCTTGTGCTCACTTGAACAGGAAGGTGGCGTGACGGTCATTTGTTGGCAAATTTTGTCATCAAAGTCTGTCATTCCCTGGATTTATAGTGCTTTCAAAACAACTGGGAAGTCTGAAAAAACAAGGTTGAATCATGATGACGTCAGTGATCTTCAGGTCATAGCTCTAGAAAGAGGCCAGAGTTCACGATTTACAATTCTGAGTTGAGTGTCCGTTCAAAAATGCATTTCCCCAGTAGGAGCTTTTTTTCCCCCGAGTTCCCAGTTGTCTTGAACTCACTGAAGTTAGATTTCCAAGTTCAGAGATAAGTTGTTTTGAGCGCTGCACAAATCATGTTTCATTGACAGCATGGCCAATGTTGAATGTTTATCATTTTAAGTTTGGAAAAGAGACCCTTAATCCCAGACTCGGGACCACACAGACACTCCACTGAATAGTAGGCTCGGGATTGCTTTGCAGTTAGCCACTGATTCCTTCCAAACCACTCATTGTTGAATTTGTGGTTTCCAATTTGTTGTGTAATGTTTATGTCCAATGGCCAATGGGCACCGATACGGTTTATCTATAATTTCTCTTCATTATTTCTCTTCATATGACAAGGATTTAAAAGGATTTGACAGTAGATTGTCGACTTGATTGATGATGATGATTGCTACAGTAGCTAGGATTTTGAAAGTATGATGTTGACATCAGTCAAATCAAAGCTACTGTAGGTATAACGTGATTTGACGTCATTTTATCTGTGGCCAATGACCTCGAGACTTCTTGGATGGGCACTTCTAATGTAACTCCATGGCAGCATCCAAGAGGCTTGAATTTCTTTGCTCTACCCTTAAGACTTGGCGGTCACGTAGTGTTTTCATGAGTGACAGAATACTGAGCCAATCACGGCGCAACTACAGAACATTACCAACCCCTACGCTCCGTATTTTCAGCTGGCTGCCCCACCACCACAGAAAGCACTGCGCTTGGCTGAAAACCTGCATTTTGGAGCTCCCTTACTCAAGAAAGCAAAAAAGAGACCATGTTTGTATGCGGCTCTATTAACTCAATGATTCTTTTTTTTATACATTGCTTGCAAACTGATATGTGAAATGCAATAACATGCAATAACATTTTATAGTTTTAGCTAAAAATGTGGGGCTCAAAACAGGTGGGGCTGCTCTGAATGACAGATTGCCACTGGATAATTGCTAAAAGTAAGTGGAGCTAATATATAGTAGGCTCTAATGATCTAGAAACAGCAACCATGCATGGTGTGGAGATGGCGTTAGACGTGTGGTATGCTTCTGTCACTACATTCCTAGGAGCTGTGAAGGGCTGTAATAAACTAGGTATTGTCTATAAAACAATTCAAGCAACTGTGATGGCCATGAGGGAATTTGTGCTGTCATACACAAACTTGCTGGTTAAAATCCTACTCCAACCCTTGACACTTATCTTATAATTTCTTTCCTAAACCTAACCAAACCAGTAACTAACCCTAACCAATTGGGATAACTTGTCTAAAGTAAATTACATTTCTTACAAACAATGGTGAACAACCTTAGTTCAAGTGTCTTAAATACAGGTAAGGGTACAAGATTACAATTACTTTACAATCATAGTAGTAGTTTTGTACATAACACAGCAACAAGAGAAATAATACTAAAACAATGCTAAGTCCTTCCTCAAATGTATTTTTTTGACTAAATGGAACTGGACATGATCCTTACCAATTACCCCCTTGGTTTGTCTTTAAAACATTTACTGAGAATAGAGTAGTCCCACATCTAACAGAAAGACTCTGAGCAACGGTAAAGAGGCCGATAAAAAAACCTTCAATTAACCTAAATAGAGAACCTGATAGCCAGTTATGATAGCTCTACACACAAATGTTGAAATGAGACTAAGTTATCAGAGACAGTTTCACATTACACTACAACATGAAGATGTGACTCATGTAAGATATGATCTACTCATTGGGTCAAACAACATCATGGCTGGAAGAGAGGGGGGCTGAGTGATGATTGGGGAAAACTTATGGAAGGAGAAGATGACCAATGACAAAGTTGGTTTGAAAAAAAAACACATTTTGATTTTTTCTTTCACTTTGACCTCATTTCACCCTTTGCCTACTACGGAAAAATAGGGGAGGTCTATCCAAGCAATCACATGCCCTCCCTTGGTGAAAGAAACCCAAAACCAACACCTTCTGCGTCCAAGAGCATGTGATACTCGGTGCTGCAACACACACACACACACACACACACACACACACACACACACACACACACACACAGAGAGCAGATCGGTATACAAACGGCTGAGAACACCATTACACACACACACTGCAAAACAGCAATACCTTTTATCTAAACAGCTACACCTTTGATTCTGTCCCAATAGACCCCTTCAGAATGATGCTGCAAAAATTCTTAGACAATCACGTGCCAGTAAAGTAGCTGGACGCCTGACTGATGGCCTACTTTCCAAGAAAATCTCTAATTGACATCAACGGATGATTTACGCAAAGTGTCTCATTACGAGGCACAAATCCACATTGAATTATTGGCCTACATATCCATGTGTCTCGTTTAGAGGCAGCCTTTATGATTGGACAAATGTTTTAAATGTAATAACCGCTTTAATAACCACAAAACTCTGCACCTATAACCCTCCAAACTGCACTTGTAGCCTTGTCACCGTCACTAAAGGGGTCCATTGTGGCTGGGGAGCCAGCCAGGTTGCGTAAGAGGTGGCGTACTGCTGACAGGTAATAATACGAACGGGCCGCTACCACCTGATCTCCAAGTCTGCCCGACTGTCCAGGGAACAGCAATGCCTGGGGGCAATGGAGGGGCTGGGGGCCATCTCCATCTCCCCACACCTCTGATTTGGGCAACATGGATTAGCGGCAGAGGAATGGTGGGGTACAACTGAGCATCCACAGCATCACAGTACCCTGCCTGTCTTCCATTAAGACACAGGCTAAATATAATCTGCCCCCTGGGAAGGATGGAGGAAGGGAAATTGCCCAAACTGGACTAAAGGACCAGGTGCCTGGCCTGAAGTGTGCTTGTGATGAGTCAGGCTGCCCTCACCTGCCAGGTTACAAAGAAATGGGATATAGTACCTACACTACAAACAATCCCCTGAAATGTGCTACTATATTTCAACAGTGTAGTAGCGCATTAAACATATGTAATTACACACACACACACACACACACACACACACACACACACACACACACACACACACCCGTACACATAGACAGACAGACAAGACAGACAAATGGAGACACCGTAAAGCTGGTTAAGTCAAATAAAACAATGAAATCCAAGCAAAACATCACTCCCAAATATGCTCATAGCAATCAAAAAAATAATCTAACTGCATTTGTCAGGTGTCTCACCTGGAATCATTATCTGACATAGAATGTCTCCAATGCATCAAGAGCAGCTTTACAGTATGAGCAAAACAACTTTGCAGGAGTTTTAGATTGTCCATTCAATGAACATGTGTATCTTCATGCAGAACATAATATAGGGCTAGCCTATCCTACTACTTTATTACAATTTAACCATGGCCTATTACAGTAGCTACATTGAAAATGTTACAATGAGGAGCAGTGCTGTTCTTTTGGTTTGTGTAAAACACATGGCAATACATTTGATTTGATGAGTAGCATATTGGGAAATTATAATTTTTTCAGATCCAATTTAAACCAAATCAATTAATATATGCAATTATCAACTGGTGGAACAGGTGAAAGAGAAAAGCTGCTGACCATCTAACAGGTAAGACATGTAAAAATTGCACCAAGGGTAAACAATGAGGCAAAACTACATGATATTCTAGAACAGTGTGACCTGGGTCTTTACATAGTTCTTAATTGTCAGTGCTATCCGGTAACCTTGGGACGTTCTTATTCTAAACCCGAACCTTAACCCCTACCCTAACCTTAACCATAACCCTTACCTATCCCTTACCTTAACCATTTTACATTTCAACTTCAATGGGTAGGGACGTCCCAAGGATCCCGAATTGCATGGACCAGCACGCCACAAAACAGATCAGAGAGCGGTGGAGATTTTTTTTTTTTTTACCTTGCCCAGGAAAATAAATAGATTTCCACAGAACTCAAACTCCACAGAAATTCGCCTTCCTTCAAGGCTTTTACTGAAGACTTAATTCTCTCCTTTTGGAGGCTAGTGCAGGCTCCAAGACAGCTGTTGCTGACGCGGTAGTGTCTTGAATGAAACCGGAGAGTTGCTTCAGGTAGGATCATCACGTCAAAACTTTTTGACACTTCGAAGTTCCCACACTCGGTCCAGTCGGTCATCGGTGGAACTCAGTCGGCTTAAACCGTCAGCATTTATGGAAGACATAGGTTTATTTAGCAATGACATGCAGTTTTCTGTGTGACAGGTACTCCTTGAAATATGTCGACCTACTTAGAATGTGGAGAGTCGTGCAATGTTTCCTAGACCAAGCTGGTTCGTTCTGGTTCTGAACGTAGACTATCGGCTACAGTTTGTGTGCTATGTTTGAATGTCAATGTGTAGGCTAGGCTACACTCATATGTTTTACCTTACATTTTTCGGATTTGTTATTCCTTTACATTGCCTTCTTCTCATGAATGACTAGTGCATATTTTTTTTACAATGTAGGCTATATTTTCCTCGTCGAATAAACGACCCGGATTAGTGGCCTGGGAGAAAACAAAAATTGTATGTAAATGCACAAAACCAGAGTAGATTAAAGATTCGTTAGTTACGCGCATGTGCCGACAGGTGGAAATGCAGTGAGTGAATTAGTCTTGTGCCTTCCGATATCCCATCCGTGAGCCCACAATTCGATTGAGTGAGAGGAATCCTATCCTTGTAAAAGCTAAATTTGGCTCTAAGGTGCGTAATATGGTTATACATGGAAAATGATATGTGATTACAAACGTTTAATTTAGTGTCGTCGTCTGCTTCTTGGAACTTGTAGTGCCTCCAACGTGATTTTCCCACGTCCCTGTCCATGGAGGCTATCTTCAGGACATGTTTGCTGTAAAATTCAAGCCTAAAGCACAGTCTTTATAGGTAAACAATATATTGGATTATTAGAAACATTACTTATTTTCTGCCATTCAATTTAATGATAAGACGTCAGAGGTAAAAGCGTTTTAAGCCTGCCAACTGTTTTCAACACACGATTATATATAGTAGGCTACATAGCCTACTCTTGAAAAAAAATAAGTTTAATTTCCAAATGAATATAAAAAGAAGCAAATCGGTTTTGATATGTCATCAATGATATGGTTCTTCTTATTTCACATTGCAGACCCAGAAGTTCTGAATAAAACGGTTTTTTGCACCCTTTCCACCCACCCCTTTCCTCTCTTCTCTTCACACTTGCTCATTCCAACCTATGTTGATCTAGACAAAACAGCTGAACAGAAACCTAATCTTGAGCTTGTTCATTCACTCTGATGATGTTGCCATACTGCCACAGAATGACCAGGCGCTTCTTGGAAGGATGAACTTCCCAGCGGGTTCGGATGGGTAACTTGGCTACTGATTTCAATACTTTTCACAGTAATACAAAATTTAAAAGGCACTCGCACATCTGAGCAATCTTTTTTGCAGGTGCATGGCAACAGTTGAACAAGATGAAGGAAAAAGAAAACCGCACACTGCTCTTGATCGTATCACTGATATTTAATAAGCTTTACGTATCTGACGAAGGCCGTGAGGTATCAGTGATACTATCAAGAGCAGTGTGAGGTTTCCTTTTTCCTTCATCTTGTTCAACTGTTGCCATGCACATCTGAGCAATCTTTTTTGCAGGTGCGAATGCCTTTTGAATTTTGTATTACTGTGAAAAGTATTGAAATCAGTAGCCAAGTTACCCATCCTAACCCGCTGGGAAGTTCATCTTTCCGTTTCCTTTTTCCTTAATACTTTTCGCAGTGAAGGCTACTACTCTATGCCAAAACAAACGTGTTACCTAAAGAAAAAACTACTAAGACATAAGACACAAATTACTGTTAATGCAGAAATTATTTAATTATCAGAGAATAAGTAAACTAGCATACACATGCAAATGTGCCTACCCCTGAATTCTGATAAATACTGGGGAGGTCGGGCCCCCCAGATAGCATATGAACATGTCATGAGCCATGCATTTATTTATTTTTTTGAATTATATGAAGTTAGCTTTAAAATGTAAAAATCTTCTCAGCCTCGTGGCAAAATGCAGGGCCTCAACTGTGGGTTTAGAAGTGGGGGGGACATGCACTCCAAAACACCTACACGACCGTTTGGAGGCGTCCACGTGGTCCTAAAGCACACGTTGCCTCTTTTTGTATCACATTCCAATGATAAAACTGGGGGGAGGGGCAAAAATAAAATGTCAGAATGTGGGGGGGACATGTCCCCACCATCCCCAGTGAAAGTTGCGCCCCTGGCAAAATATGTAGAATAGCAGGAAATTAGTTTAGGGATTCTTGAAAGTCAGGATAATCCTTGTCCGGCAAGGACGCGTTATTTTTATAGTTCAAATGGGTTTGCATTATTTGAGCTTAAAATTTGCATTTAGTGCTATTTTATAACGAAAATATTTGTTTTGGGAATTTTCGAAATAATACTTTCAATATTATTCATTGTGTCGTCTCTATGCCTGGAAATGCCCTTGTCTGGAGCAAAGGATCCCAATTTCAAACTCTCCAAAAAGTGTTTAAAATTCTAAAAACAGGCAATAATGGAAGTAAACTGAAAAGGGATATTATGTTGTTTCTTGCAATAGCCCTCTGTGACTTTAAATAATACTTTGCTCAAAACTGTGATTCCTAAAAGATGTGTCCAGAGATTTGGTCAGCTTCGTCAGATTTGTCTAAAATCCTAAATGAATCAGTAATGAGCAAGGCCATCTATACCATAAGGACCCCTTATTCATGTCCTCACTACATGTAGTGCAACCATGGTCTGTAAAGTTCTCTACTTTTGATAGATTGAAACAAACAATATTGGAATTACCATGGTCACAACCATAAACTGTCAACTCCATCTGCCAGAAAATATTTTACATTTAATTATGTTCTAGAGCCATAAAGCAACTGAGGGGGAAAAAAGTGCTATTATTGTATGTATACCACTTGAATGATGAAGAAAAATGTCATGTTTGTCAACTCTGTAAAATATCAACTCTGTCAGATTTGTCAGGAGTTATCTAGTATGTTGTATTCTATTAAATCAGAAGTTATTATCCTGGTGAATGAGAAATACAATCTTCAGACAATCTAAAAGACGTGTAATGATATCTAAACCTAACCAGCTGGTGACTAAGCCTACACTGCCCAACCCTAAAGATCCTTCAAAGTAAACTCGGATTGATCTTATTTTAATGAATTCACCAGATAAATATGTTTATTTTATTTTTATTTAACCTTTATTTAACTAGGTAAGTCAGTTAAGAACAAATTCTTATTTACAATGACGGCCTACACCGGCCAAACCCTAACCAGGACGACACTGGGCCAATTGTGCACCGCCCTATGGGACTCTGATCATGGCCAGTTGTGAGATAGCCCAGGATCGAAGCAAGGTCTGTAGTGAGGCCTCTCGACCGCTGCGCCACTCGGGAGCGCATTTATTGAACTTGATTGTATTTCAGCTATCCCTGAACATGATTTAGCTTTGAGCCTATTTGCACATGCCTTTAATACTATAGTGGATAATCAGGCTCCCTTCAAAAAATTCAGGATTAAAGGTAGATCGAATGCCTGGTACAATCTGGAATTAACAGAAGTCATTCATGAAAGAGATGATGCTTTGTTAGCAACAGACAACAAGAAATCCACAGGGGCATGTTAAGGCAGACACATAAGGGACGCAACTGCGCGCGTCCTTATCCAATTCTGTGGTGTATATTGAAGATATTGGATGAACTGTCCACATTGACTTTTCTTCAGCCAATAAGATGAGTAGGCCCAGCAAACAGCAAAAGCACTAGTTTATGTCAATCTACTTTCCCCCATAGCACAAAAGTCAACCTATTCTGTGCGAGAAATAAATATTCCAGTTGTGGGATGCAATAGATCCCAAATTAAAACAACATTCACTAGCATCAACAACAACTTTTGTATGCAATGCAACAGATCAGAATGTTTAGCTTTAAATGATGATAAACTATTAGGCGATTTCTTCACATTATAAGCGTAGCAATGCGCACAGAGTAGTAGGCTATAAGCGCGAATGTTCCTTTAGCGGAAAACCACAAATGCAATTATACTGTAACTGTGCTCTGAGAGTCAGGAAGCAAGTTGAGAGAGTGAGTGTTTTAATTAATAAATTAAACATAATACAAAACAAGAAACATGAACAACGCACAGACAGGAAACAGAAACAATGACGCCTGGGGAAGGAACCAAAGGGAGTGACATATACAGTTGCAGTCAGAAGTTTACATACACTTAGGTTGGAGTCATTAAAACTCGTTTTTCAACCACTCCACAAATTTCATGTTAACAAACTATAGTTTTGGCAAGTCGGTTAGGACATCTACTTTGTGCATGACACAAGTAATTTTTCCAACAATTGTTTACAGACAGATTATTTCACTAATTCACTGTATCACAATTCCAGTGGATCAGAAATGTACATACACTAAGTTGACTGCCTTTAAACAGCTTGGAAAATTCCAGAAAATGATGTCATGACTTTAGAAGCTTCTGATAGGCTAATTGACATCATTTGAGTCAATTGGAGGTGTACCAAAGCCAACACCTCCTTTGGCCATCTTTCCTTCCAGTTCTCTGCTGCCAGTGACTGGAACGAATTGCAAAAATTGCTGAACATGGAGACTTACATTTCCCTCACTAACTTTAAACAGCTAACCTGTCACGCTCTGACCATAGAGAGCCCTTGTGTCTCTATGGTGTAGTAGGTCAGGGTGTGACTAGGGGGTATTCTAGTTTATAATTTCTATGTTGTGTTCTAGTTTATATTTTCTAAGTTGGTGTTTTGTATGATTCCCAATTAGAGGCAGCTGGTAATCGTTGTCTCTAATTGGGGATCATATTTAAGTAGCTATTTTTCCCACCTGTGTTTGTGGGATATTGTTTTGTGTTTGTGCATGTGCACCACGTAGTCATGTTTAGTTGTTCGTTTATTGATATTTTTTGTTTTGTTTAAGTTTCTCTTTGAATTAAATTTGTGGAACGACAGCCGTGACAGAATATCCCACCAAAAGAGGACCAAGCAGCGTATCCACGAGGTAAAGGAGTTTTGGACATGGGAATAAGTGATGGGTGGATGCGAGACCCTTCCTTGGTGGCAGATGGAAGGTAATAATGGAGGACAGCAATGACGCCAGGGTTCGCGTTTACAGAAAGCCCAAGGACAACCCTAAGATTTATGGGGGGGAGCACAAGGGGTGGCCGGCTAAGCTGCGGGAAGAGCCAGAGCACATGGAGCAGGCGATGGAGAAGTGGTCAGTGGACCCAAGGAGAGTGCCAGAGCCCGCATGGGAGTCGATGGAACAGTGTGAGGAAGGATACCGGAGAATGAAGTTGGTTAGGAGTATGTGGCAGATCAAGCGTGCTGAAGAACGGGTCATCAGTCTGGTGCCATATGTGACGGCTCCACGCACCAGATCTCCAGTGCGCCTCCTCAGCCCGGTATGTCCTGTGCCGGTTCCTCGCACTCGCCATGAGGAGTGTGTCGTCAGTCCGCTGCCAAAGAAACCCCAAGATTTTTGGGGGGGAGACACAAGGAGCTGGTGGATGAGCAGAGGAGAGTGCCAGAGCCTGTGTGGGAGTCGGAGGAGGGATTCGATGAAAGATTCCGGAGAGAGGTGGTAGCGATGAGAATGCTGCAGCGCACTCGTCCTGAAGTGCGTGTCCCCAGTCGGGTATGTCCTGTACCAGCTCCCCGCACTCTCCCTAAAGAGCCAGAGACCGTCAGGGAGACAATGGAGAAGTTGGGGGAGAGAGAGAGAGAGAGATGTTGTGCAAGTGTGTTCTGCTCAACATTCGACCAGAGGATCCGGTTAGCAGTCTGGTGAAACCTGTACCGGCTCCACACATCTGGACTCCAGTGCCCCTCCCCAGTCCGGTACGTCCTGTGCCTTCTCCCAGCACTCGCCCGGAAGTGCGTTTCACCAGTCCGGTGCAACCTGTACCGGCTCAACGCACTAGGCCTCCAGTGCGCATTCACAGTCCAGAGCTTACGGCGACGGTTCCCAGTCCAGAGCTTCAGGCGACGGTTCCCAGTCCAGAGCTTCCTGCGACAGTTCACAGTCCAGAGCTTCCGGCGACGGTTCACAGTCCAGAGCTTCCGGCGACGGTTCACGGTCCAGAGCTGCCGGCGACGGTTCACGGTCCAGAGCTTCCGGCGACGGTTCAGGGCTTCCGGCGACGGTCCACGGTCCGGAACCTCCAGCGACGGTCAACGGTCCGGGGCTTCCAGGAAAGGCGTCCAACTTCAGGGCAGGAGCCTTCCTCTGTGCCGTGCCCAGTCCAGGCACGGTGTTCAGTTCCGCTCCAGGGCAGGAGCCTTTCTCTGCACCAATGCCCAGTCCAGGCACGGCGGCGCAAGCCCAGCTCCATGGCCGGTGCCTTCCTCAGCGCCGGTGCCTAGTCCAGGCACGGCGACCAGCCCAGCTCCAAGGCGGGAGCCTTCCTCTGCGCCGGTGCCCAGTCCAGGCACGGCGTTCAGCCCGGCACCATGCTCGGATCCAGGGGTCTGGGGGGGGGCTACTACCCGCACCGGAGCCGACAGTAGTCACCCCCCTAACCCTACAATTTGGTTTCAGGTTTTGCAGCCGGAGTCCGCACCTTTGGGGGGGTGCGGGAGGGTACTGTCACGCCCTGACCATAGAAAGTTTCTCTATGGTGTAGTAGTTCAGGGTTCTAGTTTATATTTTCTATGTTGGTGTTTTGTTTGATTCCCAATTAGAGGCACCTGGTAATCGTTGTCTCTAATTGGGGATCATATTTAAGTAGCTATTTTTCCCACCTGTGTTTGTGTTATATTGTTTTGTGTTTGTGCATGTGCACCACGTAGTCACGTTTAGCTGTTCGTTTATTGATATGTTTTGTTTTGTTTAAGTTTCTCTTTGAATTAAATATGTGGAACTCAACATCCGCTGCGCCTTGGTCCCGTTCTTACGACAGCCATGACATAACCGATCGATGCAGCTGTACATAGTCCATCACCTGTAAATAGCCCACCCAATCTACCTACCTCATCCCCATATTGTTTTTATTTACTTTTCTGCTCTTTTGAACACCAGTTTCGCTACTTGTACATCATCATCTACTCCTCTATCACTCCAGTGTTAATCTGCTAAATTGTAATTACTTTGCTACTATGGCCTATTTTTTGCCTTACCTCCTCACGCCATTTGCACACGATGTATAGATGTTCTTTTTTTTCTATTGTGTTATTGACTGTACGCTTGTTTATTCCATGTGTAACTCTGTTGTTGTTTGTGTCGCTTTGCTTTATCTTGGTCAGGTCGCAGTTGTAAATGAGAACTTGTTCTCAACTAGCTTACTTGGTGAAATAAAAAAGGTAAACAAATTCAAAACAAATAAAGTACCTGTGGATGTATTTCAAGGCCTACCTTCAAACTCATTGACTCTGCTTGACATCATGGGAATATCAAAATAAATCAGCCAAGACCTTTAGACCTCCACAAGTCTGGTTCATCCTTGGGAGCAATTTCCAAACGCCTGAAGGTACCACGTTCATCTGTACAAACAATAGTACGCAAGTATAAATACCATGGGACCACACAGCCGTCATACCGCTCAGGAAGGAGACACATTCTGTCTCCTAGGGATTAACGTACTTTGGTGCGAAAAGTGCAACTCAATCCCAGAACAATAGCAAAGGACCTTGTGAAGATGCTGGAGGAAACAGGTACAAAAGTATATATCCACAGTAAAACGAGTCCTATATCGACATAACCTGAAAGGCCGCTCAGCAAGGAAGAAGCCACTGCTCCAAAACCGCCATTAAAAAAAGACTATGGTTTGCAACTGCACATTGGGATTGTACTTTTTGGAGAGATGTCCTCTGGTCTGATGAAAAAAAATAGAACTGTTTGGCCATAATGACCATCGTTATGTTTGGAGGAAAAAGGGGGAGGCTTGCAAGCCGAAGAACACCATCCCAACCATGAAGCACGGGGGATCATGTTGTGGGGGTGCTTTGCTGCAGGAGGGACTGGTGCACTTCACGAAATAGATGGCATCATGAGGTAAGGAAAACTATGTGGATGTATTGAAGCAACATCTCAAGACATCAGTCAGGAAGTTAAAGCTTGGTTGCAAATGGGTCTTCCAAATGGACAATGACCGCAAGCATACTTCCAAAGTTGTGGCAAAATGGCTTAAGGACAACAAAGTCAAGGTATTGGAGTGGCCATCACAAAGCCCTGACCTCAATCCTATAGAAAATTTGTGGGCAGAACTGAAAAAGCGTGTGCGAGCAAGGAGGCCTGACTCAGTTACACCAGCTCTGTCAGGAGGAATGGGCCAAAATTCACACAACTTTTTGTGGGAAGCTTGTGGAAGGCTACCCGATACGTTTGACCCAAGTTAAACAATTCAAAGGCAATGGTACCAAATACTAATTGAGTGTATGTAAACTTCTGACCCACTGGGAATGTGATGAAAGAAAGAAATCCTGAAAGAAATCATTCTCTACTATTATTCTGACATTTCACGTTCTTAAAATAAAATGGTGATCCTAACTGACCTAAGGACGGGGGATTTTTACTAGGATTATATGTCAGGAATTGTGATAAACTGTTTTAAAAAATATTTGGCTCGGGTGTATATAAACGTCCGACTTCAACTGTATAGGGCAGGTAATCAAGGAAGTGTTGGAGTCCAGGTGAGTGATGACGCACAGGTGCATGTCATGATGGTGACAAGTGTGCGCCATAATGAGCAGGTGGTGACCTAGAGGCCGGAGAGGGAGCACACGTGACATATGCGTGTAATGCTTTTATTATAAAGGTGCTTGTTTATGGTGAAAATGATCTTCCCCAAACTTAAAACTCACGCGCTGTTTATATATGCCAATTAGGCTCTACACCCCTTGTAAAGCTGATTAATGTGCTTAATTTTCATTTTAAGTTATTTGGCCACTTTAGTTGTGATACAAACCTTATTAAAACAAATAGGCTAGGCTACATCAAATCAAAGCTTATTTGTCACGTGCGCCGAATACAACAGGTGTAGGTAGACCTTACAGTGAAATGCTTACTTACAGGCTCTAACCAATAGTGCAAAAAAAAGGTGTGTGTGTGTGTGTAGGTAAGTAAAGAAATAAAACAACAGTAAAAAGACATTTGAAAATAAAAGTAGCAAGGCTATATACAGACACCGGTTAGTCAGGCTTATTGAGGTAATATGTACATTTAGGTATGGTTAAAATGACTATGCATATATGATGAACAGAGAGTAGCAGTAGCGTAAAAAGAGGGGTTGGCGGGTGGTGGGACACAATGCAGATGCCCGGTTAGCCAATGTGTGGGAGCACTGGTTGGTCAGGCCAATTGAGGTAGTATGTACATGAATGTATAGTTAAAGTGACTATGCATATATGATAAACGGAGAGTAGCAGCAGTGTAAAATAGGGAGGGGGGGCACACAATGCAAATAGTCTGTAACCATTTGGTTACCTGTTCAGGAGTCTTATGGCTTGGGGGTAAAAACTGTTGAGAAGCCTTTTTGTCCAAGACTTGGCCCTCCGGTACCCCTTACCATGCGGTAGTAGAGAGGACATTCTGTGGCTGGGGTCTTTGACAATTTTTAGGGCCTTCCTCTGACACCGCCTGGTGTAGAGGTCCTGGATGGCATGCAACTTTGCCCCAGTGATGTACTGGGCCGCACGCACTGCCCTCTGAAGTGCCTTGCGGTCGAACAATTGTCTTACCAGGCAGTGATGCAACCGGTCAGGATGCTCTCGATGTTGCACCTGTAGAACCTTTTGAGGATCTCAGGACCCATGCCAAATCTTTTTAGTTTCCTGACGGGGGAATAGTCTTTGTCGTGCCCTCTTCACGACTGTCTTGGTGTGTTTGGACCATGTTAGTTTGTTGGTGATGTGGAAAACAAGGAACTTGAAGTTCTCAACCTGCTCCACTCCAGCCCTGTCGATGAGAATGGGGGCGTGCTCGGTGCTCCTTTTCCTGTAGTCCACAATCATCTCCTTAGTCTTGGTTACGTTGAGGGATAGGTTGTTATTCTGGCACCACCCGGCCAGGTCTCGGACCTCCTCCCTATGAGCGGTCTCGTCGTTGTTGGTGATCAGGCCTACCACTGTTGTGTCATCTGCAAACTTAATGATGGTGTTGGAGTCGTGCCTGGCCTTGCAGTCGTGGGTGAACAAGGGAGTACAGGAGGGGACTGAGCACGCACCCCTGGGGAGCTCCAGGGTTGAGGATCAGCGTGGCAGATGTGTTGCTACCTACCCTCACCACCTGGGGGCGGCCCGTCAGGAAGTCCAGGATCCAGTTGCAGAGTGAGGTGTTAAGTCCCAGGTTCCTTAGTTTAGTGATGAGCTTTGAGGGTACTATGGTGTTGAACGCTGAGCTGTCGTCAATGAATAGCATTCTCACATAGGTGTTCATTTTGTCCAGGTGGGAAAAGGCAGTGTGGAGTGCAATAGAGATTGCATCATCTGTGGATCTGTTTCGGTGGTATGCAAATCGGAGTGGGTCTAGCGTTTCTGGGATAATGGTGTTGATGTGAGCCATTACCAGCCTTTCAAAGAAAGCACTTCATGTCTATGGACGTGAGTGCTACAGGTCTGTAGTCATTTAGGCAGGTTGCCTTTGTGTTCTTGGGCACAGGGACTATGGTGGTCTGCTTGAAACATGTTGGTATTACAGACTCAATCAGGGACATGTTGAAAATGTCAGTGAAGACACCTGCCAGTTGGTCAGCACATGCCCGGAGCACACGTCCTGGTAATCCGTCTGGCCCCGCAGCCTTGTGTATGTTGACCTGTTTAAAGCTCTTACTCACATCGGCTACGGAGAGTGTGATCACACAGTCGTCCATAACAGCTGATGCTCTAATGCATGCCTCAGTGTTGCTTGCCTCGAAGCGAGCATAGAAGTGATTTAGCTCGTCTGGTGGGCTCGTGTCACTGGGCAGCTCGCGGCTGTGCTTCCCTTTGTACATCCGACGAGCGTCGGAACCGGTGTAGTATGATAGCCCTGTATTAATGCTTTGCCTGTTTGATGGTTTGTCGCAGGGCATAGCGAGATTTCTTGTAAGCTTCCTGGTTAGAGTCCCGCACCTTGAAAGCGGCAGCTCTACCATTTAGCTCAGTGAGATTGTTGCCTGTAATCCATGGCTTCTGGTTGGTGTATGTACGTACAGTCACTGTGGGGACGACGTCCTCGATGCACTTATTGATATAGCCAGTGACTAATGTGGTGTATTCCTCAATGTCATCGGAAGAATCCCGGAACATGTTCCAGTCTGTGATAGCAAAACAGTCCTATAGTTTAGCATCTGCTTCATCTGACCACTTTTTTATAGACCGAGTCACTGGTGCTACCTGCTTTAATTTTTGCTTGTAAGCAGGAATCAGGAGGATAGAGTTGTGGTCGGATTTACCAAATGGAGGGTGAGGGAGAGCATTGTACGCGTCTCTGTGTGTGGAGTACAGGTGATCTAGCATTTTTTTCCCTCTGGTTACACATTTAACATGTTGATAGAGATTTGGTAGAACTGATTTAAGTTTCCCTGCATTAAAGTCTCCGGCCACTAGGCGCGCCGCCTATGGGTGAGTGGTTTCCTGTTTGCATTTTTCCTTATACAGCTGACTGAGTGTGGTCTTAGTGCCAGCATCTGTTTGTGGTGGTAAATAAACAGCCACGAAAAGTATGGCTGAGAACTCTCTAGGCAAGTAGTGTGGCCTGAAATTCATCACAAATGCTCTACTTCAGGCGAGCAAAATCTAGAGAATTCCCTTAGATTTCGTGCACCAGCTGTTGTTTACAAATATGCACAGACCGCCCCCCTCGTCTTACCGGAGTGTGCTTTTCTATCCTGCCGGTGCAGTGTATATCCCGCTAGCTGAATATCCATGTCGTCATTCAGCCACGATTCCGTGAAACATAGGATATTACAGTTTGATGTCCCATTGGTAGGATATTCGTGATCGTACCTCGTCTAATTTATTGTCCAATGATTGCATGTTGACGAGTAATATTTAGGGCAGCTTTCCTACTTTCCTTCTGCGTGCCTGACAAGGCATCCAGCTAGTCGTCCTCTGTAGCTGCTTCGCTTCCTCTTGCGAATAACTGGAATGTCGGCCCTGCCAGGTGTTTGGAGAATATCATGTGAGTCTTGCTTGTTGTTGAAAAAATCTTGGTCTAAAATGAGGTGAGTCATCGCTGTCCTGATATCCAGAAACTATTTTCTGCTGTAAGATACGGTTACAGAAACATTATGTACAAAATAAGTTACAAATAATGTGAAAAACCCCCACATAATAGCACAATTGGTGGGGCGCCCGTAAAACCGCTGACATTTCTTCTGGCGGCATTTTGTTACATGAGGTGTGCAACTATGATGAGAACAAGTCTCAATAGTGTACAACGCTGTCATCAAGACAAAGGGTGGCTACTTTGAAGAATCTCAAATATAAAATATATTTAGATTTGTTAAAAAAAAAAATTGGGGTCGCCTTCCAGAGAGACATCAGAGATTGTAACATTCTCTGTTTCATGGAAACATGGCTCACTCGGGATACCTTATCAGAGTCGGTACAGCCACCCGGTTTCTTCACGCATTGCTCCGACAGAAACAAACATCTCTGGTAAGAAGAAGGGTGGGGGTGTATGCCTTATGATTAACGAGTTGTGGTGTGATCATAACAACATACAGGAAATCAAGTCCTTTTGATCATCTGACCTAGAATACCTTAGAATCAAATGCCGACCGCATTATCTACCAAGAGAATTCTCTTTGATTATAATCATAGCCTTGTATACCACCCCCCAAGCAGACACCTCGACGGCTCTGAAAGAACTTCATTGGAGTCTATGTAAACTGGAAACCACATATCCTGAGGCTGCCTTTTATTGTAGCTGGGGATTTTAATAAGGCTCCCTAAATTTTATCAACATATCGAATGCGCGACCCGGGCTGGCAAAATTCTGGATCATTGCTACTCTAACTTCCACGACGCATACAAAGCCCTCCCTCGCACTCCTTTCAGCAAATCTGACCACGACTCAATTTTGTTTCTCCCAGCCTATAGACAGAAACTAAAACAGGAAACGCCCGTGCTCAGGTCTGCTCAATGCTGGTCCGACCAATCTGATTCCACGCTTCAAGATTGCTTCGATCATGTGGACTGGGATATGTTCCCGGATAGTCTCAGACAACAACATTGAAGTATACGCCGATTCTGTGAGCGAGTTTATTAGCAAGTGTATCTGTGATGTTGTACCCACGGTGAATATTAAAACCTTCCCCAACCAGAAACCATGGATTGATGGCAGCATTCACGCAAAACTGAAAGCGCGAACCACTGCTTTTAGTCATGGCAAGGCGACCGAATACAAACAGTGTAGCAATTCCCTCCGCAAGGCAATCAAACAAAAGCTAAGCGTAATTATAGAGAGAAAGTAGAGTCCGAATTCAACGGCTCAGACACGAGACATATGTGGCAAGGTCTACAGTCAATCACAGATTACAAAAAGAAAAACAGCCCCGTCGCGGACACCGCCGTCTTGCTCCCAGACAAACATCAAGTTTGCAGACAACACTACAGTGGTAGGCTTGATTACTAACAACGATGAGACGGCATACAGGGAGGAGGTGAGGGCCCTCGGAGTGTGGTGTCAGGAAAATAACCTCACACTCAACGTCAACAAAACAAAGGAGATGATCGTAGACGTCAGGAAACAGCAGCAGGAGCACCCCCCTATCCACATTGACGGGACAGTAGTGGAGAAGGTGGAAAGTTTTTAAAGTTATTCGGCCTACACATCACGGACAAACTGAAATAGTCCACCAACACAGACAGTGTGGTGAAGAAGGCGCAGCAGCGCCTCTTCAACCTCAGGAGGCTGAAGAAATTTGGCTTGTCACAAAAACACTCACAAACCTTTACACATGCACATTCGAGAGCATCCTGTCGGGCTGTATCACCGCATGGTATGGCAACTGCTCCGCCCACAACCGTAAGGCTCTCCAGAGGGTAGTGAGGTCTGCACAACGCATCACCGGGGGCAAACTACCTGCCCTCTAGGACACCTACACTACCCGATGTCACAGGAAGGCCAAAAAGATCATCAAGGACAACAACCACTCGAGCCACTGCCTGTTCACCCCGCTATCATCCAGAAGGCGAGGTCAGTACAAAAACAGCTTTTATCTCAAGGCCATCAGACTGTTAAACAGCCATCACTAACATTGAGTGGCTGCTGCCAACATACTGACTCAAATCTCTAGCCACTTTAATAATAAAAAATGGAATGTAGTAAATGTATCATTAGTCACTTTAAACAATGCAACTTTATATAATGTTTACATACCCTGCATTACTCATTACTCATTCATTCCTTTACACTTGTGTGTGTATAAGGTAGTTGTTGTGAAATTGTTAGATTTCTTGTTAGATATTACTGCACAGTCAGAACTAGAAGCACAAGCATTTCACTACACTCGCATTAACATTTGCTAATCATGTGTATGTGACCAATAAATTGATGTCTTCACTATTATTCTACAATATAGAAAATAGTCAAATAAAGAAAACCCCTTGAATGAGTTGGTGTATCCAAAATTTTCACTGGTACACTATATATATTAGTTTGGGTGTAATGTGTATATTCATGGTGTATATACTGGGGACATTTGAAAAAAAGAGACCTAGGTCTCAATGTGTCTTCCCTGTTAAATAAAAAGAAACTCTGTCCGAGTGCTGAAAGATCTGATAGAATGTTTGTTTTTATTGGGCATTTTCAAATGAATAATTTTCATATTTTACAAGTGTTTGTACTGAACTTATTTTTTAGAGGCAACAATATGTCTGTTTTAAGTATATGTTGTCAACTGATGGCTAACCCCCTTATGATCGATTTTTTTGGGGAGGGTCAATATTCTGAAAAATATATTTTAAACACTGTTCTGCAATATATGCTTAAACAATTGAAGTATTTGCTGTGCTAGACCTGAGGGATAATGTTTGCTTTATAGATGTTGCTTTATGTTCTAAATTTAGGAAAACATACCAAAATGCTAAAGAAATTAGCCCTGGAGCATTTAATAGTGCTATAAAACAAAACAAAAATACTTTTGGAGGTTTGTATTACATATTTGAATAATCTAATGTCAATCAAGGCCTTTAAACACTTGTTGGACAATAATTGTAAAAATAAAATTTTATAGCTTTTATAGTGTCTTACACAGTTGACATGAATCCAGTTAGTTGCATTTTATGAAAACAAAATACAAATACATTTGGAGGTTGTTCCTTTACATCACTTGTCAAACTCATTCCACGGAGGGCTGATTTTCTGCAGGTTTTTGCTCCTCCCTTATACTCGATTGAGGAATTAATGTCACTGATTGGTAAGGAACTGCCCTCACCTGGTTGTCTTGGTCTTAATTGAAAGGAGAAACCAAAAACCAGCAGACATTAGGCACTCCATGGAATGACTTTGACACCCCTGCCTACATGGTATGATAGCTGATACTATCAAAATATATTTAAAAATTTGTTAAAAAAAAAAAAAAAGTTGAAGTTGTCCCGTCTTTCAAGAATCCCTGAGCTCTAAAACAGCTAAATGTGTAAAATAGCACGAGATTAGAAATACAACTGCAAAATGTTCTGTCTGCCAATGGGGGGCCCTTGCTCAGACTTTGCGGGGGGCCCTGTGAAACTGTGCTACACCACTATGTCGCTCAAGTCAGAATTTAGTGTCGCTCAAGTCAGAATTTAGGCTAAAAGGATGTTGACAATCATATCATTAGGAAAGTAGGATTTGAGATGAAAAAGCGTGATCTCCAAATCCACAGCATCTTGCAGTAATGCATCTCTCATCCGATATATATACTGTATATACTATAGATTGTGCCATCCTCATATCCTCTAGTAAAGACAGAAAATGACGAGTTATGATAAAACTATCCACCTGTCGACTACTTCAAGCACTACACAATATACAGTCTATGCTTAAGCCACAGTATTATATAAATGGTCATAAATATGTGAAATGCCATTGGTATAGTGTTAAAGAAAATATTTGTGTCAATGTATTAAACATTTAAAAACAGGAAAGGTAGCCTAGAACTGCAAATCTCCAGTTTTTTACCTCATGGCTCAATGATCTGATGGACAAGTGTAGGATATAACAACAAAAGTGATACGCTAGCTAAATTGTCATCACCACAATTATCAGTCATCAACACAAATGTGGGTGAATTATTTTTGTTGTTTTACCCATTTTACCATCTGTGTAGCCTCATACAATAATCACCAAGACAGACAGAGGTACATTGCATTCGGAAAATATTCAGACCCCTTGACATTTTCCACATTTTCTTACGTTACAGCCTTATTCTAAAATGGATTACATCGTTTTTTTCCCTCATCAATCTACACACAATACCACATAATGACAAACCAAAAACAGGTTTTCATTCATGTTAGAAAATGTATTTAAAAAACTGAAATATCATATTTACATAAGTATTCAGACCCTTCACTCAGTACTTTGTTGAAGCACTTTTGGCAGTGATTGCAGCCTCGAGTCTTGGTTATGACACTATTTGGGGAGTTTCTCCCATTATTCTCTGCAGATCCTCTCAAGCTCTGTCAGGTTGAATAGGGAACGTCGCAGCACAGCTATTTTCAGGTCTCCAGAGATGTTCGATCGGGTTCAAGTCTGGGCTCTGGCTGGGCTACTCAAGGACATTCAGAGACTTGTCCCAAAGCCACTCCTGCATTGTCTTGGCTGTGTTCTTGGGTTCGTTGTCCTGTTGGAAGGTGAACCTTCATCCCAGTCTTAGGACCTGAGTGCTCTGGAGCAGATTCTCATCAAGGATCTCTCAGTACTTTGCTCCGTTCATCTTTCCCTCGATCCTGACTAGTCTCCCAGGCCCTGCCGCTGAAAAACATCCCCACAGCATAATGCTGCCATCACCATGCTCCACCGTAGGTATGGTACCATGTTTCCTCTAGACGTGGCACTTGTCATTCAGGCCAAAGAGTTCAATCTTGGTTTCATTAGACCAGAGAATATTGTTTCTCATGGTCTGAGAGTCTTATAGTGTCTTTTGGCAAACTCCAAGCGGGCTGTCATGTGCCTTTTACTGAGGAGTGGCTTCCGTCTGGCCACTCTACCATAAAGGCTTGATTGGTGGAGTGCTGCAGAGATGGTTGTCCTTCTGGAATGTTTTCCCATCTCCACAGAGAAACTCTGGAGCTCTGTCAGAGTAACCATCTGGTTCTTGGTCACCTCCCTGACCAAGGCCATTCTTCCTCAATTGCTCAGTTTTGCCAGGCGGCCAGCTCTAGGAAGAGTCTTGGTGGTTCCAATCTTCTTCCATTTAAGAATGATGGAGGCCAATTATGCAAAAAAAGGTTGGTACCCTTCCCCAGATCTGTGTCTTGACACAATCCTGTCTCGGAGCTCGATGGACAATTCCTTCGACCTCATGGATTGGTTTTTGCTCTGAAATGCACTGTCAACTGTGGAACCTTATATAGACAGGTGTGTGCCTTACCAATGCATGTCCAATCAATTAAATTGACTAGAGGTGGAGTCCAATCAAGTTGTAGAAACATCTCAAGGATGATCAATGGTAACAGGATACACCTAAGCTCAAAGCAAAGGGTCTGAATACTTATATAAGGTATTTCTGTTTTTTAATAAATGTTCTAAAATTCCCCCAAATCTGTATTCACTTTGTCGTTATGGGGTATTGTGTGTAGATTGATTAGTGAAAAATGTTTTTAATAAATTTTTCACAAGGCTGTAACGTAACAAAATGTGGAAAAAGTCAAGGGGGTCTGAATACTTTCCGAATGCACTGTATTTGTCCTTAGACTTAGGTTATTCAATGATAATAAACCATCTAAGATAGTCATCACCACCCTGAGTCTAGGCTACA
Source organism: Oncorhynchus nerka (assembly GCF_034236695.1). Classification (NCBI taxonomy): domain Eukaryota; kingdom Metazoa; phylum Chordata; class Actinopteri; order Salmoniformes; family Salmonidae; genus Oncorhynchus; species Oncorhynchus nerka. Next base: position 28,870,879 of record NC_088418.1, read on the forward strand.
TAGTCCTGGGTTGCCAGATTGAAGACATTGTTTCCTGTCTGAGAACGACACCCCTTCATCGCCTTTCGAATTTCATTTTGTACCTGAAAAAACAAAACAATAAAGGTATTGATTTTGTAGCCTATTATTTGTGGTAAATGTAATTATGATTAATTAAATACATCACAGGGTTAACAAAATGGCACATCTTACCTCCCCATTCAAGAAGCAGTACAACAATGCAACTATAAACCCCTGTAATTAAATGAAGCCGAATGAATAGTTGTTCACTATTTTAATATTTTCAGCCCTTAATGAGGAAAATAAAAGTTTTATCAGAAGGAAATAAGTAACAGAGACATTTTATGCCAGTTTTCATTTAAGCCTTCCCTATTGAGGTAATTATGAGTTATGAATCTGTTAAATTATTAATAATATTGATATCAGATCAATTGAATATTGAAAACCTGCAAATATAGCCGTTCCAGAGCTGGGTTGGAGTACCGCTCAGTCTAAAATGCTCTCGTACCTGGAAGGAGCCCAGGACCAGCTCCAGGGAGAGTCGGGCCCCTACACCCACATGCTCAGGTAAGAGGGCAAAGACCACATAGTGCACTCCAAACAGAGGGATGAGAAGAAGGGTGGATCTCACCAGCCTCCTGCAGGGGGCACCAGAGGAGAGAAAGAGAATGGGATGGGAAAGAGAGATAAACATATGAGAAGTGAGAGCGAGACAGGAAGGGAGACAGGAGAAAGAGACAAACATGAGAAGCGAGACGGGAAGGGGGAGAAGAAAGTAGGGAGGGAGAGATAAAGAGGAACTTCCTGGATCCACATTAATTATGCTACAATACACTGGGGAAGTTTGACCCTTTTGAAATCCTACCCAATTCAGTCACTCTATCAACATATAGGGGGAACAGGGTGAGTCAAGCCAGTGGGTAAAATGAGCCAGCACTTTTATTTTGTGCATGCTAACAGTTCAGCGCTCATGAACGGTCAGTCAGTCTCACCTGTAGACCTGAAGTCCCTCACTTCCATTCTGGTCTGTGGACTTGGTCTTCTGAATGATGATCCTACTGATGTTCACAAACACCACGAAGTTGATCTGTGGTTGAGAAAAACAGTGGTTTGATACCAAGTCTCAACCCTCTTGATTCATTAATGGACAGTGTTTTCTTGGTCTTACAAAGACAGATAAGAGGATGGGAGTTTTGATGATCCACCACAAGGCACTGTCAAGGTTGTCCCAGCATCTGTTGGGCAGAGAAGTTATAATGCTGGAATACTGTTGATTACAGTACTACACGATCACATTCAATATGTCAGTCTTCTCTTTTCTCGCCCTTGTTTGGGCCCCTTTATTTGCCCTTTTCACGTACTTCCACAAAGGAATATTGATACCAATACTTTCAGAAGTAGTACATGTAATTATATCTACTGTAGACAACAAAATAACTATTCTATTTATTCGCTATCCTCACCCTTCATTGTCAAACTGACTCTTCAGCAGGGTCCAAATTATGATGGTCACTGAGGGAGTGCCTGGAAGAAATGGAATGTACAGTCATATAAACACACACACACACACGCACAGATGCTCACAAACACAAATACACACACACACACACACACACCTTACCCCAGCCTATGCCACTGTACAACCAGAAGAGTTTTCTCTTCTGCGCAAAGGTGAATACCAGCAGAGTTTGCAGGTACAAGCCCTCTACAAGAAGCCAGAAGAAGTTGGCCAAGACACAGTACTGGAAGAAAGTCACTGCTGCTTTACACGTTACCTAATGGATGGGAAACAAATTTCAATAACAACTACTTTTCTCACATATACACTACTTAGACATTTAGATCTAGTAATTTTGACAGTCTGTGGCCACCGGTTCAACAAGTCAATAACAAATGTTCTTTATACTTTTTTATCTTTGTACAGCATCTAATCATGTGTAATGCATTGTTGAAAACACACAGTAGTACAAGCAAAAGCCACAGAATTTGGAGAATGACATTTCAAATCTAAACAGCGAGTGGTCCCCCCCCCCCCCTGGAAAAACAAATGTGTATGATAACCAATCAGCGTGTTTGCTCAATCTGAGTGCATTATTACCCCTCTTAACATGCATTCCGAGTACAGGAAGGTCTGCATGAGCCCTCCTACAGGGAGAACATAAAGAGGCTCTCCTAGCTGCACAGGGATCAGGCAATGATTCCCATGGACTTCGCCATGTTCTGGATTGAGTTTGTCATGAGACAAAAAGATACTATTCACCTGCGCACCTGGGTCCTACAGATTGCTTTGGTACGTCTACCACTGTGGATGCCATGGCATTCCTTCAAGCTGCTGTTCTGCTGATTCTGGTGACTACTTTTGCTGTTCTCGGATGTTTATGTATCAGGGTGCGTTGTAGACCAAAAGGAAACACGAGTAACTGAAAGTGTAATGGGCATTGATGATGATGTATCAATTGGCTTGAATAGTGCTACTACTAATAGTAGATTGGATTATTGGAAATAATTTCCCAGGACGATCAAATTGCTTTACATTGGTATGAGGGGAATTCATCTCATCCACCACAGATCTGTCCAGCTATATTTGTTCCAGTGATCAACCATACTCCTCAAATAGCTTTTTTGTTTATTTGTCGTTCAGGGTCTGGTTGCTATAGTTGAATTTAGGGGCCAGTGATGATGCAGGATTAAGTGTGTGTATTTGTATCTGTTTATAAATAAAAGAGCACTATACTTTCTATTTACTGTCAGTTGTGTTACATCTGATAATGTAATAACGAAGAACCAATGACAGCCTTATGCTCAACAATAAAGATGGCACGGTCAGGACATGGCAGCTCTGCATCTAGCTCCTAAGCAACTTTGCAGTATTTCGTTTTTTTGTGTTATTTCTTACAGTATAAGACAAGAACGTTTTTGGTGTTATTACAAACAGCCAGAAATAACTTTTGGATATCAGAGCGGCAGCAACTCACCAGCATTACGACCAGGAATACGACTTTCCCAAATTGGATCCTTTGTTCGTACCTCCCAGGGCAATTTAATTTATCCCAGAGGCTGCTCCAAGACACCACCGGCGGAAAAGAGATATTCGGAGTGGACTTCTAGTCCGACTCAGGAGGTGTGCAAACCATCCACCGCTTCTGAGTATATTACTTGCTAATGTTTAGTCTCTGGACAATAAAGTAGACAAGCTCAGGGTGAGGATCTCCTTCCAGAAAGACATCAGGGACTGTAACATACTCTGTTTCACGGATCATGGCTCTGTGCAAACTGGAAACCACATATCCTGAGGCCGCATTTATTGTAGCTTAACAAAGCAAATTTTGAGGAAAACGCTACCGAAGTTCTATCAACACATTGACTGTAGTACTTGCGCTGGAAAAAAGCTTGACGACTGCTACTCCCATCTGACACTGGTCAATGCAGGATTTTTAGATAAAGGAGAATTTCCAACGTGAACTTAGTTCCATATGATACAGTGATAATAATGATACTGTGAATTCTACTTTCTGTTGTTGATGTCCTTCCTTCCACAATCTAGAGGCCACAGGTGATTATTGTCCTACCGTTGAGACAGTGCAGTGGTCCATGCTCTCGTCTGCAAACAGTACGGCGTCCTTCACAAACACGGCCAGGCCACGGAGGATGAAGGTGGAAAACAGGTTGAGGTGGATGGAGGTCCTGATGCACAGCAGCTTCCTATGGAAGACACCAGACTCAAATGGGTAAAACTTTACTTGAAAGGTACCTACCTATAAGAACTACATAACACATTTATAACCCTTAAAGTCTACCATTCAAATAACGCGTTAACGACGTATAAAGGCTTTATAAAGGGTATATAAGTAGTTTATAGATGGTTATTGAATTAGTAATAAAAAAGTAACAACCCGTGATATAGAGGAGGATAAGCACAGTCCATGCACCTTTTTATTTGTGAACAGCCTTTAGGCACCTATAACGCTAAATCTCCATTCAACCTGCTTTGTAGTCTACAAAGCCTTAACTTGTGTCCAAGAAACCGGCCCATATTATTTATAGTCAGCAGACCTTCAAATGAAGTGGTACCAGGAAAGGAGATGAGGAAAGGAAGCTGAATCAGAAGCAATTACTGTATATAGCGTCACTTTATTTGAACTGTAGTGTTATGACACATTTTTTTTAAAGTGTTACCACAATGTGCTATTCTGAGTTCTAGTTCTGAATGATTTATATTTGCTGAAATGTCAAAGCTCACCTGAAGATACAGAAGACCAGAATGGCAATGAAGAGCGATGCCAGCGACAACCCATAGCCCACAGTATAAATGATCTTCACCGTAGCAAAGTAATTTTGCTTGAAGAAATCATCAAAAATGTATTGTCATACTCACAGAAAAACAGTCAAAGGTCCCAAGTTGACAAAATGTAAATTAAACATGCCTGCATATTTTTGTATTCATTTGCTATAATGACTACTCGTGAGTAAAGTCTAACATTTGTCACAAGTGCTCATAAATGCCAACAATCACAGACTTGCATGTCACTGTATTGTACGCCTTATGCCCAAATGCAACCACTTGATAGTAAATAATGATTTTGTGTGTGAAATGATCCTTTTACTAAAGTGTCACCTTAAAATGCTACTAAATCTACTCTACCTTATCCCCAGTCTCCTCCTCTTCTTCACTGCTGTCCTCAAAGTAACAGGCTTTGTAATATGGCAAGCTTGGCTTACTCCATCCTTCGGGGGTGCAGTTGCGTGTGATTAGAGCTATAAAGAAAATATCACAGATTTAAAATATATATTGTTTAAATGGATGAGATGGTGGATGATATTATGAGTTGGGTGATTTATTGTACCTGGGGGAGAGTCTGGCTTCAAGAGGATCAGAGGACACGATACGGAGAGGCTCTCCCCATTTAGGGCTGAGGGCCAGCAGCTCACACCATCCCACTCCACCAGACAACCTGTCATTTCCCACACAAAGTTATAAACAAGCAGTAAACGATGGCGGAAAGAAAGAAAAAAACAGGTTGAATGCACAAGTTATTTTTTATAAATGTATCTTAAAAATAAAGCAAAGGGATGTTAAACATGTAAAGATGTCCCCCTCTGTTTTTTCTACAAATGAATGCCATTCTCATTGGAGAGAGAGCTACCTGTAGTGTTATTAGGAGGTGACGAGGACAGTGCCTTGGTGTTCCTCATCTGGAGTTTGCACTCGCCCTCTTTCTCCAAGAGGTGGAGGACAATGGAGCATTCAGGATGAGTGGTCCTGATCTGAGTGGCAGGAAGACGGACGGACGTACAGATACAAGAAGGCAGACAGACAGAAGGACGGATGGACGGACACCGACAGACAGAAATACATTGATCCATTTCACCAGCTGTCTGCCCGTCCATCTAATATATACAGTATTTATTACTATTTTCATTTTTTTCGGATAATAAACACACACATTCAAACTCTTTTAGCTAACAGTTTGAACTCTTTCAAGTTAATCGTTAATGCAGCATCGTTTATGTATCCTCTAGATCAGGGTTTCATAATGATTGCCCTGGAGACCCTGCTCTAGATAAAAGACAGGCAAGCATAACCGTCAAAGTATATAATACTACAGTCATTAACTCGAGTGCTGTAAATACAAACATTTTGAACCCAAATGCACTTACCACCCTTACACTACAAACAAGGATGAAAAATATGGCGACCAACTTGATGTCCATGTTCCTTGTGTTTATATGCCTTGTAAACATACTCAAAGCAGGTAACGTTTCATTCGGTCTTTGTGGTCCCTCTTGCAGTCTCAGCTTCCCATGCAAAGTGGTGTTTCCTCCTTATTTGGCAGATGGTTAAGAGTTCACGGCCACCTCCCAAATGGTATAGCCTAGTTTTCAGCGTTACCTAGTCCATCGTCAACCCGCCATGTCAAACCAAATTATTACTTAAAAGCCAATCAAAATCCTCACAGTGGCTTTAACAGTTCTCAAAATGCTCCAGACATGTCTGTGGTGATCTCCAAACAGACACCAAACAGTCGTGGTGAAGGAGGTAGTGTATGCAAATGCAGTCTCTTTCAGTCCTGTGTCCTTATTTCCCTGCAGAGCTGGCTACCTTTCTCGTTTACCTGTTTGTCCCCTTTTCCCCACCCGAGTGTGAGCGTGATTGGGGCTTTCTGCAGCAGTAAAGTTGAGTGATTTAAGGGATGACTGAACTTACATCTCCGAGATAAGAGGATGACATCATCACCTGGGAGGTATGCAGATTACCTTTGGCGAACACAGGTAAAAAGGCAAGGAAGTGTCTTTCATGCAAAAAGGTAATGCATGCTGGAAATACAAAAACAACAACCCCAAAGTACCTCTGTGAATGACATATGTGTACAGTAATGACTTGGAAGTATTTTTCAGCATAGATGGACCACGGTTCTTAGCTCATCCATTATTCAAATAGGTCTCGTTTTCCCAGTGGAACTTCTACCATGACAAGCAAAGGACAGTGAGTAAAAAAAGTCTAGCGGCCTCCTTATTTAACAAATAACCATGCAATATTCAAGAAATGAGCACCAAGAGGATGGTAAGTGAAAATGAGAGAAGGGGGAAAAAGGGGTGAAAGATAGACATCACGGCTGAGGTTCACCATTGCTCTTGTTTCTAACAATTATAGGACTTTTTGTCATGACTAACCATTCGAATAATCCAACCCTCTAAAAAGATTGTACTTCACCAATTTAGGTTTAGGGTGTGCATTTTTGCCCTCTATTTGAATGAAAGTAAGACATTACGGGGAATCCTTTCTAAACAATAATTCCCCCACTAAGGTGGTTGCCCAGCCCAAAATTAGCCATGTGTGTCAATGGAACACAGATGGAACATGGATGGAACATATAGTAACGGCATGCAGGGGCTCATACTGTATATGGTTTCTTCCAAAGACATCCCCCGGGTGTGTGTGTTGGGGGTTATATGCTTATTAAGAGCGTGGCGTTTGTCCCAACATGTGTGTCTATCAAAGAAACCACCTCACTCCTATACTGCCACACCCTCTCTATTTTTTTTATTCTTGATTTTGTGTTCTTTGGTCATGCCACCCAACGAGCCAAACCCCAAACAAGAGGATGCTGCTCTAGCTCCTGAAACATCCCCTGACTCAATTTCTGCTTCAGCTGCAGACCCAGCTCTAGTTGCAGACCCAGCTCTAGTTGCAGACCCAGCTCTAGTTGCAGACCCAGCCGCAGACCCCTCTCCAGTTGCAGACCCAGCTCCAACCCCTGCTCCAAGTTCAGCCCTGGCCTGTGCTGCCGCTACAGCCCCTGTCCCACCTAAAGCCCCAGCCCCTACTAAAGCCAAAGCCCCTACTAATGGCCCAGCCCCTACTAAAGCCCCAGCCCCTACTAAAGCCAAAGCCCCTACTAATGGCCCAGCCCCTACTAAAGCCCCAGCCCCTACTAAAGTCCCAGCCCCTACTAAAGCACCAGGTCCTACTAAAGCCCCATCCTCTACTAAAGTGCCAGCCTCTACTAAAGGTCCTGCAGCCCCTACTAAAGCACCAGGTCCTACTAAAGCCCCAGCCTCTACTAAAGGCCCAGCAGCCCCTACTAAAGCACCAGGTCCTACTAAAGCCCCAGCCCCTACTAAAGTGCCAGCCTCTACTAAAGGTCCTGCAGCCCCTACTAAAGCACCAGGTCCTACTAAAGCCCCAGCCTCTACTAAAGGCCCTGCAGCCCCTACTAAAGCCCCAGCCCCTATTAAAATGCCAACCTCTACTAAAGGCCCAGCAGCCCCTACTAAAGCACCAGGTCCTACTAAAGCCCCAGCCCCTACTAAAGTGCCAGCCTCTACTAAAGGCCCTGCAGCCCCTACTAAAGCACCAGGTGCTTTCTAAACAACCCCAAAGTACCTTTGTGAATGACATATGTATACAGAAATGACTTGGAAGTATTTTTCAGCATAGATGGACCACGGTTCTTAGCTCATCCATTATTCAAATAGGTCTCGTTTTCCCAATGGACCTTCTACCATGACAAGCAAAGGACAGTGAGTAAAAAAAAAGTCTAGCAGCCTCCTTATTTAACAAATAACCATGCAATATTCAATAAATGAGCACCAAGAGGATGGTAAGTGAAAATGAGAGAAGGGGGAAAAAGGGGTGAAAGATAGACATCACGGCTGAGGTTCACCATTGCTCTTGTTTCTAACAATTATAGGACTTTTTGTCATGACTAACCATTCGAATAATCCAACCCTCTAAAAAGATTGTACTTCACCAATTTAGGTTTAGATTGTGCATTTTTGCCCTCTATTTGAATGAAAGTAAGACATTACGGGGAATCCTTTCTAAACAATAATTCCCCCACTAAGGTGGTTGCCCAGCCCAAAATTAGCCATGTGTGTCAATGGAACACAGATGGAACATGGATGGAACATATAGTAAAGGCATGCAGGGGCTCATACTGTATATGGTTTCTTCCAAAGACATCCCCCGGGTGTGTGTGTTGGGGGTTATATGTTTATTAAGATTGTGGCGTTTGTCCCAACATGTGTGTCTATCAAAGAAACCACCTCACTCCTACACTGCCACACCCTCTCTATCTCTAAAGCCCCAGCCCCTACTAAAGCCAAAGCCCCTACTAAAGGCCCAGCCCCTACTAAAGCCCCAGCCCCTACTAAAGCCAAAGCCCCTACTAATGGCCCAGCCCCTACTAAAGCCCCAGCCCCTACTAAAGCCAAAGCCCCTACTAAAGTGCCAGCCTCTACTAAAGCCCCATTCCCTACTAAAGCACCAGGTCCTACTAAAGCCCCATCCTCTACTAAAGTGCCAGCTCGGCCCTGCAGCCCCTACTAAAGCACCAGGTCCTACTAAAGCCCCAGCTCCTACTAAAGTGCCAGCCTCTACTAAAGGCCCTGCAGCCCCTACTAAAAGCACCAGGTCCTACTAAAGCCAAAGCCCCTACTAAAGTGCCAGCCTCTACTAAAGTCCCTGCAGCCTCTACTAAAACACCAGGTCCTACTTAAGCCCCTGCAAAGCTCCAGCCCCTGCTTCAGATCCAGCCCCTGCTCCAGCACCTGCTACTGATTCGGCCCTTGCCCCAGAGCCCGAGACATCAACAGAGCCTAAAGTTGAAGGTCATTGTACAGGTATGTGCTGTAATTAATTTAGGTTTAGACTATTATTTTTAAAAAGAGCCCCTTTTTCGTGATATCCAATTACGATCTTGTTTAAATCGCTGAAACTCCCCAATAGGCTTGGGAAAGGGGAATGTCGAGTCATGCATCCTCCCAAAACATGACCCGGCAAACCGCTCTTCTTGACACCCATCAACTTAACCCGGAAGCAAGCCGCACCAATGTGCCAGAGGAAACACCGTTCAACTGATGACCAAAGTCAGCCTGCAGGCGTCCGGCCCGCCTCAAGGAGTCGCTAGAGCACGATGAGCCAAGTAAAGTCCCCCCTGCCAAACCCTCCCCTAACCCGGACGACACTGGGCCAATTGTGTGCCACCCTATGGGACTCCCGGCCACGACCGGTTGTGACACAGCACGGGAACGAACCCGGGTCTGTAGTGACGCCTCAAGCACTGCGATGTCATGCCTTAGACCGCTGTGCAACTCGGGAGGCCCAGAAGTTTATTTTTTATTTTTAAGCACATCCAAATGCACATGTTAGTCAAGAGATTGTTACCATGTCTCCATCAGCCAGCAGTGACCGGACACTTACTTGGAACCTTACTTTCTTTTCAATGTTTGGTCTTTGCAGCGATAACCAACTGTACCTATATCTCTAAATTAAATTTGATTAAATCATTTGGAATCTCATTGGGAAAGAAAGATGCCCTATGGAAACTTAACTGGAATATCTACATGGTGAAATGGGAACGAAAACAAAGGTGAATACTAGCAACGAAGGATAGTTTTCATTTTATTTTATTTTTTACAAAATACAGTATCTTCATGAAATTTTTTACCAGAATGAACCCACCACTACATCCCTGCTGCATCAACAACATCTGACTTAAAATGTTTAAAGTCAGAGAACCAATGATTGGACATTAAAACTGCATTACAACAATGATTTAGCAGTGAATAAGTTTATGGCAGTAGGCTGAGTATGGCATTATTCATGTAAAGATCACCTTTGACCAGTGTGTGCCCTGGGCCAGAACCCAACTAATGCAGAGGTCATTAAAGTGCTGAGCAAGTCAAAACTAAAATGTAAATTCTCAATGACCTGGGCCCGTATTTAAAAAGCGTCAGACAGTAGGATTGCTTATCCAAGATCAGTTTTACCTTTTAGATCATAATGAATAAGATTGCACATGGACAGGGGGACCTGATCCTAGATCAGCACTCCCACTCTGAGAGGCTTTGTGAATACGGGCCTGGTATCTAACCAGCAAATACAAATAGGCTATTTAGACACCTACTAATGTAGATACATTTCGACACCTACTGATGTAGATATAATTTAAAGTGCCATGCTTGATGAAGACTCTATCCAGACTAGTGTATTACATTCCTGTGCCACCTCAAGCACTTTTGAATGTCACAACATCATGAGGGAATCAGGACACTGCTCATCAAGGCTTCATCAATTATTTCGAGCAAGGGGGATTAAAGAGGAATGTTCTGAATAGAGCGACATTGTAAATTACTGTAAATTATGCACAATACTGTGAAATGGACTAAAACGTGAACACGATTTGACATAATATCAATTAAGCACATACAACATGTCAGAATGATTGTACCTAATCCTTTTTTCAAGAATTTCCAGGACTAAAAATACATTAACAATAGATGTTTGGTTTGCCCTAATTTCCATGTCCAGACATGCTGCACTGTGTGTTTCTTAACTGTAACTGTGCCACATAACCCTATGGAATGTAACTGGCACACCTCACAGTCCAAAGGGGCAGACAATGAAGCCATACTATCCATGTTGTTGGAAATGAAAGAGTGATCCATCCAATCACCCCCTCTCCATCCCCATAGACGACCAGCATTAACCAGTGTTGACTACAGTTTACAGCCTTTTCCATAAATTGGGAGAATCATTACAACAGGGCCCAATCAAATATCAAATTCAGTACGAAAAGATGTCTTGCTAACGGTGAACCTCAATGGAAGACTAGTTAAAGACAGGAAGTCTATATGTTAAAAAGAGGCTAAATATTTGTGTTGGCCTCTCAACAAGGCACAGTTTAATTGTCGAGCTAGAAAGTCGGTAACAAATGGTTGAGCCAACTTCTGGCCACAATGGCAGGCTTTCTAACAAAGCTTGACAGATGTATTGCACTGGACTACCTTGTAGTAGACATGATAAACAATACAGAACACAAATACATAAGTCAGTATAAAAAAAACAAAAATAACATGTCTTGCTAATGCTAATGACAGTGCATGTCAGAGCAAAAATCAAGCCATGAGGTCGAAAGAATTGTGCGTAGAGCTCTGAGGGAGGATTGTGTCGAGGCATATATCTGAGGAAGGGTACGAAAACATTTCTGCAGCGTTGAAGGTCCCCAAGAACACAGTGGCCTCCGTCATTCTTAAATGGAAGAAGTTTGGAACCACCAAGACTCTTCCTAGAGCTGGCCGCCCGGCAATCGGGGGAGAAGGGCCTTGGTTAGGGAGGTGACCAAGAACTTGATGGTTCCTCTGTGGAGATGGGAGAACCTTCTAGAAGGACAACCATCTCTGCAGCACCCCACCAATCAGGCCTTTATGGTAGAGTGGCCAGACGGAAGCCACTCCTCAGTAAAAGGCACATAACAGCCCGCTTGGAGTTTGCCAAAAGGCACCTAAAAAACAAGATTCTCTGGCCTGATGAAACCAAGATTGAACTCTTTGGCCTGAACGGCAAGCGTCACGTTTGGAGGAAACCTGGCACCATCCCCATGATGAAGCGTGGTGGTGGCAGCATCATGCTGTGGGGATGTTTGTCAGTGGCATGGACCAGGAGACTAGTCCGGAATGAGGGAAAGATGAATGGAGAAAGGTACAGAGAGATTATTGATGAAAACCTGCTCCAGAGTGTTATGAATTTTATGAATAATGACTAAATGATGTATACATTTAACATAGAACTACACCTAACAGAATTCTACCCTGTATTTCTATAATGATAAATAATTTACATTTACATTTACATTTAAGTCATTTAGCAGACGCTCTTATCCAGAGCGACTTACAAATTGGTGCGTTCACCTTAAGACATCCAGTGGAACAGCCACTTTACAATAGTGCATCTAAATCTAGTAAGGGGGGTGAGAAGGATTACTTTATCCTATCCTAGGTATTCCTGAAAGAGGTGGGGTTTCAGGTGTCTCCGGAAGGTGGTGATTGACTCCGCTGTCCTGGCGTCGTGAGGGAGTTTGTTCCACCATTGGGGGGCCAGAGCAGCGAACAGTTTTGACTGGGCTGCGCGGGAACTGTACTTCCTCAGTGGTAGGGAGGCGAGCAGGCCAGAGGTGGATGAACGCAGTGCCCTTGTTTGGGTGTAGGGCCTGATCAGAGCCTGGAGGTACTGAGGTGCCGTTCCCCTCACAGCTCCGTAGGCAAGCACCATGGTCTTGTAGCGGATGCGAGCTTCAACTGGAAGCCAGTGGAGAGAGCGGAGGAGCGGGGTGACGTGAGAGAACTTGGGAAGGTTGAACACCAGACGGGCTGCGGCGTTCTGGATGAGTTGTAGGGGTTTAATGGCACAGGCAGGGAGCCCAGCCAACAGCGAGTTGCAGTAATCCAGACGGGAGATGACAAGTGCCTGGATTAGGACCTGCGCCGCTTCCTGTGTGAGGCAGGGTCGTACTCTGCGGATGTTGTAGAGCATGAACCTACAGGAACGGGCCACCGCCTTGATGTTAGTTGAGAACGACAGGGTGTTGTCCAGGATCACGCCAAGGTTCTTAGCGCTCTGGGAGGAGGACACAATGGAGTTGTCAACCGTGATGGCGAGATCATGGAACAGGCAGTCCTTCCCGGGAGGAAGAGCAGCTCCGTCTTGCCGAGGTTCAGCTTGAGGTGGTGATCCGTCATCCACACTGATATGTCTGCCAGACATGCAGAGATGCGATTCGCCACCTGGTCATCAGAAGGGGAAAGGAGAAGATTAATTGTGTGTCGTCTGCATAGCAATGATAGGAGAGACCATGTGAGGTTATGACAGAGCCAAGTGACTTGGTGTATAGCGAGAATAGGAGAGGGCCTAGAACAGAGCCCTGGGGGACGCCAGTGGTGAGAGCGCGTGGTGAGGAGACAGATTCTCGCCACGCCACCTGGTAGGGCGACCTGTCAGGTAGGACGCAATCCAAGCGTGGGCCGCGCCGGAGATGCCCAACTCGGAGAGGGTGGAGAGGAGGATCTGATGGTTCACAGTATCGAAGGCAGCCGATAGGTCTAGAAGGATGAGAGCAGAGGAGAGAGAGTTAGCTTTAGCAGTGCGGAGCGCCTCCGTGATACAGAGAAGAGCAGTCTCAGTTGAATGACTAGTCTTGAAACCTGACTGATTTGGATCAAGAAGGTCATTCTGAGAGAGATAGCGGGAGAGCTGGCCAAGGACGGCACGTTCAAGAGTTTTGGAGAGAAAAGAAAGAAGGGATACTGGTCTGTATTGTTGACATCGGAGGGATCGAGTGTAGGTTTTTTCAGAAGGGGTGCAACTCTCGCTCTCTTGAAGACGGAAGGGACGTAGCCAGCGGTCAGGGATGAGTTGATGAGCGAGGTGAGGTAAGGGAGAAGGTCTGGTCTGGAGAAGAGAGGAGGGGATAGGGTCAAGCGGGCAGGTTGTTGGGCGGCCGGCCGTCACAAGACGCGAGATTTCATCTGGAGAGAGAGGGGAGAAAGAGGTCAGAGCACAGGGTAGGGCAGTGTGAGCAGAACCAGCGGTGTCGTTTGACTTAGCAAACGAGGATCGGATGTCGTCGACCTTCTTTTCAAAATGGTTGACGAAGTCATCTGCAGAGAGGGAGGGGGGGAGGAGGATTCAGGAGGGAGGAGAAGGTGGCAAAGAGCTTCCTAGGGTTAGAGGCAGATGCTTGGAATTTAGAGTGGTAGAAAGTGGCTTTAGCAGCAGAGAGAGAAGAGGAAAATGTAGAGAGGAGGGAGTGAAAGGATGCCAGGTCCGCAGGGAGGCGAGTTTTCCTCCATTTCCGCTCGGCTGCCCGGAGCCCTGTTCTGTGAGCTCGCAATGAGTCGTCGAGCCACGGAGCGGGAGGGGAGGACCGAGCCGGCCTGGAGGATAGGGGACATAGAGAGTCAAAGGATGCAGAAAGGGAGGAGAGGAGGGTTGAGGAGGCAGAATCAGGAGATAGGTTGGAGAAGGTTTGAGCAGAGGGAAGAGATGATAGGATGGAAGAGGAGAGAGTAGCGGGGAGAGAGAGCGAAGGTTGGGACGGCGCGATACCATCCGAGTAGGGGCAGTGTGGGAAGTGTTGGATGAGAGCGAGAGGGAAAAGGATACAAGGTAGTGGTCGGAGACTTGGAGGGAGTTGCAGTGAGGTTAGTGGAATAACAGCATCTAGTAAAGATGAGGTCGAGCGTATTGCCTGCCTTGTGAGTAGGGGGAAGGTGAGAGGGTGAGGTCAAAAGAGGAGAGGAGTGGAAAGAAGGAGGCAGAGAGGAATGAGTCAAAGGTAGACGTGGGGAGGTTAAAGTCGCCCAGAACTGTGAGAGGTGAGCCGTCCTCAGGAAAGGAGCTTATCAAGGCATCAAGCTCATTGATGAACTCTCCGAGGGAACCTGGAGGGCGATAAATGATAAGGATGTTAAGCTTGAAAGGGCTGGTAACTGTGACAGCATGGAATTCAAAGGAGGCGATAGACAGATGGGTAAGGGGAGAAAGAGAGAATGACCACTTGGGAGAGATGAGGATCCCGGTGCCACCACCCCGCTGACCAGAAGCTCTCGGGGTGTGCGAGAACACGTGGGCGGACGAAGAGAGAGCAGTAGGAGTAGCAGTGTTATCTGTGGTGATCCATGTTTCCGTCAGTGCCAAGAAGTCGAGGGACTGGAGGGGGGCATAGGCTGAGATGAACTCTGCCTTGTTGGCCGCAGATCGGCAGTTCCAGAGGCTACCGGAGACCTGGAACTCCACGTGGGTCGTGCGAGCTGGGACCACCAGATTAGGGTGGCCGCGGCCACGCGGTGTGGAGCGTTTGTATGGTCTGTGCAGAGAGGCTACGCTAATGCAAAGGAGATTGGAATGACAAGTGGACTACACGTCTCGAATGTTCAGAAAGTTAAGCTTACGTAGCAAGAATCTTATTGACTAAAATGATTAAAATGATACAGTACTGCTGAAGTAGGCTAGCTGGCAGTGGCTGCGTTGTTGACTTTGTAGGCTAGCTGGCAGTGGCTGCGTTGTTGGCACTACACTAATCAAGTCGTTCCGTTGAGTGTGATAGTTTCAACAGTGCTGCTATTCGGGGGTTAGCTGGCTAGCTAGCAGTGTTGATTACGTTACGTTGCGTTAAAAGAACGACAATAGCTGGCTAGCTAACCTAGAAAATCGCTCTAGACTACACAATTATCTTTGATACAAAGACGGCTATGTAGCTAGCTATGTAGCTAGCTACGATCAAACAAATCAAACCGTTGTACTGTAATGAAATGAAAATGTGATACTACCTGTGGAGCGAATGCGACCAGGTTGTTGAGTGAGGAAGTTCTATTCGGTAGACGTTGGCTAGCTGTTGGCTAGCTAGCAGTGTCTCCTACGTTAAGGACGACAAATAGCTGGCTAGCTAACCTCGGTAAATTAAGATAATCACTCTAAGACTACACACTCTAAACTACACAATTATCTTGGATACGAAGACAGCAAAGACAACTATGTAGCTAGCTAACACTACACTAATCAAGTCGTTCAGTTGAGTGTAATAGTTTTTACAGTGCTGCTATTCGGAAGACGGTGGACGTTTGCTAGCTGGCTAGCTGGCTAGCTGCTGGGCAGATAGCAGTGTAGACTACGTTAGGACGACGAAATACGATAATTACGCAATTATCTTTGATACAAAGACGGCTATGTAGCTAGCTAAGAAGAAATTGCTAAGATTAGACAAATCAAACCGTTGTACTATAATGAAATGTAATGAAATGTAATGAAAAGTTATACTACCTGCAGACCGAAGCGCTCGGATGCGACCGCTCGCTCGCTCCAAACAAGGTACCAAAATCATGTGTTCTGAGGAAAATATCCCTTTAAAACTGGTGTGATGTGTATGTTTGAAACAAGAAGACACCTTTTTTGTACTTACAGTCCTAGTTATCCAAAATGTGCTCACAACAATACTTCCTCATGTTGTTTGTTCATAAGAAAGAGGTTATGTAACATGGACCTGGAAGAAAGGAATGTATGTGTGTGTCGAAAGCGAACAAAGGGACGCATTAACCTATGTTTGAACCGACCCGGCTGTAACTCTGGGGAGATAAAATAGGACAGAGAGAGACCCTCCAGGTTTCTCATATCTGGGGGGGACTGGAACTGTCAGTTGAATGGTAATAAACTGTGGTGAGACTTCAGGAAAAAATCCTAATGTTAGTGTGTATGTATGTGCGTAGGTTAAAAGAATATTATAAAAGGAACGTCTTTGTATATGCACAGGAGAGCTCTCGTAAATAAACATTCTGACTATTGTAGACTGGCCTCTGTCGCTTCTCTTCCAAGATGGCGTAGCAGTCGGACGTGTGTTTTGTCTTGTCCCGTCCTGTATAGTGTAAATATAGTTTTTTTCCTCGTTTTTTTTTTTTCTGTATATATTTCGTACATATTTTAATCTCACTTTCCAACTACAGGCTGAATATACTCTCCTGCAACCCGCATCCCCCAATGTGGTACGGGTCTGCTTTTTCTATACTTTAGAATCTGAACCCTCATCAGAAGCTAGCCGCTAACTAGCTACTAGCTAGCCACTGCTAGCGGTCTTCAACGCTAACTAGGACACCAGCGCGACATCTACCCAAAGCATATCAGACTGCTTTTTCTCTACCACATCTCCGGATTCCTACCGCAAGCTCTGAACCTTTATACCGGATCATCGTAAATAGCTAGCTGCAATCCGAGTGGCTACTCCTGGCTAACGTCTCTGTCCCAGAGCAAGCACCAGTTAGCCTGGAGCTAGCCTCGAGCTAAGCCCATCTCCCGACTTGCTGAAGAGGTCCAAAAATACCTAATTTGCCAATTGGCCTGGACCCTCTACTGCCGACACGGAGCCCCGCCGATCCATCACGACTGGTCCGCCGACATAATCGTCCAAGGGGGTTTCAACAGGCTTTTCCGCTGCGACATCGCCAAAGATCCATCTGCTGGCCAAGGCCCGCGAGCTTTCTGAATCGCTGTATCTCCAGCTCACCGCATGAAGAGGAATAAACAGACTCACCCCATCGCGACGTCCCCCAAAGGTTAACTCTCTAGCCCTCGCTATCTCCCTGCTTGCTAATTCGGCCTGCTAACGGCTAGCTTGTCAAGCTCCGGTCCGCTAACTGCTACCTTGTCTAGCTCGGGCCTACGAACTGTTAGCTTGTTAGCACAGGCCTGCTAACCGTCTGAACCACCGCGTCCCAATCACTCTCTGACCCCATTTACTTTCTATCTCTTTTTGATTTTTAATTTGTTTATACCTTCCGGAAACCTGCCTCACCCAATGTGATACGGAATCGCTGTTACTTTTACTCTTATTTTTATTTTTATGACACACTCAAGAACCTCCAGACGCTAACCAGCTAACTAGCTACAAGCTAGTTAGTCATTGTTAGTTAAAAAAAAAAAAAAACCTGGATAACACCCGCCAGCCCAGCCCCCCTGCCCATCCACCGCTGCCCCCTGGACACTGATCTCTTGGCTACATAGCTGACGCACGCTGGACTGTCCATTAATCACGGTACTCCTTTCTGCTTGTTTGTCTTACCTGTCGGCCCCGTTGCCTAGTCAACGCCATTTTACCTGCTGTTTGTTGTGCTAGCGGATTAGCCTCGCCTACTGTTTTTAGCTAGCTTTCCAAATTCAACACCTGTGATTACTGTATGCCTCGCTGTATGTCTCTCTCAGATGTCAATATGCCTTGTATACTGTTGTTCAGGTTAGTTATATTTGTTTTAGTTCACAATGGAGCCCCTAGACCCACTCTGCATACCCCTGTTACCTCCTTTGTCCCACCTCCCACACATGCAGTGACCTCACCCATTACAACCAGCATGTCCAGAGATACAACCTGTCTCATCATCACCCAGTGCCTGGGCTTACCTCCGCTGTACCCGCACCCCACCATACCCCTGTCTGCGCATTATGCCCTGAATATATTCTACCATGCCCAGAAACCTGCTCCTCTTATCCTCTGCCCCCAACGCTCTAGGCGACCAGTTTTGATAGCCTTTAGCCGCACCCTCATACTACTCCTTCTCTGTTCCGCGGGTGATGTGGAGGTAAACCCAGGCCCTGCATGTCCCCAGGTACCCTCATTTGTTGACTTCTGTGATCGAAAAAGCCTTGGTTTTATGCATGTCAACATCAGAAGCCTCCTCCCTAAGTTTGTTTTACTCACTGCTTTAGCACACTCTGCTAACCCTGATGTCCTTGCCGTGTCTGAATCCTGGCTCAGGAAGGCCACCAAAAATTCAGAGATTTCCATACCCAATTATAACATCTTCCGTCAAGATAGAACTACCAAAGGGGGTGGAGTTGCAGTCTACTGCAGAGATAGCCTGCAAAGTAATGTCATACTTTCCAGGTCCATACCCAAACAGTTCGAACTACTAATTTTGAAAATTACCCTCTCCAGAAATAAGTCTCTCACTGTTGCCGCCTGCTACCGACCACCCTCAGCTCCCAGCTGTGCCCTGGACACCATTTGTGAATTGATCGCCCCCCATCTAGCTTCAGAGTTTGTTCTGTTAGGTGACCTAAACTGGGATATGCTTAACACCCCGGCAGTCCTACAATGTAAGCTAGATGCCCTCAATCTCACTCAAATCATCAAGGAACCCACCAGGTACAACCCTAACTCTGTAAACAAGGGCACCCTCATAGACGTCATCCTGACCAACTGGCCCTCCAAATACACCTCCGCTGTCTTCAACCAGGATCTCAGCGATCACTGCCTCATTGCCTGTATCCGCCACGGAGCCGCAGTCAAACGACCACCCCTCATCACTGTCAAACGCTCCCTAAAACACTTCTGTGAGCAGGCCTTTCTAATCGACCTGGCCCGGGTATCCTGGAAGGACATTGACCTCATCCCGTCAGTTGAGGATGCCTGGTCATTCTTTAAAAGTAACTTCCTCACCATTTTAGATAAGCATGCTCCGTTCAAAAATGCAGAACCAAGAACAGATACAGCCCTTGGTTCACTCCAGACCTGACTGCCCTCGACCAGCACAAAAACATCCTGTGGCGGACTGCAATAGCATCGAATAGCCCCGTGATATGCAACTGTTCAGGGAAGTCAGGAACCAATACACGCAGTCAGTCAGGAAAGCTAAGGCCAGCTTCTTCAGGCAGAAGTTTGCATCCTGTAGCTCCAACTCCAAAAAGTTCTGGGACACTGTGAAGTCCATGGAGAACAAGAGCACCTCCTCCCAGCTGCCCACTGCACTGAGGCTAGGTAACACGGTCTCCACCGATAAATCCACGATTATCGAAAGCTTCAATAAGCACTTCTCAACGGCTGGTCATGCCTTCCGCCTGGCTACTCCAACCTCGGCCAACAGCTCCGCCCCCCGCAGCTCCTCGCCCAAGCCTCTCCAGGTTCTCCTTTACCCAAATCCAGATAGCAGACGTTCTGAAAGAGCTGCAAAACCTAGACCCGTACAAATCAGCTGGGCTTGACAATCTGGACCCTCTATTTCTGAAACTATCTGCCGCCATTGTCGCAACCCCTATTACCAGCCTGTTCAACCTCTCTTTCATATCGTCTGAGATCCCCAAGGATTGAAAGCTGCCGCAGTCATCCCCCTCTTCAAAGGCGGAGACACCCTGGACCCAAACTGCTATAGACCTATATCCATCCTGCCCTGCCTATCTAAGGTCTTGAAAGCCAAGTCAACAAACAGGTCACTGACCATCTCGAATCCCACCGTACCTTCTCCGCTGTGCAATCTGGTTTCCGAGCCGGTCACGGGTGCACCTCAGCCACGCTCAAGGTACTAAACGATATCATAACCGCCATCGATAAAAGACAGTACTGTGCAGCCGTCTTCATCGACCTCGCCAAGGCTTTCGACTCTGTCAATCACCATATTCTTATCGGCAGACTCAATAGCCTCGGTTTCTCGGATGACTGCCTTGCCTGGTTCACCAATTACTTTGCAGACAGAGTTCAGTGTGTCAAATCGGAGGGCATGCTGTCCGGTCCTCTGGCAGTCTCTATGGGGGTGCCACAGGGTTCAATTCTCGGGCCGACTCTTTTCTCTGTATATATCAATGATGTTGCTCTTGCTGCGGGCGATTCCCTGATCCACCTCTACGCAGACGACACCATTCTATATACTTTCGGCCCGTCATTGGACACTGTGCTATCTAACCTCCAAACGAGCTTCAATGCCATACAGCACTCCTTCCGTGGCCTCCAACTGCTCTTAAACGCGAGTAAAACCAAATGCATGCTTTTCAACAGATCGCTGCCTGCACCCGCATGCCCGACTAGCATCACCACCCTGGATGGTTCCGACCTTGAATATGTGGACATCTAAAAGTACCTAGGTGTCTGGCTAGACTGCAAACTCTCCTTCCAGACTCACATCAAACATCTCCAATCGAAAATCAAATCAAGAGTCGGCTTTCTATTCCGCAACAAAGCCTCCTTCACTCACGCCGCCAAGCTTACCCTAGTAAAACTGACTATCCTACCGATCCTCGATTTCGGCGATGTCATCTACAAAATGGCTTCCAACACTCTACTCAGCAAACTGGATGCAGTCTATCATAGTGCCATCCGTTTTGTCACCAAAGCACCTTATACCACCCACCACTGCGACTTGTATGCTCTAGTCGGCTGGCCCTCGCTACATATTCGTCGCCAGACCCACTGGCTCCAGGTCATCTACAAGTCCATGCTAGGTAAAGCTCCGCCTTATCTCAGTTCACTGGTCACGATGGCAACACCTATCCGTAGCACACGCTCCAGCAGGTGTATCTCACTGATCATCCCTAAAGCCAACACCTCATTTGGCCGCCTTTCGTTCCAGTACTCTGCTGCCTGTGACTGGAACGAACTGCAAAAATCTCTGAAGTTGGAGACTTTTATCTCCCTCACCAACTTCAAACATCAGCTATCCGAGCAGCTAACCGATCGCTGCAGCTGTACATAGTCTATTGGTAAATAGCCCACCCATTTTCACCTACCTCATTCCCATACTGTTTTTATACTGTTTTTTTTTTACATTTATTTATTTACTTTTCTGCTCTTTTGCACACCAATATCTCTACCTGTACATGACCATCTGATCATTTATCACCCCAGTGTTAATCTGCAAAATTGTATTATTCGCCTACCTCCTCATGCCTTTTGCACACATTGTATATAGACTGCCCATTTTTTAGTTTTTTTTCTACTGTGTTATTGACTTGTTAATTGTTTACTCCATGTGTAACTCTGTGTTGTCTGTTCACACTGCTATGCTTTATCTTGGCCAGGTCGCAGTTGCAAATGAGAACTTGTTCTCAACTAGCCTACCTGGTTAAATAAAGGTGAAATAAAAAAAATAAAAAAAATAAGAACAAACTCTTGGTAACAGACAGAGTACTTTAATTGAAGTTCAGTTTATGAACATTGAGAACATCATTTTTGTGACACAGAGCACTCAGGACCTCCAACCGGAGTACTTTTTGGAGCTCTTCTAGCTGTGCAGTTGAGGAGCTAGAGCAAGCACATTTGTAGTTGTTTCGTTTGGAACACAACACTGCCTCCCCCCCGCCATCACACAATTACAGTTGTTGTTTATGCAATCCCAAAAAGCTCCATTATAAATCACAATTTGGGTCAGACGGTGTCACGTCCTGACCATAGAGAGCCTTTATTTTCGGTGGTGGAGTAGGTCAGGGTGTGACTGGGGGGTTAATCTAGTTTATATTTTCTATGTGGGGTTCTAATTTTGTTTTCTTTGTTGGTGTTTGGTATGATTCCCAATTAGAGGCAGCTGGCTATCGTTGTCTCTAATTGGGGATTATATTTAAGTAGCATTTTTTCCACCTGTGTTTTGTGGGATATTGTTTATGATTAGTTGTATGTTAGCACTCCATTGTCGTCACGTTTCAGTTGTTTTTATTATTTTGTTATGTGGTTAATTTATTTCTAAATAAAGATGTGGAACCCAGATCACACTGCACGTTAGGCCGAATATTCTTCAAACGATCGTGACAGACGGGCATGATTTGAAAGCTTATTCTATTGTCAACATGACTAGCTAAATGATAAAATACGATCTTACAGTGTTAGGCTTCACAAGACATTTCAGAGAAACAGATGGTAATTTTGGTGCACATAGAAAGGATTCATGAGTACAGTCGTGGCCAAATGTTTTGAGAATGACACAAATATACATTTTCACAAAGTGTCTTTAGATATTTTTTATCCGATGTTACTATGGAATACTGAAGTATAATTACAAGCATTTCATAAGTGTCAAATGCTTTTATTGACAATTACATGAAGTTGATGCAAAGAGTCAATATTTGCATTGTTGACCCTTCTTTTTCAAGACCTCTGCAATCCGCCTGGCATGCTGTCAATTAACTTCCGGGCAACATCTGATGGCAGGCCATTCTTGCATAATCAATGCTTGGAGTTTGTCAGAATTTGTGGGTTTTTGTTTGTCCACCCGCCTCTTGAGGATTGACCACAAGTTGTCAATGGGATTAAGGTCTGGGGAGTTTCCTGGCAATTGACCCAAAATATCGATGTTTTGTTCCCCGAGCCACTTCGTTATCACTTTTGCCTTATGTGCGCCATTATGCTGGAAACGACAATGTTCGTTACCAAACTGTTCCTTGATGGTTGGGAGAAGTTGCTCTCGGAGGATGTGTTGGTACCATTCTTTATTCATGGCTGTGTTCTTAGGCAAAATTGTGAGTGAGCCCACTCCCTTGGCTGGGAAGCAACCCCACACATGAATGGTCTCAGGATGCTTTACTGTTGGCATGACACAGGACTGATGGTAGCGCTCACCTTGTACTCTCCGGACAAGCTTTTTTCCGGATGCCCCAAACAATCGGAAAGGGGATCAGAGAAAATGACTTTACCCCAGTCCTCAGCAGTCCAATCCATGTACCGTTTGCAGAATATCAGTCTGTCCCTGATGTTTTTCCTGGAGAGAAGTGGCTTCTTTGCTGCCCTTCTTGACACCAGGCCATCCTCCAAAAGTCTTTGCCTCACTGTGCGTGCAGTTGCACTCACACCTGCCTGCAAGCTCTGTACTGATGGTGCCCCGATCCCACAGCTGAATCAACTTTAGGAGTCGGTCCTGGCACTTGCTGGACTTTCTTGGGCGCCCTGAAGCCTTCTTCACAACAATAGAACCACTCTTCTTGAAGTTCTTGATGATCCGATAAATGGTTGATTTAGGTGCAATCTTACTGGAAGCAATATCCTTGCCTGTGAAGCCCTCTTTGTGCAAAGCAATAATGATGGCACATGTTTCCTTGCAGGTAACCATGGTTGACAGAGGAAGAACAATTATTCCAAGCACCACCCTCCTTTTGAAGCTTCCAGTCTGTATTCAAACTCAATCAGCATGACAGAGTGATCTCCAGCCTTGTTCTCGTCAACACTCACACCTGTGTTGACAAGAGAATCACTGAGATGATGTCAGCTGGTGCATTTGTGGCAGGGCTGAAATGCAGTGGACATGTTTTTTGGGGACTCAGTTAATTTCCATGGCAAAGAGGGACTTTACAAGTAATTGCAATTCATCTGATCATTCTTCATAACATTCTGGAGTATATGCAAATTGCCATCATACAAACTGAGGCAGCAGACTGTGAAAATGTATATTTGTGTCATTCTCAAAACCTTTGGCCACAACTGTACATTCATTTGTGTGTGCTGCGGAGAAACAAACATCGGCTCATTCTGTTCAGAACAACACAGTGTTTGACGCCATGTCATCTTGTAAATGTACATCAAACAGTGATCATAAGTACATGTATATATATATACATGTATATGACATGAGTTTTATGATTTGGAAATGTGAAGTACACATTTGGACTCACTGGTTTTTGGCTTGCTTGTATGACATCAAAGTGATATTTATTAAAATCCTCAATGTCTCATCTCTCAAAATACTTCAAGTAATCTTAATTTACAGCATTTCCCTCACTCAAACAACAAAACATGTGCACAAATTGCCCAATTACCAGGAGGGATGGGGGCAACCTCTTGTCGTGTGCGGTGCTGAAGTTCAGAGCAGCTGTCAGTCAAAACCCATACAGCGCTGTGAAGCGCAGAGCCAGAGCCCATGTATAGCATACTGTACAGCCACTATATTCCAATTTAGGGGCTTATTAGTGCCGAAATCTGCCATTTTCAACCCATATACGAGTCAATATAAATCTTGGATTGCTGATGCTATGTATTGAGAGGTATTTAGAGGCTTTGAAGCCACCGGTCAGCCATTTTGGCACTCCCCATTAGGAGCAATCCTGCATAGGAATGAATGGAATTCTACATTATTACAATTAAAGATGTACTATGCAGTTATCGCTCCGCCATTTTCTGGTTGCTAAATTTCTAATTGTTCGCCTAATTTCAGTTGTGACAAAACAATCAAGTATGGTGTAGAGAATTGCTGTGAAATATATTTTCCATCACCAAAAATATTGTATTTTCAACTGTTTGAAGTTGGTGTACAAAACCGAAAGGTACAAGAACTAAACTTAAAAATGGGAAGCATAGAAATAGCTCACATAGAACAGATCTACTTTGATTTTCTTTCGATGTGAATTACAGATATATGACACACATTTCTATGTGAATTTGGTCGGGTCGCCCAAAAGGTTACATATTGCATCTTTTATTTATTTTATTTTATTTATTTAACCTTTATTTAACCAGGAAGTGCTCATTGAGATTAAAATCTATTTTTCAAGAGCGCCCTGGCCAAGATAGGCAACAAAGCTGCACCTAGTGCTTCAGCGTACACACACACACACAAAATCAAATCAAATCAAATGTATTTATATAGCCCTTCGTACATCAGCTGATATCTCAAAGTGCTGTACAGAAACCTAGCCTAAAACCCCAAACAGCAAGCAATGCAGGTGTAGAAGCACGGTGGCTAGGAAAAACTCCCTAGAAAGGCCAAAACCTAGGAAGAAACCTAGAGAGGAACCAGGCTATGTGGGGTGGCCAGTCCTCTTCTGGCTGTGCCGGGTGGAGATTATAACAGAACATGGCCAAGATGTTCAAATGTTCATAAATGACCAGCATGGTCGAATAATAATAAGGCAGAACAGTTGAAACTGGAGCAGCAGCACAGTCAGGTGGACTGGGGACAGCAAGGAGTCATCATGTCAAGTAGTCCTGGGGCACGGTCCTAGGGCTCAGGTCCTCCGAGAGAGAGAAAGAAAGAGAGAATTAGAGAGAGCATATGTGGGGTGGCCAGTCCTCTTCTGGCTGTGCCGGGTGGAGATTATAACAGAACATGGCCAAGATGTTCAAATTTTCATAAATGACCAGCATGGTTGAATAATAGTAAGGCAGAACAGTTGAAACTGGAGCAGCAGCATGGCCAGGTGGACTGGCGACAGCAAGGAGTCATCATGTCAGGTAGTCCTGGGGCATGGTGCTAGGGCTCAGGTCAGTTGAAACTGGAACAGCAGCATGGCCAGGTGGACTGGGGACAGCAAGGAGTCATCATGTCAGGTAGTCCTGGGGCATGGTCCTAGGGCTCAGGTCCTCCGAGAGAGAGAAAGAAAGAGAGAAGGAGAGAATTAGAGAACGCACACTTAGATTCACACAGGACACCGAATAGGACAGGAGAAGTACTCCAGATATAACAAACTGACCCCAGCCCCCCGACACATAAACTACTGCAGCATAAATACTGGAGGCTGAGACAGGAGGGGTCAGGAGACACTGTGGCCCCATCCGAGGACACCCCCGGACAGGGCCAAACAGGAAGGATAACACACACACACACACACACACACGGTTCAGTTACATTTATTCCATTCCAGCAATTACAATGAGCCCGTCGTCCTATAGCTCATCCCACCAGCCTCATGTGATATACATTTATTTTTATTTTTCAGCTTTTGTCAAACATATCATGTCAGGTGATCAGCAAGGTAAGTTGAACAAGGACCATTGTCATTTAATTCTATTAAATAAACAAAATATACATTTTTTTATTCGGGTTGTAAGAGATATCTACTGTGGATCACCACACAAACAGGAGGTCTACCAGAAGAACAGCCATGAGGGGAACATGTCTATCCTGACCATTCCCTCTCATTCTATGTCATGTCAAAGACACTATTCCCTCAAAAGTGTTTTAAATATCAATGTAAGCATTTACTGTAAACGTTCCTTTACAGTGTCATTACACGTTTCAAATCTTACTCTCAACTCAGTGCTACTGCTGTTCATCACTTCAAATTATGAAAATATCCATCATCAGAGAAAATGTGATCTACTGAAAGTGTTCCCTTAAGCCGCGGAACAGTAAAAGTATTATTTTCTCAAGGGGAATGCCAAGACAGCTGCTGAAGGAGAGCTCCAAGCACTGATTCTGCATCCACTGGGAATGTGAAGAACTCTCACAGGACATCCATGCTGAATCCCTTTCCACTGCTTTTATGCTGGAATGCGTTGCAAAGTACTACAACAGAGAAAGTGTATAGTCAATCTACTTTACACTATAGCTTCATATATATTTTTTGTTAATTTCTATGTTTTTGGTGAAAAGGCCTAATATAACTGAATATGTCAGTAACAATTTTCGGTCTACGTATAACCCTTTAGTTTGTTAACCATTGGTTACATCATCATACAGTTTGTGTTGAACAATAACAAAGCGGCCACCGCGCTCCACTGTTTTCGAGGGACGGGGTTGAAGAAATGTAACTACTGGGTCGTTCCATTTGAATTCGATCTCATTTTAGAATGCAACACTTTTGATTTGAACACAACATTCCATACATGTTTGCACATGGTAGAAATGATCAGAAAGTGACTTTTTGGATCTGAATGCCAGAACATTCAGGAGAGAGGTCCTCAAAGTTGACCCATTTTGCATACCTCACCCTACCACGAGACATCCATGTCTTCACCACTGAAAAAGTTAAACGGTTGAGTTTGACATCGGTTGAAAGCTTACAAACAGGTATGTCAAACTATTTTATAACTTCTTGGAAAATAAAAATTCAGTAAAAATGATGTCATTTTCTTCCCTTTAATGTCAATGATCTAAAAACGCATAAAGAGATATATATATATATATTTAAATATTCACATACAGTATGTTGTAGCTTAAATCCTGATTTACATCATCGGTGGTGTTTGTGTTGTGCCCGAGACACATCTTACTCTTGAGCTTAAGCGTTTTTTAGATAATTGACATCAAATATTTAAAAATGGCCATTTTTATTTAAAAAGGTATATATATATATATATATATATTGCAGACATTATACAACTGCATGAAAATCTTGTTTGTAAAGCATTCAAATATATCCAAATCAACCTTTTATCTTAATGGATGACCAAGATATGGATGTTTCCTGGTTGCGTAAGGGGGTTAAAAAAAGGCTAAATGGGCCAACTTTGAGGACCTTATATCTCCTGAATGGATGGTCATTCAGGTCCAATGTGCACATTTCTACCATGGGCAAACATGCTTCAACCAGAGCTAGTTTTCCATATGTACACACTGTATTTATGATCGGTCCACTCAGTTATAGAATTATCATAGCTTCATGCATAGGCTGTTCAACATAAATTTGAGGTATGTGAAACAGACTGTAAAGCATGAATGCCATGCCACCTATTGGTAAACTACAATGTGTGAATCTGGATATTCTCCAAGACATGGACAATTAATTAAGTACACACACATAAACCACTTTATCACCAAACTTGTTGTGATGGTGTCTATAAACAAACACGGTTTAGTCTGAAATAAGGCAAAGGGTGTGAAAAATATTTTGGGGGGTACAAAAATAAGCTAAAGATTGAAAAGTAATCGGCATTAGTAAAACAATCTTTTGGTGAAAATAAGATTGACGAAACAACTTATTAACTAATAATGAATTGTCTATAAACTACCAAAATATATATATATAAAATCAAACACCTTCCAAGTACCCTATTGTGAAGTGTTAACAAGAATGGGCAATTGCAGGAAGATATAGTCTGTATTACAGCCATATATTGTTGTCATGTGTGTAGTTCCTTTGGATGTCTTATTGCAAGGGCCCACTCCACTGTTGTCATGACAGTGTTTCCTGGAGGCAGAGTGCTAGAGTGCTGACCCAGGATTTTTTTCTTTTCTTTTTTATCTTTATTTAACTAGGCAAGTCAGTTAAGAACAAATTCTTATTTTCAATGATGGTCTAGGAACAGTGGCATAATGACAGATTTGTACCTTGTCAGCTCGGGGATATGAACTTGCAACCTTTCGGGTTACTAGTCCAACGCTAGGCTACCCTGCCACCCCGATTAAGAGAATGGTCTGAGGTTCTTAGGGTTAGTCTGATGAGGACTTACAGAAGCACCTTGGCTGAGACAGTGAAGTCCCACCCAGGACAAATCCAAATCATCTTAAGCTAGAAAACTAGTGGCAGATGTTGTTCTGGGCAGAATTTCAGAGAGAGATAGAAGAGAGCGGTAGGGAGAGAGGGGAAGGGGTTGGGAGATAGGGGAATAGGAGGGGAGAGACAGAGAGAGTGTGAGAGGGGTTTGGGCAGAGGAAGAAAGGGAGAGCTGAGAAGGAGAAAAGAGGGAGGGGTGAAAGGGGGAGAGAGAGGCAGAGAGAGAGAAAGAAAGAGAGCGAGGCAGAGACAGAGAGAGGGAAAAAGGTTTGGCACATCTCCAGAGAGAGGAGAAAGGATAAGGAGAGCGGGAAAGTGGGAGGAGAGAGAGAAGGAAAGATGGGTGTGGGGAGAGGGAGAGGGGGACATTTTTTGTTGGCAAGCCAAGATATAGTTGGTTCAAGATTTATATAGAGTTTCTGACTGTCTGTGAATAAATCCCTGCTACTTTTTTAAAGTGCTGACTGGTTTGTCAAGTCAGTGTAAAAGTTGGCACTGGGTGTGTGGCAATAAATGCCACAGGGAGGGCAGAGAGGGCGATAGAACAGTACCACAAGTGTCTGAGTCCCACTACGTTTTTTTGTAAAGAGTCCCCTATTATGTACTTTCAGTAAATTGCCTGTCAAATCATTCAATGCCAAGTGTAATTGGGGTTATTGTATGATTGATAAATATGATTTTATGGTACGGAGTAATTTGGCTGGTATGCATACGACTGTTACTTCAATGATCTGACAAAGACAGAGCCAGGCAGACAGACACTTCGAGACACCATCACAAATCTGCTGCTCTCTGGCGACTGCCTCCCGTTATGGCATCTTGGTTAACTGCGTCTGACGACTGTGCGCTCTGTGAACAACTGTGCAGCTGTAGAAACAACCACACTGTCTGCACACAGGTAAGGAAACCTAGATAATTATATGATTTACTTGACCCAAATCCACTGTAATTACACCGTGTTTTTTCTTATTGCAATGCGGACTCGATTGCAATGCGTGTCAAATGAAACGTCAAATGAAGCGTCGTAATTCTCAATCGGAATTGGTCTTGTCATTTATATTTTTCCATGAGGTGGGAGAGGTTGGGCAGAGTAGCACAAATACAAATTGTGTTCATATTAAAATGTAATATTGTAACAGTGTGGCCTAATATTGTGCCAAAAATCCAGTTTGCATAGACTTGTAGCCTATGCAAATGTATTGAATACATATGCGCATTATTGTTATTGGTTTTAGAGTGTTCATCATGCAACAATACACAAACATGTTTTTTTTGTATCTGCCATAATTTATCGTTACACGCAATGTAAAACATGTCCTCGCGATAGGCTATTCTTAAATCACAATTTCTCAGTGTCATCGGTTGCACGGAAGAACAAGAATGTTTTGTCGCCATAAGATTAAAAAAAAACATTTTAACAAGGATAATCCATCAAATATTTACAATGTCATTATTATGAAGATAAAAGTGATTCGACATCATTTGATGCCATTTACACTCTTCAGGACAGCAAATGATTCCTGTCATTTTTCTGGTCTGCAATTTGTAGTGACTATGTCTATAACACGGAACAGTCGGCTACCTATTTGTAGGTAAACAGTGCGTTTTTTTCTGAATGTTTTGCATGTTCCTTACATCCTAGGCCCTACCAAAACATGGCATCGTTGTGAGTCAACAACGACAAGCTTTCCCGGTTATTGTGCCTCAAATATCATTTTTTCTTTTCATCATTAGATATTTGCATAATTAGGGTTTATCAAATTGTAAAAAAAAAAAATCATGAGCGACTGAACAAAAGTGGTGCGAATTTTCCCTAGCCTGCACTCAACAGAAAAGCCATACCCATTTCTAGTTGATTCATATTGTACCAATGGTATGCAATTCCGCCCTTTCCTCCGTGTGCAGAGCAGTCAAACCTTGAAGACATGCAGCCATTGCAGCAGTGTGGCTGGTCATCTGATTGTACACATGGGTGATGGGTTTGTTTAGCGCAATAATCCGCTTGTGTTGGTCGAGGGGTCTAATCTATTGAAATGGGGCGTGCACAAAATCCATGAGCGCATTATATTCGCCTTGAGTAGAATCTAGACAATGACAAGCCTATTGTATGCCAGCCTCCCTCTTGGAAGGAAAATACTTGAGGCAATCGATGACACGTGTCATCAATTGCTGTGGGTTTAATCAGTGGCTTGGTATGAAATGGTTAGAATGGATGTCAGTAGTAGCCAAGTCTCCATTTCATTCCACGGACACGCCTTTCCTCTCTTCTCCTGTCTCGAGGAGCGGCGGCGATGCAATGATGGAACAATCTGATCGGGCAAAACCAACCGTTTGCACCGGTGCACATTGCCTATATGCAATATAACAATGAGAATGTCAATTTATAAAATCGAAAAGCATTAGGAAGACTTTTATCAAATGGATTGCATTCTGTAAAATGGATTGCATGGTCTGTAAATTGAATGAAAGCCATTGCAACATCGACATGTAAACTCATAGGCTACAGTAGCCTATAGGCACTCTTGCAAAAATATGGAAAATAGTGGACGAATTTACATGTTTTTGGTCATGTGTGGAGGTGTTGATACACCCAGCTGCAAGTTTCTACAGCAGTATTGATGCACTGGCACTAATGGAATGTAGCCTACTGGTAGTTCTGGTATTTGCGTTTATATTTGCAGTGGAACCTGTGTTCCAATACTCCACAAAGCTGACAGACAAATCCTTGATAAATGTAATTGATTTGAACTTGAATGCTTTAAGTTAATTACAGCAACCAATTAGAATGATTTATCAAAACAACTCTCACACCCAAATTGGGAGAGAGGGCAACCCAACAAATTCCTTCCTGTTGAAGCAACCATCCAAAAGTTCTCCAAAGGTTTATAGGCTAAAGCAGAAAATCAGCTAATTCAGGATATGAATTCAAATTCAATTCATGAATAAAATCAATTGTCACAGTTTCCGCCAGTCACCTTATGAATTTGAAATAAAACAATTTTCAGTATGGATTTCTTTCCAGCTTTGAATTCAAATGGAATTGACTTGGTCTCAGAGCATTTCGTATTATTCTGGACATAAACCAAGACACTCCATTTAGTACGATATGTTACGTTTTGTATTGTATGTATTCATTAGTGGATGTCCATCACCCATTTTGTATGATATGTTATGAATTACAATTCGTATTATATGTTAAGAATTAGCAAAAAAAAGGTAAGTAGTTTAACATTAGCTAATTAGATAAAATCCTAAAGTTGTCCGTGATGCGATTCAAACACGCAACCTTTGGGTATCTAGACGTTTGCGTTATATGTCAACCCATCCACCCCGACCAACCACCCTACTTTCCTTGTAGCCTTGTGTGCCATCTGTCTTATGTAACCATACCAAATGTAACATAGCATACACATTTTATCATCAAGGATTTACATATATTATGTTACGTCTATTCTATGAGACCAGGTTGGAACCCAAATGTTGTAGGGGTGATCAGGATCAATTCAAGAGTTTCAGGTGGCGACAGACTGTCTAGAATAGCCTTTAGTAGGCCTACTAATTAATAATATTCCTTTCAACTCAGAGAGCATGGGCTCCTGAGTTCTGCAAAAATATAGAATTAGTTGGATAAATGTAGAAAAGACGGACAGAGACTTGCTAGCTACGTTAGCTAGCTAGCAGGGATTCTCTACAAGGAATCTGCCTCCCGAAAAAAGCTTCTCCCAAGTGGGTGTGACACCTTCTCCCGTTGCCTGCTGCACTGCTGCTTGGATTCCACCTGGCGATCTGTTCACTGTCTGCCCTGGCCTGTCTTTCCCTGTCTGGTATAGGTACCCCCACTACACTCCTCCCTCTCTCCCCAGCTTTCGCTCGTCCCTAAGCACACATGCACTGTTTAGGCAAGTGACTCTGAACTTGAATGGCTAGCCCCAAGTTGTTATGTTTTTCGCTTGTGCTTTATGCTATTTGCCTCATAACTCCTGCATGCTTTTTTGACTATGAACTTGCTTGTTGACCCAACAGTGGAACAATCTATGTTTGTTCCCATACTCTGGACTCTGACTCTCTATTGGTTACACAGACTCTTGGTCTCCTGTCCTATTCAAACCCCTTCTCGCCAGTTTTGTATTCATGCTACCTGATGAAATTGCTGTACAATATGATCTTGTTGCCAAATGTTATAAGTCAACACTGCAGAGCTCTCCCTGTCCTCTGCCGTGCCCTGATTGTATTACTGTTGATGATATCTGGAAATGTGCATGTACACCCTGGCCCATCTACTGTTGCTAGCCCCAATTCTGATTTGTGCTCTGATATCTGCTTCACTGATTTGTGCTCTCGTAAAAACCTAGTTTTTCTGCACATTAACACTAGAAGCTTATTACCTAAAATGATAAATTGAAAGTGTGGATTCACAGCCCCAATCCAGATGTGTTGGTTGTTACTGAGACATGGTTATGAAAGAGTGTTTTGAACACTGATGTTGACCTTTCTGGTTATAACCTTTTTCGGCAAGACAGATCTTCCAAAGGTGGTGGAGTGGCAATCTTTACCAAGGAACACCTTCAGTGCTCAGTTGTCTCCACCAAGTCTGTCCCCAAACAATTTGATTAGCTGGTTTTACACATTAAACTTTCAAATAACTGTTGACTGTTGCTGGGTGTTTCGGCCATCATCAGCACCGGCCTGTACCCTAAATGCCCTACACTATCTCATGGCCTCTTACACTAAGTCTGAATTTGTCCTCCTAGGTGACCTAAACTGGGACATGCTTAAACCACCTGACCAAGTCCTAAAGCAATGGGACTCCCTAAATCTTTGTCAGATTATTCCCAATCCCACAAGGACTCCAAACAGAAAAGGCTACTCTCCTTGATGTTATCCTCACAAATAATCCTGATAGCTATCAGTCTGGTGTTTTCTGTAATGACCTTAGTGATCACTGTTTCACAGCCTGTGTTCGTAATGGCTGCTAGCGACTTGAACATGCTGCAAAAAACACTCAAACTGGACCGTTTTATCTCCATCTCTTGGAGATAAAACTCAATCGTGGACACTCTTACTGTTTTGTTTTGCGTGATGTATTGTTGTCTCTATCTCTTGCCCTTTGTGCTGTTGTTGGTGCCCAATAATGTTTGTACCATTTTTTTTGTGCTGCTACCATGTTGTGCTGCAAACATGTTGTTGTCATGTTGTGTTGCTACCATGCTGTGTTTTCATGTGTTGCTGCCATGCTATGTTGTTGTCTTTAGGTCTTTCTTTATGTAGTGTTGTGGTGTCTCTCTTGTCGTGATGTGTGTTTTGTCCTTTAATTTTAAATCCCAGCCCCCCCGTCCCCGCAGGTCACCTTATGCCTTCTAGTAGGCAGTCATTGTAAGAATTTGTTCTTAACTGACTTGCCCAGTTAAATAAAGGTTCAATAAATTAAAAAAGCAATCAATGAAGCAGTTTGTTCCTCATCAAATGGATTTATTTCAGCAGATATTCCTGTTGAGGCACTATCTGACATTTGGGGGCGGCACTATTTAAAAGGCACTATTAAAAATGACTTTGTCCTAGACTACTATGTCCCTCAGACAATTATAGAATCTAGCATAAGAAGTCCAAATGAGGTCTTTCTTGAAAAGGATTGTATTGTATTGTTAAAAGGGAGGAGAAAAGTCATACTGGGCTTTTAACTGCATTCCTATACATGGTTAATTGGCACCATGCTGATGGAAGACGTTGGCTCATTGCACCACGAGTCTTCATTAAAGTGTCAGAAAGGGGTGTGTGTGGCAGATCGTACTGTAGCTACGGTGTACATATTGTAACTTGCAGCAGCTGCAGCGTCTGAGGCCATCACAGTTCATGTTCTATCAAGACAGTATCAGAATTCCAGATATCCTGAATTCAAGTGACGAAGGAAAATGGTAAGCTTCAATCAAATTCCAGACACTCCCTACAATTGAATACTAATTATTAGCATCTCTGCTCTGCATTTTAGGAATGCCTTATGCATTGTTCATAAGACCTTATATATGTGCTTATAATGTAATGTGTTTATAGGAAGCGTTAACAAATTGTTGGTAAAAAAAAAAGAAGACATTTACCAATCCTAAATTAAACGCACAGGGATCTTAGCCTTGAGTCATGAAGCCAAAGATATTTAAAAAATATCCCACCACTGTGAAAATAATGCAGTTTCTAAGCCAACGTGTGTTTGCGGACGATGACGTGCTGCCATCCCATGCTGAGTGAGCCATACTCATTACGCAGGCTGTGCCGCAAGCTGTTTCACTAGCTTCCAGCAGTATGATGTGAAAAATGAGGCTCACTTTAATGGTAATCCTTGGCCATTTGGTAGGCGTAGGCCTGTTTTAAAGGTAGAGTTCAGCGTTGTTTCTATGGTACTACTTCCTGCCTGAGGATGGAGACTAGGAGTATACAGAGGGAGTCATGGTGAAAGTAGGTCAGAGATACATAAGCAGTCAAGCGTGAGGGCAGCTAGCTAAACTCACGCAGCAATAGTGAGCATGCCATCAGATACACTCACTGCGTCGGCAAACCTTTTGTTTTTTTATTGCAATCCGTTGAATTGGCTATTGAATCTATTTCCCGTTTGTATTACAGACTGTATGTGGTTTAATTGTTTTTACAGTTTTATTATTGCTTCTCTGTCATCTTTGATGTTGAAGGAAACCTTTTTTCATAATGTTACTGAGTCACTAAAACTGCTGCTTTGATGAACCGAGTCATTTTGCTTGGCATAAACCCTTTAGGGGTTTTAATACAGATTTGTATATTTTCTTTGTAATAAATCCTTAGTTTGACAAATACTCCCATTTAATTTAATCTCAACCTTGGCCTTGGCATTTAGGGTCTTCCTCAGAAAATAAGTGGTTCTATAGGTCAAGAAGAGCTCTCTGTTGGTTCACAGTAATAATGTCAGTCATTTCTTTGGGTACGTCTTGGTTCTCCCAGAGCTATGTCAATATCTTTGTTGATCATGCTCTTTCTGTTGCCGTCTATGCTGAGTTTGCTTTAGAACCAGGGCCTATTTGCCAAGATCCCATTTTCACACGCTCCACGTGGGATCGGTTGCAAGTCACTGCCAACCTTTCTGTGCCTTCATGAAATTCCAACATGCAATAAAGTCCTCTTTTTATTTAGCAGTTGAAATTGAAGCCAGCGAAGATTGAATTCTGTTGCAATAGACTGGTCCTAAATAACATTTATTTTAGTGCCAACAGCAATTCGTTAGAACTCACTGGGCACACACTGGTTGAATCAACATTGTTTCCACGTCATTTCAATGAAATTACGTTGAACCAACGTGGAATAGACCTTGAATTGACGTCTGTGCCCAGTGGGAATGTCTCTGTTGAATTCAGCTCCTTCTACCGCAAAAGACGACCTGGTGAAGTGTCTTTGTTTGTTGTTTCTCAAAAAAAAAATGTTTTTTTTGAGAGGGGTGGATTCTCAAAGCAGGATAAGATTAAAAGTACACTGTGTTTTCTACATAGGCACTATCCCTGACAAAATAATAACATGGGGAAAATGAGCTGTTGCCAACCTGGTGACTGAAGTATAGAAACATAGCATAAAATAGATAAGCTGGTTATCAGATAAGGGATCTAGTTCTTTTCGACCTTGGGTTTGCCTCTGTTAGTTGTCTTAATCCTCAAAGCTCCCGGACATGGAGCGTCAACTTTCTCTGAGCAATTGTTTTCTTTGGCATGGACGCAGCAGCTCGCTTGTTGTTTGACTTCTGTTTTGTGGAAATCCACAATGGGAGTGTTGTGAAGGAGTTGTGTCAAATATTGAGAGTAACTGCATAAGTGAATGTTTATGCACTCGTGGTAGAATACACAGGTAACTGCCAAAATAATGGAAACAATTGAGTAAATGAGGGATACAAAGTATATTGAAAGCAGGTGCTTCCACACAAGTATGGTTCCTGAGTTAAATATGCCGGGATGCTAATTACTTCATTAAGGTCATGTATAAAAATGCTGGGCAGGCCATTATTTTGGCAACCACAGGGCACGAATGGTCACTGAATGGTTTAATGAGCATGAAAATGATGTAATCCACATGCAATGTCCATCTCAGTCACCAGATGTCAACCCAATTGAACACGTATGGTAGATTCTGGAGCGACGCCTGAGACAGCAACGGTGTTAGAATACTCATACTAACCTCACTAACCATACTAATTGTGACATATTTTGAGTATGTTGTATGCTTATTGGTCATAGTGTGGATATAGTTAGTATGCCAAAAGTTCCCGGATGTCGTAATAAATTCGCCAAAATACGAACTATACAAAAGCAGTGGACACTATTTCTGTGATTGTAGGGCCCATAATGCAATTCTTCTGAAAATGGGCTTCACCACATTTTCAGATTTGAAGAGGTACGACGAGAGCGAATACAAATTCATTGCTTTAGCTAATTATGACATATGTTAAGAACATATTTAGCAATGTAATAAGGTAATGACTTTTCAAATAAGTTACGTTACATGTTATGTGGGCTGACAATTTGTTAGCTACGCTAGTGTAACAGTATAACTTTAGGCGTGAACCACGAAGCATCTTTACCCATCGCTCCACAAAAGCCACGGCCCTTGCAGAGCAAGGGGAACTACTACTTCAAGGTCTCAGAGCAAGTGACGTCACCGATTGAAACATTATTTAGCGTGCACCACCGCTAACTAGCTAGCCGTTTCACATCCGTTACACACACCCCCCTTTTGACCTCCTCCTTTTCCGCAGCAACCAGTGATCCGGGTCAACAGCATCAATGTAACAGTATAACTTTAAACCAAACTACTACATCAAGGTCTCAGAGCAAGTGACGTCACCGATTGAAACACTATTTAGCGCGCACCACCGCTACCTAGCTAGCCGTTTCACATCCGTTACACTAACCTTACAAACCACATAGCATATCATTACAGCAGTTACTTGTATTGACCGTTTAGTTAGCTAGCTATCTAACGTTAGTTGGCTACTAATACATGGAACTTGCCAGTATATTAACTATATGCTATCTAAATAACTACATTTATTGACTTGATTATTCACGTCATTCTTAGCTTAGCTAAGTGGTATAGTCATTGTGCGTTGTCAATGGACATTGTTAATGAAGTCATAAGATGTCTACCTAGTAATTTGTTATGCTAACACGCTTGCAACAGCATCAACTTTTGGGAGACAGTCGAAACGCTAGTACACTCACCTGAAAGGATACTGTTCGATTACAGTATACTAAAAACTAATACTGAACTAATATTATATCGTGTGTAGTATATACTCATTTAGTATGCAGTATACAGTATGTTATGGGTATTAGAACATAGCTAGCATTTTCCACCACCATCAACAAAACTCCAAATGATGGAATTTCTTGTGGAAGATTGGTGTCGGATTCCTCCATTAGAGTTCCAGACACTTGTAGAATCGATGCCAATGTGCACTGAAGCTGTTCTGTCTTGTGGTGGTCCAACGCCCTATTAAGACATTCTATTTATTACTTTTAGTTATACTTTTTATTGCCTCACACCCATTACTTTACTTATACATGTACATATTTCAATACATATTTCATTTATAATTCAATTGTACATTGCCACACATACTAACGAGATCACTGTCCATCCAGCATGGACATTTGCACCCCAGTTAAGGGTTCCTAATCTAGGGTGCTCTGAGGGCTTGATTCCCTGGTCTGGTGGGTACTATGGCCTACTATGGTACAACTTCTCAATTGTGCTATATATGAGGACCAGGATTGTGTTTGTTTAAACAGTCAAGGACAGAAGATATGCTGGTGCACCCAGTGAAGGTCAGGTGTTCAGGCCAATCAGCCCACACCAACCCAGTATCACATATTATTGTGAAATAGACACAAATTGCTTATTGGAAATGAGTGACAGGCACACTAAAAAATATATTTTTTTAGTGTGCAGTATAGGATTTTTTAGACAGTGCATTTCAATCACAGATAAAGACAGTAGGTTACTTAAGACAGAAACAATAGGAGGGAGGTTGGGCAGGGGGAATGGGTTGGCGTTGTAACACGAATAACGCAAATGTCTAGCAACCCAAAGGTTGTGTGTTCGAATCTCATCACGGACAACTTTAAAATGTTTGCTAGTTAGCTACATTGCAACTACTTAGCATGTTAGCTAACCCTTTCCCTAACCTGAATCCTTTAACCTAACACCCAAACTTAACCCTTTATCTACTTAGGTAGCATTTTAGCTAACTATAACCCCTAACCTTAACCCCCAACCCTAACCTTAACCCGTAGCCTAGCTAACGTGAGCCATCGAGCTAGCCTAGCTAACATTAGACACAACAAATTGGAATTTGTGTAATGTACACAAATGCGTTATGATGAAAGACGTGATGATAAAAACCATCTAATACACATCACGAATTTCGAAGAAGTAATTTGTGTCTATTTCACAATAGGCTGCGATAGTGTGTTGGCCCACACACAGAAGGTTATATTGGGAAGAAGGGTAGTCCATCTAGGCCTGATAATGCCTGAGTGTAACGATTCTCCTCTTCGTCTGAGGAAGAGTATTCAAGATCGGACCAAAATGCAGCGTGGTACGTGTCCATGTTAAATGTATTACAACTGAACACTGAATACAAAATAACAAACGTGAAACAACGAAAATCGAAACAGTCCTGCAAGGTGACACAACACAAAACAGGAAATAACTACCCACAAACACAGGTGGGAACAGGCTACTGTTCAGAACAGGCTACGATTGACAGCTGCCTCTGATTGGGAACCATACCAGGCCAACACATAGAAGTACAAAACCTAGAACAAAACAGAATGCCCACCCCAACTCACGCCCTGACCAAACAAAATAGAGACATAAAAAAGGAACTTAGGTCAGGACGTGACACCGAGAAGCCGGTGTTTGGAGGATATATTGGCACGGTTTGCCGGCCCGAGACAACACCCATTCAATATATCCTCCAAACACCGGCTTCTCGGTGTCACGTCCTGACCTAAGTTCCTTTTTATGTCTGTTTGGTCAGGATATATTGGTTCTAATATGTGTTGGCCTGGTATGGTTCCCAATCAGAACCGTGCCAAAGCCGGTGTTTGGAGGATATATTGGCACGGTTTGCCGGCCCGAGACAACACCCATTCCAATATATCCTTCAAACACCGGCTTCGAGGACATTATCACTTTTATACAGTGGGTTACCAAAATATTCAAATAATGATGAAAATAGTTTCATTAAAACATTTATTTAGATGAATTTATTCATACTGTTTCATCCTTCCACGAGATAGTCCTGACACAAATCTAGGGTTGCTACCCAAGCCGGCTGGCCACAGACGCAACCCAGTCGTTAAGTATTTTTTGTTCTGTATGGATGCGACCCAATTGTTCTGGCTGGTAATGTTCTTATCTCTTGCTTGCTAGATAGCCAACTACAGCTAACTTACAGTCAGGTCAAACAGTGCAGCCAGAATAACAGCAATGTAGCTGCATTTGCATTAGTTTATTAAGCTGTTTCCTAGTAAAATGTATTTGGATACATTCATAAGAATGAGCTACTGATGCGCGATTTCACCTGGCATAGAAAATGTGCGCTCTTGTCAGGACACTGTTGTTCAGAGGAGCTAGCCAACAACACAGCTAACACAATCACTTCAAACTTTCACACCTGCACCCACTCCCCCTCTCTCGGCGCCAGGATGCCCATCATTACACACACCTGTCACCATCATTACGCACATCAGCCCTCAATGGACTTACCTGAATTCCCTCACGTTTTGATTGCCTTCCCTATATCTGTCTGTTCCTCTGTTTCATCCCCGTGTCAGCATTATTGT
This sequence comes from Oncorhynchus nerka, assembly GCF_034236695.1. NCBI lineage: Eukaryota > Metazoa > Chordata > Actinopteri > Salmoniformes > Salmonidae > Oncorhynchus > Oncorhynchus nerka. The sequence goes on from NC_088418.1 coordinate 28,911,460, forward strand.
CATTTTGTTTTCCCTGTCCAGACGCTGTCTGTGTTCTGTTTCATGTCCGTTGTTCCATTAAATGTTCACTCCCTGTACTTGCTTCTCGTCTCCCAGAGTCGGTCCTTACACAAACTGAAGCTGTAAAGACTGCATACTAGCTGCATTTTATTTGTCATTTTGCCTGTTTTTTATTTCTTTGTATATGTCCATAGAAATGATGCTGATTCATGATTTTGAACTGTCTGAGAAGAGCTGCCTGCCTGTGTGTGTCGTCCCGACTCCCGAAACCTACACGTTCATTACAATAGGACCGCTGGGGATCGAATTTCAATATTGAAACAATGTTGCAAATGAGAGAGAGACCACAAGTTTTATTCAAATCTCCGCTATTGAATACCAATTCCTAGTATAAAATAAATGGGAGATAATGTCTAGATGCTTTTTACAGTGGAGATCCAGTTTATATATTGTCTGACTGGGCTGATGTGACAACCAGTGGATTGCGCAGTGAGACGGAACAGAGTAAATAGGCATTTCAAGTCATAGCTTTAGCCGGTGGTAAATTGTGGAATAGACACCAGCTGGAATGCGGTTTTAACCAATCAGTGTCCAGGATTAGACCCACCCGTTGTATAATTATCAATGATCCTCGTAATTTTACTCCCAGCTATTTTGTTTTCACATTCGCAATCGTGTTTAGTAATGACTTGATGCCGGAATTCAGACAATAAATACCCTTTTTATCATCACTTACGTTTTATATTTTGTGGTTCTTATGTGTGTGTGCGCACGTGCATGTGAGCTAGTGTGTGTGTTTGTGGTCAGGGTATCAAAAGGCAATGTGCGTGGTGTGTGAGAGAGAGAGAGAGGGAAAGATGAAAAAGCCGATAGAAATAGAAAAAACGCTGACGTAACCATAGGCTTTGATTTAATCTTGATACAGTATGTAATCCTCATTTTATGAGGTTTGAAGCCGTGGAGAGAGCATGTCCTCACACACTGGTCTCCAAGTCCTTGATAGTTGATACACATCTTAATTACATATTTCTAAAGATGTTACTGGAAAACAGTAATAAAGCAATAAATTGGCTAAAACCTCAAGATTGACAGTTGATTGGCTTTTCACTTCTGTTAGGTCACAAGTATAAGCGCAGTGTCCGTCTGATTGAGGTTGAGTGAATCTTAAGGAGGAAAACACAGAGGTAGTCTCTGGTTGTTTATGGAAGTGCGAGTTATCACAGTTAGGACACAACGCACATGGGCACAGGGGACTATTTTCGTCTCGTAACTCTACACCAGGTACCCATGTTAAGAATATAAATAGCCTGATTTTCTTAGGCGCAGTGTCTGTTTACGTTGAGCCGCTGCTGGCTGACTGGCTTATGTCAGGCGGAAGAGACTCTTCAACTTTCAAAGGTTGTTCATTGAATTACTTGGCAAATTCTCAGGACCAGGTACTGGCAAGTTCCTTTGCATCCTTGATTATCTCTATTGGATTCCGATAGTCACCTGTATCTCTCAGAAGAATAGGCTCTCCAATGCAACACAATTTGACTTGATCCACCTTGAGTGAAATTGACATTCTCTGGTGAGCTCAATAGTGGAGGTTCGTAAAAGTGGATAGCGCTAAAACGATGACTTCATTATCTGAATTCCGATATTTTTATGTGCCTTTGCCACTGGCGCGTTTACATTTTTTGGGTAACATATATTTGGCACTTTCTTCTGCTCTTTTGTATAGCCTGAACCTGACTTGCTATGGATCAACACCAGGACTATATGAACAACGCCCCTAACACCTACAGCTACAACTCCGGGGACACCATGAGCGCTTCCTTAGCTGGCATGACCATCAACGACCTGCATCACCAGGAGAACGGGGTCCAGCTGGGGCACAGGAGCCCAGGGGAAGGCCCCATGAAAGGTCAGCTATTATATCTATCTATCAGCCTGTAAAATAGGCTGCTAAACTAGCACAGACCGTCAAAGCACACGCTTGCTCAATTAACCTCCAGATAGAAACAGAGGGATGTTTTATTGAGGGTATAGCTACTGCGGGGCCCAAAATAGCTTTAGAGGATGGGTGTGTAAAGGAGCTTGAAGGGTAAAAGAATGTCTTCATTAAAACTGCACGAGCCAGAAAAGTGTGATCAGGGGTTACTTATTGTAGTCAGGAAGAACACAACAAATGACTTAATTTACACAGCTTATTTTTATAGCTTTATATAAGTAAATGGATTGGATCTGTGTGGGCGTAGTGGGCAGAGGGTAGCTTTGTAGTCAACAAGCATTATGCTAGCCACAAAAACGTGTCCAAGACTGCCAAATCTAGATGAATGTCTTGAATGATGGCCTTTTTTTCTTCTCTAAAGTCACATGCCATTTCTTAGTCAAAATTCTCTGCAATGAACGGGCCAAGAGGCTGAGGCTTTCTGATTGTTCTATTTTTTAAATCCCTTTACATAAAGCAAACAAGGCATGCTTGACTGGGCCTTCAGTCCTCAGATTGCAGCTGCACTCTCCCGCTCTCCTACTCTGCAATACAGGGATCTGGGTCAGGGACCTCAGAATGCTCCCTGCGCCTCCATCCACCACCACTGTTACCAATTCATCCCCGTAAACAATCAAGCTTTCAGGACAGTACATAGATCCTTAACCTTTTTTGTAAAGGCACATTATTAATCAAATGGGTAGTCAATGGAAGGCTAAGACTAGGAAAGGAATGAGGAGATACAGTACAGTAGGGAAAGCCTTGGCAACAGAGAGGTTTGCCCCATGGCGTTGATGGCATATTGCAGTGCCTTCAGAAAGTAATCTTACAAAGTGGGATTAATATGGATTTAATTGTAAAAAAAAATGTCAACGATTTACACAAAATACTCTACTGTCAAAGTCGAAGACAAATTGTAATATTGGTAAAAAAAAAGAAAAGAAAAACACTAATATACTGTACCTTGATTAGATACGTATTCAACCCCCTGAGTCAATACATGTTAGAATCACTTTTGGCGATTACAGCTCTGAGTCTTTCTGGGTAAGTCTCTAAGAGCTTTGCACACCAGTATAGTACAATATTTGCACATTATTCTTTTAAGAATTCTTCAAGCTCTGTTAGTTGTTGATCACTTGTAAGACAGCCATTTTCTAGTTTTGTTATAGCTTTTCAAGCCAATTTAAGTCAAAACTGCAACTAGGCTACTCAGGAACATTCAATGTTGTCTTGGTAAGCAACTCCAGGGTATATTTGGCCTTGAGTTTAGGTTAATGCCCTGCTTTTAAACCCATCTACCAATAGGTGTCCTTCTTTGTGAGGCATTGGAAAACCTACATGATCTTTGTGGTTGAATCTGTTTGAAATTCACTGCTCGACTGAGGGACCTTCCAGATAATTGTATGTGTGGGGTACAGAGAGTCCATCAAAAACCATGTTAAACACTATTATCGCACACAGAGGGAGTCCATGCAATTTATTATGTGACTTGTTAAGCTCATTTTGACTCCTACATTTATTTAGGCATGCCATAACAAAGGGGTTGAATACTTATTGACTCAAAACATTTCAGCTTTTCATTTTTATTTAATTTATAAAAATGTTGAAAAACATAATTCTACTTTGACATCATGGGGTAATTGTGTTTAGGCCAGTGACAAAAAAATCTAACACAACAAAATGTGGAAAAGGATCATTAGTGTGAATACTTTCTGAAGGCACTTTATCTAGAAAGGAGAGAAGAGCACAGTAGCTGTACTAGCAGACTACAGGCGGGGTCACCAACCTCTCACAATGGGGGTTGGCTGTTGTGTTGCAACGAGCGCAACAACAATGATGATAACCTTCTCTTTTTTATTCCTGCTGTGCCCCCCAAAATGGCTGCTCTGCCCAAGTAGTACGTAGTCTAGCTTTCCCCAGTTTACAGCCCTCACTAGTGCACTCGTTCTCCCCCTTCGTCCTTCCCCTAGCCACTCGGACGAGCAGGAAGCTACACCGCTCTGAGTCAGGTTCCTACACAGGGCTTAACAGTATTTGCACCGACTGTACGGCACATAGTGAGTACACTCTACTAACTAGTAGTTACGGGAGACCACTGTGATTTGTTCGTAGTCATCTAGCGTAGATACTAAATATTGACTTCCCAACAGAGTCAAGCGTGTTTTGTGTAGTTTAGTGGTAGATGAGACCATGTCATTGGCAATTAGTGATAATTCTTACTGGTTAAAGAGATGGTTTTCACACTTTCAGCAATTTCCATTTCATTGCCAGACTGACTACTGCTAACTTAAATAATTGTCACTTATTTTTTATGCTGAAATATGTTGGCAATTGATTGTTTGATGATGTAACAAGCTAAAGGAACAGGCGCCATTCTCTGAAAGGGGAATTAAAGAGCTGGTCAACGGGTGCAACATTAAGCCTGGATTTAGGGACTAAACATTACAATAATACCCAATGGCTGGGTTTAAATGTTGAAATAAAGGTATTTTGGATTTAATTTCACAGCGTTTGTTGACATTCACTACTTCCATAACCAGTGTTTGATGTGCGGAAAATGTGGATGAGGTTTTTCAGTACTACACACCATATGCACTTGGGGCCAGGGCCATAGATAGATGACTGCTTGGCTTGGGGCCATCTACTAATGACGTGTCTATGCAGTTGTGTTCATTAGGCACCAAACAGACTGAAACAGCACAGGCTACATGCACATGTCAAATATGAAACAGTCATTTAACATTTTCCCTTTCATAACCTTTTCCTACGGTGTGTCCTTCTGAACACGGCCCAGGTTTCTAACCTAAAGCTTGCCTTTCTCTCCCAGTGGAGCCCGAGGAAGCCACACTAGAGGACAGAGCGGCTGAACCACAGTCTGAGCTCTCTGAACTGGAGAGCAACACCTGTGATGAGGAGGTGCAACTTAGCGCCTCTGGTGAGGAGGAGGTGCAACCTGGTATGCACCCGCCACCACCACTGCACCTTGCATTCAGCTTTAATACCGATGTTCCTTCTAACCGTTTAAAAAAGAAATAATCCTTCACTATGTGCAGTACGTGTTTCTATGCAGGATACCATTTTAATATTGCTAAACTATTCATTTGTATCATTTTAATATTACTAAACTATTAATTTGTTTCAGAGCCATAACCCCCCCAAAAAAGCTTTTTCTTGGTTTGCAGACTTTATTTTCCTTTACAAATGTCGGACAAACTATATGACTAACCGTTGCTTTCTTCTCAGTTTGATTGATTGTGTCTGGCTCTTGTGTTTTAGATGTTCGCTTCTGATCAACTGTCATAATAAAGCAGAATGTTATTTATTAATAATCCATGACATGACCAACCAGGTCTTCTGACCTAAAGTGTGCATTTCTCTCCCAGTGGAGCCTGAGGAAGCCAGACCAAAGCACAGGTTGACTGAACCACAGTCTGAGATTTCTGAACTGGAGAGCATCTGTGACGAGGAGGTGCACCTTTGCACCTCTGGGGAGGAGGTGCAACTTGGTATGCACCCACCACCAGAACCACCACGGTCTTTTGCATTAAACTTTTCTAACGTTGTTATTTTATATTAATCGCTGGTTCTGCCCCTCTTTTGTACGTAACATGATTATGTTATGTACTGTATCAGCTTAATATTGTTTGAACTATTTGTTGGTTTCAGAGCCACAACCTGAAGAGAGTTTGTGTTTTGGTCGGCTTTTGTTAATGCTTACTCTAATGTCATTTCTGGGTTAACCTTTTTTTTCCCTTTTATGAATCACTCTTAATTATCTTAATACTTGCTTCTCTCGTTAATTTCCCCCAGTGCATTTGGTTTTGTGTGTGTGGTCAAGTTTGCAGCAGACAAATCACAAAGCATAACTTTTTCCCTGGTCCATATACAATACCATAGCAACAGTATCTCAACTAGAATTACTGTCAGCAGTGGGATCAAAAGACATTTCTGAAACCAGATAGAAACCGGATATGTTACACATAGCATTATGGGTATATTGTAGTACACTGCACACCATGTTACATGTTACATAGCCCAAGAGAAAAGGGAAACAGCAGGTTGAAAGGACCCTGTGATATTTTAGAACAGATCAGGAGCCTTCAGATATGGAGGATGCCACACTAATGGAGAACACAGTTGCTGTGCTGCCAGAAGGAAAACCAGGCTAGGTGTCATGTTGGACCATGATTTTTCAATGAAAACAGTGTGTCAGGCTCAGCATCTCCCAACGTCTAGCAATACCAATAACCACCCACACACACAGCTGGATTTAGATATGGATTGTTTAATCAAATGACTTTGTTTTGATGTATGTGAAAAAGGCAGAGGGAAAGATGAGTTGCTGTGGCTTTTGTGCATTAACCAAAAATGGTATGCATGGTTTCAAGTATTCTAGGCTGCTCTGCTTTCTTTGCAGTTGCGTGGTTCTTTTGGATGTTATGCACTGTAGCATGTAATGTGTTTGACAAGACCTAATAGTTGGATCCTCTTTTTGTTTCTCTGCACTGCCTCACCGTGTTTGAACAGCAACTGGAGGAACAGCCTCAACAGGTATTTTAGTCGATCACACTGTGGACAATGTTTGCTAACACTTTGGGTATATCTTAGATAAAGTCCAGATCACTATTTTATGATATTAGCCATAGCTGCTACAATACTATTGGTGCCATACTACTAAATATAATACGGTAATATAAACGGCTGTGATACATGTTTAAAAGAATATGATGGTTGTTTAAAAGTTCTCAGCATAATTAGACGTATTTTTTTAAAGGCATATTTTGGAATGAAATATGCACCATTCAGTGTGTATCACAGCATATCATCCCAGCACATCTCACAGTTATGTTTACATTGGTCTCATAGTCATCTGTTGTCAATCTTTTCCATTGATCCAGTTGTGAAGCATTTTGTCCATCTTTACGTCATGAATGTTAATGTAAGTTGTTATGTGCATTCTATAAAGCCATTCTATCCATTCCGCACTTTTCATAGCCGCTGGACAGACGCAGAGAGCGTCCTGTGACTTCTTTCACGACACCATTATAAACACAAAAACATTTATTTTTTGGTACTTTTCTGTGGTGTTCTCCAAATCATGACTATGTAGTTCACTGTCAAATTAATTTCTCTTTTCTTCTCAAATACAATTTTAACGGGGAGACGGAAACGAGTGGAGTAAATTCACAATTAAATCTGCCTTTCAAAAAAACTAGAGGAACCTGGTGTGGGAATCCTCAGTGGATTTGTGTTGGCGCCGCCTAATGGATCGGAAGCTGCTGAAGACACAGAAATTGGGGCAGGACATGGCTTCAAGACCTTGGGAGCTTTCTGTTCTCTGGACTCTGAAGCTGCAGACTCAGAGGGGGCACAGGGGGGAGGGGACTTTGGGAAGAAGTTGAGTAACTCTTTATGGACCCCTGGAGACCATACCCAGGGGTCAGAGGGGAGAGGGGACCTCCCGTCCGCCAGGGGGGTCAGTCCAGATTCTCAGAGAGCGGTCAGTCTTGATGCACCTGAGTGCTCCTCTGGGCAGAGCGATCCGCTGGGCACCTCTTTAGTCCGCAGCACAGCCTTTGAGGACCTCACCTCTGTTGAAGAGAATAGATTGTGGGTAGATGAAGACCAGGGTCTAAGGATTTCAAAAGAAGCCAAAAAACAAGGACTGGCTTTCGATTATACCGAGTCTCTCCAACAGGCTGCTGCTGCTTCTAATACTGGATCTAAGGAGTTTGTTCCAGGAAGCCCTGATTCCTTTCCGGTTCACAGTCTATCCTCTTCCCACTTTTTTCTGGAAAACTCTGTACCAGTGGACAGAAGCCCCAGACATTATTCAGAACATCTCCAGGAGGTACATGACGCTGTCTCATCAGCTTTAAAGGACACTACCCAGTTTGATGTGGACAACCGGCTGGAGCGACAAATAGAGCCACGGGTCAATGGAAACACTGTGTCTTCTGATAGTGACAAACATTTGACAACAGTACTATTAGACATAGGTGTAATTAACCCTGTTTTAGAATTAGAAGGAGCAAGTTATATGTCCATACCTGATTTCGTCGAGGATCCCAAGACGAGAGATGTTGTACAGTCCACCAAGACCACAAGCGAACTCCAGAAAACTCCCCAAAGTTCTCCCGCAAGAAAGTCATTGGTCCCGGTTGCTATATACAAAGGTCTGTTTGCAGTTCTATTCACCAAATCCCAAACTAAATCTTCTTCAGTTAATTTCATCCTCTTTATTTGACCAAACAGCTACCGTATGCTATGCAGCATTCGCTCCCCTGAAAATGCGCTATGGAACTTCACGTTTGGCTGAGGATAAGCTTGTCGTCCTCCCTTCCCTTTGTTTTTGTTTCCTCCTGTCTGTCTTGTTCTTTCTGCTGGCCTTGCAGACCCCAAAAATCCACTACGGGTTACAGATCTCACAAATGCTTTGAGTGTTTCCAGTCAACAAGTCCTGTGTGTTACAGTCACTATGCATGTTTTTGAGAGTTCCACATCTTTGTGATTGTCTTTCATTTGGTCTCCACTTCCCTATGCACACATACATACAAAGAAACATGTCAATGGCCTCTCGAAGTTTGTTCACTCGGTGAGCTAAAAAAAAAGGGCAATGGATATTTTTGTCCGAAGGGTCCAATATGCTAAATGTCCGTTTCCCCTTTTTCTTCCACAGCTCAAGCAAAGATTGAAAACGACAATGCTGATAAGAAGGTAGGCAACGTATCCCATAGCAGTACACGTGGACAATGCTACAAATTTCTTCTTAATTTGTCATTGAAAACATATTTGAAATCATATTTCCTTATCAGTATGAATCTTTAACTCATGTGAATCCATGCCTGTTTCATGACATTTCTTCATTTACTTTCAAGGTATTCAAACAATTTTTTTACACTCATTGCTTCCAATCATACAAAGACAACCAAAACTGCCACCAAAGCTAGACCCACATCTGGCCTTAAAAGACCCTCCCCAGTCAACAGAACCAGAAATGGGCCCACCTCATTACCCACTAGAGCCAGCAGTGTAGGGGCCAGGCAGTCCCGTGTAAGTATGGCACAAGCCTGCACACGGCTGAGAGTGGTACAACCCATGCACCCCTGCATACGGCTGATAGTGGTGCAGGCCAGACCTTACCGCCGCCTAACAAACAGCATTTTTTTCCCTGTTCATTAACTGATGCCAACACTCACTAACTCCCAGTCTTGCCTTTTTTCGATTGTAACCCCTTATGATTGTAAGGGTGTGTTTGAAGGTTTTCAAAATATACATTAGATTAAATGGGGCCCACACTCTGGATTGCTCAATTCTTAATAGGTGCAATTGTATTGGTATTTGCTAAACATAAATACATCATTCATAGTTAAAGGTCGAAGAAAAAACATGTTTTTCCATGATATCATTGATAGTACAGTTGAAGTCGGATGTTTACATACACCTTAGCCAAATACATTTAAACTCAGTTTTTCACAATTCCTGACATTTAATCCAAGTAAAAATTCCTTGTCTTAGGTCAGTTAGGATCATCACTTTATTTTAAGAATGTGAATTGTCAGAATAATAGTACAGATAATGATTTATTTCAGCTTTTAATTATTTCATCACATTCCCAGTGGGATAGCATCGCCTTTAAATTGTTTAACTTGGGTCAAACGTTTCGGGTAGCCTTCCGCAAGTTTCCCACAACAAGTTGGGTGAATTTTGGCCCATTCCTCCTGACAGAGCTGATGAAACTGAGTCAGGTGTGTAAGGCCTCCTTGCTTGTACACGCTTTTTCAGTTCTGCCCACAAATGTTCTATTGGATTGAGGTCAGGGCTTTGTGATGGCCACTCCAATACCTTGACTTTGTTGTCCTTAAGCCATTTTACCACAACTTTGGAAGTATGCTTGGAGTCATTGTCTATTTGGAAGACCCATTTGCGACCAAGCTTTAACTTCCTGACTGATGTCTTGAGATGCTGCTTCCATATATCCACATAATTTTCCTTTCCTCATGATGCCATCTATTTTGTGAAATGCACCAGTCCCTCCTGCAGCCACCCCCGGGATTCACGGTTGGGACGGTGTTCTTCGGCTTGCAAGTCTTCCCCTTTTTCCACCAAACATAACAATGGTCATTATGGACAAACAAGTTCTATTTTTGTTTAATCAAACCAGAGGACATTTCTTCAAAAAGTACGATCTTTGTCCCCATTTGCAGTTGCAAACTGTAGTCTGGCTTTTTTATGGCAGTTTGGGAGCAGTGGCTTCTTCCTTGCTGAGCGGCCTTTCAGGTTATGTCGATATAAGACTTGTTTTACTATGGATATAGATACTTTTGTACCTGTTTCCTCCAGCATCTTCCCAAGGTCCCTTGATGTTGTTCTGGGATTGATTTGCACTTTTTGCACCAAAGTACGTTCATCTCTAGGAGACAGAATGCGTCTCCTTCCTGAGCGGTATGACAGCTGCGTGGTCCCATGGTGTTTATACTTGCGTACTATTGTTTGTACAGATGAACGTGGTACCTTCAGGCGTTTGGAAATTGCTCCCAAGGATGAACCAGACTTGTGAAGGTCTACAATTGTTTTTCTGAGGTGTTGGCTGATTGTCAAGCAAAGAGGCACTGAGTATTAAGAGTATTAAGGTAGGCCTTGAAATACATCCTCCAATTGACTCAAATTATGTCAATTAGCCTATCAGAGGCTTCTAAAGCCATTACATCATTTTCCAAGCTGTTTAAATGCTCAGTTAACCTAGTGTATGTAAACTTCCGACTTCAACTGTACGTGTGTGTGTGTGTGTGTGGTGCATATGTGTTTGTCCATGTGTGTGCGTGCCTGTGTCAATGTGTCCACTTCCTGTCCTTGGTCTCAACCTGTCTCTCAGTGACCTGCAGCTCTCACTGTAGAGTAGATTGGAGAGGGAGGTTACTCCTTTTTATTTTTTAATATATTTTTTTACAATAGTTCAATCTGATGTATAGACAGGGGTGAAAGTAGATTAGTATTTTACATTTCTTTCATGTAATTTCTTACCGGTACAGGACACCCAAGTGCGCTCATGCCTTTTTTTTTCAATACTACAAAAATTACAGGGGAGCTTACTCTGCTGACACTGTCACGGATTCCCCCAGTACCGTTACTCATTCCGTGCACCAGTTCCAGTGCACCAGTTCCAGAGGTCTACTTTGCCGGCTGAACTGTCTCATTACGCACACCTGATTCCTATCCCCCTGATTAGTATGTGTATATATGTGCCCTCTGTTCACCATTGTCTTGTTGGTTATTGTTCCCATGTCCGTCGATCTGTGAGTACCTATGCTTTGTTATTTTGGTTTTCATGCTGCGTGTATTGTGCGCTTGTTATCACGGCTCTCACCCCATGTATTGTTGTGCATTTGTTATTACTGGTCTCGCCCCGTGTAGTGGATTGCGTGTCTCGTTCTGTGTAGTGGATTGCGGGTCTCGTTCCGTGTATTTATTCAAGGTTTTACTTCGCTCTTTTGTTTGGGTTACATCCCTGTGTTTTTGTATACGTGTTTGTTTTGGGCTTCGTACCCGTGCCTTTTCATGGCATGTTGTATATTTTGGGTGGAGTATTAAACCCCCCCCCCCTATTACAAATTCCTGCGCCTGTCTCCAATCATTTATACAACATGACAGAATAACCAACCCTAAATGGAGACAGTGGGAATGGCCCGTCTGACCACGCTGCAACTAGCCCGTCCCATGCGCCTGTCTCCAATCATTTATACAACATGACAGAATAACCAACCCTAAATGGAGACGGTGGGAATGGCCCGTCTGACCACGCTGCAACTAGCCCGTCCCATGCGCCTGTCTCCAATCATTTATACAACATGACAGAATAACCAACCCTAAATGGAGACGGTGGGAATGGCCCGTCTGACCCCGCTGCAACTAGCCCGTCCCATGCGCCTGTCTCCAATCATTTATACAACATGACAGAATAACCAACCCTAAATGGAGACGGTGGGAATGGCCCGTCTGACCACGCTGCAACTAGCCCGTCCCATGCGCCTGTCTCCAATCATTTATACAACATGACAGAATAACCAACCCTAAATGGAGACGGTGGGAATGGCCCGTCTGACCACGCTGCAACTAGCCCGTCCCATGCGCCTGTCTCCAATCATTTATACAATGTGACAGACTGACAAACAGATCAATAAAAATGATGTCTGATCCATATAATCGGCCTACGAGAAGGGGGAGACATAAATACAATATGAAGTCCATCTAACCTGGAGGAGGAAATTATTGTTCAAAAACAAACAAGTGGCACTGACCCAATGATAAACAGTGAATATGCATACTCACTGCTGTTCTCCTCTGGTGCAAATAGGCTACTGTTCGCTCAATTAAGTAAAGAATTTTAATTTTGAACTAAAAAACAGATTGAGTCATTTTCATTGTCATCCCTTTACAGCAATATACTTTTTACAGCAATAGACATCTGTTACAGAACACCTACGTGTAATGAAATTCTGGCATTGTCATTAGGCCTACACTTGTAGCCTGAATTGATGCATCCACAGTTGTCCACGTGCGCCTCGATCTCTGCCATTCATCTCCGCCTTGTCTGCATGCTAGTCTCGGCCACTCATCTCTGCCTTGACAAAATGTAAGTGTTCTCAAACCACAATGCAATTTGGAGAGTATACCACCCGGTTTCCAGTCAATTCGCTCATTTGTCATGTGGCTGACCTGCTGTAATGGTGTAATAGCCATGAGTTTTTTTTGGGCCACGTTGTATTAATTGTGGTAGGCTCACGTTTTACCACCGTATCCCCCGCTATTTATTTTACCGGGTCTCTGTACCAGACCCTGCTGCCTTACTTCCATGTTCAATCTCAATGTCCATCACGTTATTGGAGCTACTAGCCACAGCATCGTCAGACTGCATCGGGATGGGTGTATATGAAGGATCAGAACCCTGAATGGACCTTTGGTCCTGGTTAAAGTTCTGACTAGTGATCCGGTCCTGGTTGGATCCACGGACAAACATCCTTCAGTTTGAAGCCGTACAGAAGGACCAGTAGAATGAGGAGAATGATGATGACAACTCAGTCCGAACATCTCTTATGCACTCTGGACATACTTTAGTAGTACCAATTTGCTAACGGCCATCAGGTCCTAATGGCCTGGTACTCAGGGCTCTATTGTCCCTCTAACCATTTTGACAATGGAATGATGACAATGATCAATGGAAATGCTATCGAAAATAACATCAAACACATCATCAAAACATCATGCATTTAAAACTCACCTCAATGTGATAATCATTTTGAAGAAAGAAGTTCAACAGCAGGTTGATGCTGAGTAAAACGTGGTCGTTCTGGATGTTGTTTCAAAGCCTAATACCCTGACTACACCGCTCGCGTCACGTGCGTGAACGTTGCAAAATACATTTAGGAATCTGTTATTCAATTATTGCACCCAAACTGCTCGTGTCAACGAGTGTCTGCGTTGCCAAGGGCTAAAATAGAAGTCATTCCTATTTCTGACGCAGATCGCGCTGCAAGTCCTGCCTCTCCCATCTCCTCATTGGTTTATAGAAGCAGGTACCCACGTGCCATCTCCTCATTGGTTATACCCACATCAATGATTGAAAGATGAACTCTTGTGGTAATATTATGAAAGTTTAGATGCCAATCACCATATAAGTTCAATAATGAAAAAGCCTGGAAGGAGGAGAGATGACTAGAAACGATTCGGTTGACCGTTTTTATGTGTGGATTTATTGTCGGAGTAGAGGACCTTGTGCATTTCAGGTAAAATAACAACCTAATGTTTAGATCCTAGGACAAATTAGCTAGCAACAGCAAGCTAGCTAAATAGGACAAATTAGCTAGCAAGTGCAAGCTAACTAGCTAAATTGCCATAAATGTTTAATGCTTTTCGACCTGTCCCCAAATTAATGTAATTGGTTCAGAGTTTGTTTTGCTATTTTAACCTGCGTGTCGTGATCGCGTTTGGTGTAGGGGGACAAAATAAATGTATGCACGATGGCGCATGCCCGCAGCCGGTTTGGGTTCCGTGTAGTAACACAATGGACAGTGCTTTCTAAGGTGATGATTAATTCAAAACACTCATACGCATGTCAGAGCTTATGCATAGGGTTATGAGCCCAAGCCCGAACTACCCATGGCAGAGCATAAAACAAATCTGCTTTAAGATGTCTTTGGTACATAATTAGTCTCGCCCATACACCAAAATGAAACAAATTTGAGTAATTGACTTGGAGTGTGGACTGTATTATTATGCATACTGGATGGACTGGTTACCTTATACTACGCTCCAAAATGTCTATCCACTAGTCTCTGAGAAAGTATAGCCCTAGGTGATTCTGTTGGTTAATTGATTGTGCAGAGCGGCTATCAGTTAGCCTACGATTTTAGTGCATTTTTATTTGATTTTGAATAGCCTAGTATATTTTATATTTTCATAATTAATTGGTTACACATTACCTTCACCTATACAGAATATCTCACCACCATGTTTCCATCTCCTTTCTCCTTTATTCCTTTCTCGAGCACACAGAGGGTCTGTCAACAGTTTAGTGAAATATGTTTCATTGCGAAAACAGATTTCACTTGGTTTCCCAAATGAAGCACTGGGAAGCTGCAGGAACAGGCTTGGAGAGCCCATTGCCTGAAGTGAAATAAATGTTCTTATGTGTATATTTCTCAGCTGCTCATATTAAGCACAGCTCCCCTATAAAACTGAAGTAGCTTACCCCGCATCATTAAAAAACATGTTTTCATTTCTAAGACATTGTAAGGTTTGTATCATTCACAACTGAATATTCAATTGATTTATTATACTTTTTTAAATGAAGATGTTGCAATGGTGCATCAGCGGCTTGTGTGGAGGCCTGGTGATGCTAAATATGTTTATGTTAATTAACTGTCATTTACCATGAGACCGGCAGTCTTTTGCATGACAATAACCAGCTGAAAAATTGTTGAGACAGTTGTTGGTTACCTAGCTAGCTAATTTTAGCCATATTAGCGTTGCTATGAAATCCGTGAAAACACAAAACAAGACATGTTATCCAAGAACAAGATGAAACTGGCTGAAACTAGTCGCATACGATTCCCCACATTGCAGTTTCTTGCCATTGTTGGTAGCCATCTGGCCATCCAGAATCACAACAACTCACAGACTTTTGCCCTGTTGAAGTGTGCGCATAGATTTCGTGACGTTGTCAGCTAACCCACCTATACCTTTTACACTTCCAGTATGAGTCTCCTCCTCCCTGTATGTCACATTTTAGAGGGACAGTCTGTTGAATATCTGTAGCCAGTTATGATGCAGGGTGAGAACAGCCTTGAGTGTGTCCAGAGTAGAAGTGTATGCTCACTAAGAGTAGCAGAGTGAAGTGTGTTCCATCTTGCCATGCCAGTGAGTAACTCGTTAGCCCACGTTAACGACTTCCTGTATACTGAAACTCTGATCCGTGCCTCAATCGATCACAACACGGCCATTTCCGAGAAACAAGCCCTTGCACAGTTTCACTGTCACACCTTCAGTACTATGAATTATGTATACAAGGCTGCAGTGATGGTGTATAACCAACTCCTATGGGGGTTGTCATCTGTTACAGATACTGTACATTGTGGGTGGTAGTTAGCTGAAGCAAGCTTAGTGTCGCGCTATGAATGTCTGAGGCCGATGCTCTTTGTCCGTATTGAAAGCCACTTGAATGATACTGCACTTAATGCATTGAGGCTATATAATCTTGGCATGCATTTTTCCATGTTTAAAGGACTGCAATTGACCCCTAAAATAAAGCTTGTTTTATGGCTCTGAATGCACGTTCAGCATGCAGGGTAGGCAGTCATTGTAAATAAGAATTTGTTTTTAACTGATTTGCCTAGTTAAATAAAGGTGAAATAAAAAATAGCTACATTTTCAATAGGCAATGCAATCTAGGTCACTAGCGAGAAACAAAAGTATAATTTCATATTCGAAAAATACAATATCAAGAGTGCTGATGGATCAACCAGTCAATCAAGAGCATGTTGGTTGATAATTTGTCACTAATGTCCTTTTCAACCCTTTGTTTCTTTTTCTGGGGATGTAAAGACTTTGGGTGGTGCCAGGCCTCAGGCCCCCGGAACCAAGATTCCCGCCAAAACCCCAGCTCCAGGTATGTAGCTAGCTAGCCTGCAATGTGCAGCACAAAAATCATTATTGACAAACCTCTGATTATGCCTAATGTATGCTGTTTATTTTTGTGATACAGCAATCGGCAAGAACAAAGGTAAATCGAAAAATGTATTAATTTTATTGAACCCATTAGTTCAATCAGGACTAGCCTTCAGTTGTTTCTTTGTACAATCTTTCACTGGCCTTGCAATAACTGTACATTTACGGTCTTCAAAAAGGCTCACTGTACCCTTTCAATACTCTCTAAAGACAACACCAGTGGACAGAGCAGCCCTGGTACTCCCAAGTCCCCCTCCAGCAAGACTCTTCCCGGAAAGCCATTGGCTGTGGCCACAAACCAGGTGAAAAAGGTTGCGGTGGTGCGCACCCCACCCAAGTCTCCTGGCTCTCTCAAGAGCCGCGCCCCTGCACCCCTCACCGCAGCGGCCCCCTTGCCGGACCTGAAGAACGTCAGGTCCAAGATCGGCTCCACAGACAACATCAAGCACCAGCCTGGAGGAGGAAGGGTATGTTCGGGCTCTATTTGGTGTTACTACATGGCAATGTGCCTCACACAACCTTGATATTCCATTCCTCTCATCCACTGTCTCTTCATCTGCTTTAGTGTTTTACACAGGGATGGAAGCTCTCACTCCGATGATGAACTGTTGCGTGGCTAGTCGTTGTTGTTTTGAGAGATTTTTTTATCCGTCTCAGACAGCTCACTTGAATTAGTGTAGAGTCCTCTGCTTTGAATCGCTTGAAGGATAACAGTCTCTTCCCCTACCTCTGCACTTTTCCAGGTACAAATAATTGAAAAGAAGATCGACTTAAGCAATGTGCAGTCTAAGTGTGGCTCCAAAGACAATATCAAACATACACCCGGAGGTGGCAATGTGAGTAACTAAGGGATGAACTCAACACCTGAGTCTTGAGTCTCTCTACAGTTATGATCATCGAAGCAACCTTTTTAAAAATTGGAAATGTCCTACCCCATCTTTGCTGGCTCTCATGTCATTCCTCATCACAAGCTTAATTATCATAGGTGCACAAACTCTACAATGTACTCCTTTAAAGGATTAAGTGAGTCAAAATGTCTGCCCTATGCTTTCATCCCTACAAGCGGTCAGATTCTCCCTTTCTTTTGGTATGGTCCTCATCTGCAGCCTCGCTGCATTCGACTACTCAAGGCTAATACTCCTTTTCCTTTACTTCTACTTTCAGGTCCAAATCCTCGAGAAGAAGTTGGACGTAAGCAATGTCCAGGCTCGTTGTGGATCCAAAGCCAACCTGAATCACACTCCTGGAGGAGGCAGGGTGAGTAACGAAACCTTATTCACAAACCTGATCGTTTCTGTTCCATCACTGCCCCGTCTTTTTGACCCTGTGGGAATCGTGATAAAAGAGAGGAGAATAGTGCAACAATCAAATAAGCGAACATCTCCCAATAACAAGCAATACCCTGTAGTATCATTAGCAGGCAGCAGCTACTTAGGGGTCGATAAATATTTTATCGTCATGAAAGCTTCTGTGGATACTTTATATTGACTATTAAAAGTGTTAATGAAGGACAACATTTTTTAACAATTTTATTTGTTGACAGGTACCATTATCTAGCGTGCACACTTTTGCACATAATGTTTTGATTTAATTTTCTGGTTGAAAAGACATTATAATAACCAGATTGCATCCAACTGGTTTCTGTTATAACCAGGTACAGTAAAGGTGTCTTTTTCATGAGATCAATACCTCATGGAAAATACATCTTGTTTGGTTGTTATCTGGTCAGATTACAATCAGAAAAATACATATTTTTCTGGTTGCCGAACATTTGTTAAAACGTCCTTATACAACAAGTATACAAATTAAAGACATAATAAAATGTAAAATCAACCAGTTGTGCCCACTGGGTAGGTCATTCATGAGAACAGATTTCACTACCTCAGTCTTCCACTCCTGCAGCCTTGCTGCATTGGATTACTCCAACATAATGGTCTCTTTCCTATCCCTCTATACCTTTATCTTTCAATGCAAGCCTACTAGAAAGTGTGTGCCCCCCGAGCGTAGAGGGAAGCAAAAGTAATTCCGCTACCTAAGAATAGTAAAGCCCCCTTTACTGGCTCAAATAGCCGACCAACCAACCCTTAGTAAATTTTTGGGGAAAATTGTCTGGCCAGATACAATGCTATTTTACAGTAAACAAATTGACAACAAATGTTCAGCATGCTTATAGTGAAGGACATTCAACACACACAGCACTTTCACAAAACGTATGTGTTATGGCTTTTCACCGCCTGCTATATTGTGGATAAAGAGTTACCTGTCTAACAGAACAGTTCTTTTAAAGGAAGCCTCTCATAATCCAGGTAGAATCAGGAATTACCCAGGGCAACTGTCTAGGCCCATTACTTTTTAAAATCTTTACTAATGACATGCCACTGGCTTTGAGTAAGTGTCACTAGTGCCACTGGTGTCTATGTATGCAGATGACACAACACTACATGTCAGCTACTACAGCGACTGAATTGACTGCAACACTTAACAAAGAGTTGCAGTTAGTCCTCAATTTTTCTCAAACTAAAAGCATTGTTTTTGAGACAAATCATTCCCTAAACCTCAACTAAATTTTGTAATAAATGTGGAAATTGAGCAAGTTGAGGTGACTAAACTGCTTGGAGTAACCCTGGATTGTAAACTTTTATGGTCAAAACATATTGTTACAACAGTTGCTAAGATGGGGAGAAGTATGTCAATAATAAAGCACTCCTCTACCTTAACAGCCCTATCACCAAGGCAGGTCCTGCAGGCCCTAGTTTTGTCGCACCTGGACTACTGTTCAGTCGTGTGGTCAGGTGCCACAAGAAGGGACTTAAGAAAATTGCAATTAGTTCTGAACAGGGTAGCACGGCTGGCCCTTGGATGTACACAGAGAGCTAATATTAATGATATATTTTTTAACTAGGCAAGTCAGTTAAGAACAAATTCTTATTTTCAATGACTGCCTAGGAACAGTGGGTCAACTGCCTTGTTCAGGGGCAGAACGACAGATTTTTACCTTGGGGATTCGATCTTGAAACCTTTCGGTTACTAGTTCAACACTCTAACCACTCGGCTACCTGCTGCCCAATATGCATGTCAATCTCTCCTGGCTCAAAGTGGAGGAGAGATTGACTTCATCACTACTTGTATTTATGAGAGGTATTGACATGTTGAACTAATGGTGCACAGCTCGGACACCCATGCATACCCCATAAGACATGCCACAAGAGGTCTCTTCACAGTCCCCAAGTCCAGAACAGACTATGGGAGGCACACATTACTACATAGAGCCATGATTACATGGAACTCTATTCCACATCAGGTAACTGATGCAAGCAGTAAAATTAGATTTTTAAAAAACAGATACAAATACACCTTATGGAACAGTGGGGACTGTGAAGCAACACAAACATAGACACATGCATACACATACACACTATACACGTACAGATGGATTTTGTACTGTAGATATGTGGAAGTGGTGGAGTAGGGGCCTGAGGGCACACAGTGTGTTGACATCTGTGAATGTATTATAATGTTTTTAAAATTGTATAAACTGCCTTCATTTTGCTGGACCTCTCGAAGTGTAGCTGCTGCCTTTGACATAATAAATACAAATAAAAATACCTTTGTACTTTTCCAGGTAGAAATAATTGATCAGAAGATCGACTTTAGTAATGTCCAGTCTAAGTGCTGCTCCAAAGACAATATCAAACATATACCTGGAGGTGGCAATGTGAGTAACTAAGGGATAAACTCAACACCTCCTGCATCTTGAGTCACTCTAGAGTTATGATCATCGATGCAAACGTTGTTAAAAAAAAGTTCCTGAAAAGTTCCTTTCCTTCTCTACTGGTCCCTTGTCATTACCTACAACCAGTCTAATGTATTTTTTTTATACAGAGTTCTGGTTTCGCCTCCTTTACCATGGTCCTCATACGCAGCCGTGCTGCTTTCTGATTGCTCAAGGATAACAGTCTCTTCCTACATCTGCATTTTTCCAGGTACAAATACTAGAAAAGAAGGTGGACGTAAGCAATGTCCAGTCTCGCTGTGGCTCCAAAGATAATATCAAACATACACCCGGAGGAGGCAATGTGAGTAGGCCTTACTAAAGGGTCGAACCCACGGCTCCCTGCAGAAACCGCTTTTGCCAAAGCCCTTCCCTTTTCCAGTGGGATAATTTGCATCTGCACTAAGGAACTAGTCGAACACCTTTGCACGGAAATCCCTGCCTCGATTGTGTTAATCTGTCCCAATCTGTGTGACTACAACTCTCCCACTACTACAACTGTGAGATATTAATATGTTGCGTTAACAAGTGGTCATAAAGCCTCTATCAACTGTCATGAGCGTGTCATATGCTGTACATAATTATAACAATAGATGTTGGTGAAATGGTCCAACACTTTTATGTTGCATGCAGTGGTACGCAACAGGGTTAGGTGTCTATTCCATTTCAATTCAGCCAATTCTGGAGGCAAACGCAAATGTCAATATTCATCATAAAAATTTGAATTTCAATTCACTCCCTGAATGTACCCCAACCCTAGCTAGCTGACCTAAATTGCTGTTTGTGTCAGGACCCTGTTATATCATATGGCATCAGCTGCAACTACCAAGGAAATCTTATGCAATGCTCATGACAACCTAAAGTAGGCTTAATGATGTTTCTCCCCACCCCCCTCTAGAGAATATGTGTACCTGTGTTTTTCTGTGGTTGCCGATTTTAAATCATGTCTAAACTTTACCTTTAAACAAAATGCATGGAGTACCTGGACAGGTACTTAATAAGTGGGACCGAACTGATCAGCTGAGTGTTGTAGTATACTTTTTTCCTAAAATGTAAAATACTTGCAAATGTCAAGCACACAAGCATCAAATGGGACAGAAGCCACCCTTAATGCCCATTAACAAAAGTGTGTCTGTCCTATGCTTCTGCTTGGAGTTGCCAGCCTATTGTAGTGAACAGCAAATAAGTGACCTCATTCAAGCGAGACAAAGAGCTTTGTGTCGAGAGACACCAGCCGGGCCCTTCACTCCGGGAGCCTGGCTGCATGTGATGAGGTCATCAGATCCAGAGCTTGGATTGTGAAACTTGGCTTTTGAATCTAAAAGCAACTTTAACCCTTTTGGATATAAACTTGACCAAGTCAAATGGCAATGTACTGTATAATATATACATGTATGTAGCAATTCGAAATAACAGCAATGTCTAAATTTGAGATATCGCTACAAAGTTTGCATTCTAAATGAATGCCGGCATAGAATGTGAGAATACTTAATGAACTGAAAACACTATTTAAAGTATTCATTGAGTTTCAAATGATACAGTTAAATCAGCACGGGGATCTTGACTTTGAGTCAATCGGTATTGTCCAGTAATAGTGTGTATCTTGTTAACAGTGTTTTACTCTCCCCAACGACCATCTGACTTACACTAACAGGCCAATGCAGAGGGCAAGGTCCTATGTGGTTGCATGCATCACATGATCAACATCACCAATACACATTTCTCCTTCACTTGGAGGAAACATTTCATGAAATGATATGTATCGATTTTTTTCTGTTTTTTTTGTTTTCTATCCCTGCACAGGTTCAAATAGTCCACAAAAAGATTGACCTGAGCAATGTTAAATCAAAATGTGGTTCTACAGCCAACATCCACCACAAGCCAGGTAGGTCTTAAACGTAAAGGGACATTACACTACAAAATGAAAGTTTGCCATTTTTTTTCAAAACTTCAAAAGTAGTCTTTCCCTCCCCAGTGACGTGTCCAGAACATTTAGAATGGGATGGCCAAGGTGGGGGACAGACCCAGTTTAGGGGGTCCATAAAATGTTAAACCTTAATTGATGCAAGGTGGATTTTTTTCACACCCCAATACAGTGATGGTGGTTCAACACGTTAACGCTTAGGTTTGGTGTCTTCAACTTCCATTGGTAGTTTTAGTTAAACGTTTTGCTTGTTCAATGAAAAATCTCTTTTTGAACATCTCTTTTTTTTTATCCTGAAAGGTGAGTCATTTTAAAGCGGCGCTTGATTTCTGATTTCCCCAAGTGCAACGCTTTGGGATGGACACCCAATAAAAGAAGACAAAAGATCATCTAAGATGGCGGTATATACAGTACCAGTCAAAAGTTTGGATACACGTTCAAGAGATTCTTTATTTGGACTATTTTCCACATTGTATAATAATAGTGAAGGCATCAACACTATGAAATAGCACTTATGGAATCATGTAGTAACCAAAAAAAGTGTTAAACAAATACAATATATTTTAGATTCTTAAAAGTAGCCACCCTTTGCCTTAATGACAGCTTTGCACACTCTTGGCATTCTCTCATCCAGCTTCACCTGGAATGCTTTTCCAACAGTCTTGAAGGAGTTCCCACAAATGCTGAGCACTCGTTGGCTGCTTTTCCTTCACTCTGCGGTCCAACTCATCCCAAACCATCTCAATTGGGTTGAGTTCAGATGATTGGGGAGGCCAAGTCATCTGATGCAGCACTCCATCACTCTCCTTCTTGGTCAAATAGCCCTTACACAGCCTGGAGGTGTCTGGGGTCATTGTCCTGTTGAAAACAAATGATAGTCCCACTAAGCGCAAATGACATGGGATGTCGTATCGCTGCAGAATGCTGTGGTAGACCTGCTGGTTAAGTGTGCCTTGAAATTCTAAATAAATCACAGTGTCACCAGCAAAGCACCATCACACCTCCTCCTCCATGCTTCACGGTGGGAACCACACATGCAGAGATTATCCGTTCACCTACTGTTTCACAAAGACAGAGCTTAGAACCAAAAAATCTAAACTTTGGACTCAGACCAAAGGACAGATTTCCACAGGTCTAATGTCCATTGCTTGTGTTTCTTGGCCCAAGCAAGTCTTTCTTCTTATTGGTGTCCTTTAGTAGTGGTTTCTTTGCAGCAATTCGACCATGAAGGCCTGATTCACGCAGTCTCCGTTGAACAGTTGATGCTGAGATGTGTCTATTACTTGAACTCTGTGAAGCATTTATTTGGGCTGCAATCTGAGGTGCAGTTAACTTTAACTTATCCTCTGCAGCAGAGCTAACTCTGGGTCTTTCTTTCCGTGGCAGTCCTCATGAGACAGTTTCATCATAGCATTGTAGTTTTGCGACTACACTTGAAGAAACTTCCAAAGTTCTTGAAGTTCCAGATTGACTGGCCTTCATGTCTTAAAGTAATGATGGACTGTCGTTTCTCTTTGCTTATTTGAGCTGTTCTTGCCATAATATGGACTTGGTATTTTACCAAATATCTTCTGTATACCACCCCTACCTTGTCACAACACAACTGATGGGCTCAAACGCATTAAGAAGGACATTCCACAAATTAACGTTCAACAAGGCACATCTGTTAATTGAAATGCATTCCAGGTGACTACCTCATGAAGCTGGTTGAGAGAATGCCAAGAGTGTGCAAACTGTCATCAAGGCAAAGGGTGGCTCCTTTGAACAATCTCAAATATAAAAATATTTTAATTTGTTTAACAAATTTGTTTTTTGGTTACTACATGACTCCACGTGATTTCATTGTTTTGATGTCTTCATCATTATACAATGTAGAAAATAGTACAAATAAAGTAAAACCCTGGAATGGTGTGTGGTGTGTCAACTTTTGACTGGTACTGTACATTGTTGGATTACTTCATTGAGTAAAAATGTATTTAATAACGGAGCATTTTCTAAAATCCAAAGTTCCATATGCAACTACCAATGGGAGTTGAAAGTTGAAAGTTCTGGAAGTACCGCCATACAAAGGGTCGCTGAAAAGTTTCTGAGGGTGCTTTTCATATTGCATATTACGTTACAATTCTGTAGCTCTAGCTAGCTCACATTCAGTGGGCTGGGCACCGGCGAGCTGACTGGAGGACGCAGGAACAACAATTGGTTTACAGATAGGTCAATCATGGTAGCTGTAAATGTCTTTTTTTTTAAACAATTGTATAATTTTGTCATTTCTGTAATAAGGTGGTGGGAATGTTGAGATCAAATCTGAGAAATTGGATTTCAAGGTCCAATCAAAGATCGGCTCCATGGACAACATTGGGCACGTGGCCGGAGGTGGACAGAGGAGGGTAAGATGACAAAAACCATCATTCTGGAACATCCTTATACACTGGCCCTTAGGGGAAAAGCAGCTATGTCCCTGGATTACACATCTAATATCAGTGATATGTTCATCTTTTCCCTCTGTCCTGAAGAACTTCTCTACTGCTTGCTCTGAGCTGTTTTATGGCATAGCCCCCGATTTGGAATACCTTGCTTGGCAAATGATCTGTGAAAATCAATATTGATCAAGGCAACCGTAACATGGGCAAGGAATGGAAATGCATCCTTGTTACAAAGTACCGATGCAAAATATTTTCTTTATGAATCACGCATACTAACATAGCGCTGTGGGGTCCCATGGCTGAACTGACAGAGATTGCTGCTCCAGACATAGACCAACAGAGTTGTTGTTAGCTTGTTCTTGCACTAGGCTAAATACATGCGCAGTAGGTACTTTTAATACTTCAAAGTACCAATGATTGTATGTTGTTTGCCTGTCCGTGTTTGACCTTTAAGAGCATTAGGAATAGTGAGTGGTCTCATTGAAAATAGGCTACGGCTGCATTGGACCCCTGGGTGACTGTGGCTGCCTAACCGCCTGCTCTCCTTCTCTCATCCGCTCTCCTCCCATGAGTACTTCATCGCACCGCTACGTGTTAACACCCACAATCTTTAATCCTGGCTTCCTGGGCCCAATCCCAAATCCCTAGACCCAACACCCTATGCACTTCTGTAAATCTCAGAGGGTTTAATTGGTACAAGTAATATGGTGGCCTATTAGAGGGCAAGATGCAGCTATGACTATATTAGTTGCACCTGTCAAATCCTTTCAGATCTCCACTAGGGTGCAGGAGTCCATTTGGGATTGAGTGCTGCTTTTCTTGTCTAAGATAACTAGGTTCCCCCCTCTGCCACATTAGTAACATCACAGCTATAGAAAGCATCTTGCCCTGTTCCCATTCCATGATTTATTTTCATCCAACTATATATTTTGTCACTTACATCACCTGGCACTTGGTTTGTTTGTGAGCATTATTATAATTGATATTTTTTTCCCCCATCACATGTTTTTGTTGCTTTTTTTTGTCATCTCCCCCCCCCCCCCCCCCCCATTGCTGGGTGTCCTCTGTAGAAAGAGAAGGGGAAGGAAGCTGGAGACAGCCATAAAGACAGCCCATCAAACAAGGGCACATACGGCCCTTCCCCTGCTGTCACCCCCCCACAGTCACCCCAGCCCCTCCCCTCAGCACCCATCACACCCATCCTGATGAACCCGCTCATAAAGATTGAGGACTCCAGTAAGTACACCACATCCA
Organism: Oncorhynchus nerka; assembly: GCF_034236695.1. Taxonomy (NCBI): domain Eukaryota; kingdom Metazoa; phylum Chordata; class Actinopteri; order Salmoniformes; family Salmonidae; genus Oncorhynchus; species Oncorhynchus nerka. The sequence continues at coordinate 28,937,028 of NC_088418.1, forward strand.
CCGGTGCCAAGCAGGGAGAGTGCGTGGAATGTTGTGTGTACACTGCAGTATATCTTAGATATTGAACATTTATAACGCATCCCTGTCAGGGTAAATGGACACCATTTTCAAAATGTAGACACCAAATTTCAGAAGCAGGCAGCTCACATCTAATGCTTCAATTAACCTATTTACCAGCATACGGTGACGTAATATTATCAGAATATGTCACGAAACCCCCGGTACTGATGCTCATTCTGTTCACCAGTTCCGGAGGTCAAAGTCACCGGCTTTCTAGGCTTCACCGAACGGGATTCATTATCAACCCCGGACTGTCTTGTTTGATTACACACACCTGGTTCCCATTTCCCCTGATTAGTATGTTATATATGTGCCCTGATATATATACAGTATTGTGTATTACGGGTATCGTCCCGTGTCGGTCAACAAGGTTTACCCTCCCTCTTTTGTTTGGGTACAGCCCAGTGTTTTTGTATATGTGTTTGTTTTGGGTGTATTAAAAAACCCTTTGTATTCCTGCGCCTGTCTCCAAAATCCTTTATACCAGCGTGACAGAATAGTCTGAAACATACATTTATTACATGCATATTTAGTGCAATAAAGGGCAATTTGGCCAGAAAATACATTATTTTGCCCTTGAAAGTTACAGTACGTGGATGAGATCAGCATCATCAAATAAAGGAGTCCAGATGTCCACCCAGAATGCATAGCGTTTCCACTGGTATTTACCTAGTATTAATAGGAAACTTTGTCGTAACAATGTGTAAGTTCTGTTACTTCAAAGATTTTAACGCAATTGGTAATTTATTAGAATACATACCTAATATTTTATCTACCATAAAGTGCAACCAATACCTCAGTGTGTAGAGTTATGTCGATTGCGGCTGGCGTCCAGTAAGGCAGTCACATTGTTTTTGTCGCTGCTCGTGTTTACTGTTTGTTGACTTGTGATCTGCAACAAAATACAGCAACTGTACATTTGCTAATACTGTCCTATCATTCTGTTTATTGTATTTATATTGTATATAGTACATGAAGATTATGTGTAAAGTCCTTTTTCTATATTCTGCCTGTTTTGTCTATTACTAGCAGTACCACTTCAGTAAGTCAAATTCCGGGTGTGTGAAAATGTACTTGTAAAAGTGATTCTGATACCTTATGATGTACCCTCTCTTCGATCGGCAGATTGAGAGCCACAAGCTGACGTTCCGTGAGACGGCCAAGGCACGCACTGACCACGGGGCCGAGATTATCTCCCTGGAAGACGACCCCCTGTCCCACCAGCTCAGTACCTTGTCCTCCTCTGGCTCCATCAACATGGCCGACTCACCGCAGCTCTCCACACTCGCCGACCAGGTATCTGCCTCTCTGGCCAGCCAAGGCTTGTGATTGGCTTGGTGGCACACGATGGCCGACCGGAAGTCTCCTGACCGACCACACTACTTTGACCGCCCACGTCAGAGGAGTCATGACGCCTGTCGCCTTCCTCCTCCTTTTCACGGGACTTTTTTAGCTATACCCATCACTGTTTCTCTTCCATCACCGACTGTTCTTCTTCATGATGCATTTATTGTTAGAAAAGAGGTCTTATAAAAAAAAAAAAAGAGAGATTCAAGTCGGTCAAGTTAGATGATTTAATTTCTATCTTGATCTATTTTTGTTGTCATTATTTGTACCGGTTGTATAAATGGCCCTTTTTAAGAGTTTAAAGAGAACAAACATCCAAACCAACCCAAAAATCCTACAAGTGTTTCTGGACATTTTATTTGAACTTTCACCCATATTTAATTCACTTTAACTCGATAAATAATTTTACTGTCACAATGACTGCGATTCGAAGCCCTTATTTTACAAATGTCCATTTTTGATGTGCAAATGCTCTGTGATGGCCGTCTCCTGAATGGCTTTTTGATACATGGAAAACAAGAGGTTTGAGAGAAGTGGGCCCCCTTTTACAATGTAGTGAACATAAGAAAACACATCATCCATTTACAGGGTAGTATGAGGCAAGGAAGTGAGGAAAGGTGGGCTCATGTAGCAAAAGCTCTCATTCAGACAGTAAAATGCTTTTAAACCTCCCCAACTTGCTGTCTGCTTTGGGTGCCTCTATACACTGCATACCAAGGTAGTATAGTTCAGAGGTAAACATTTTCCTTCATGGACAAAGGGATACAGAATGTTTAGCGTAGAAACCTTGGTTTGTGTTGGACACACACTTTTCTATTTGTATTCTGTGGATATGACATGTATTTGATATGGAAACATTTGTATCGGGCCTGCTACTGTCAGTGTTAATTTATTTTCAATATTATTCTGTTATGGCTCTATTGTAAATGCGCTTCAGCTTTTGTCTTATGCGGTGTGGCAGTTTACATTTAACATGTGTAGGCTACTAGTGACAACATATTTGTTCATGTTTAAAGATGACATGAATTAGAGGGGAATACTGAATTACTAAATTAACAGGCTTAGCGATGCCAGGCAAATTGTCTAACCAATTATGGGTTGTGTCGTTTAATGTAAGACACGTAATTTCAGTCAGGGACTGAACTTTTCACTAATTTGGCTTCAGATCACAGTAATGCAGAAGTTGGTAAACTCACCCATTTTTTAACATTTTTATGACCGACACTTTCTGAACTTTTAATTTCATGGACATGGCTTTGTAAAAATGTATAAGATAACTGCCTCATCAGTTGAGCAGCTAAGTACTAGAACCAAAAGTCAATGCAAAATACTGAAAAAACAGGCAGTCAAAGGAAAGTCAAAACACAGAGAAATTGCTGAAGTGACATGAAGAAATCGGTTACATTTATCATAATAAACTCTGCAACACATGTAGTCAAATTAACATAAAAACAAGCAGAAAAACATAGCTTGTCCCAAGATATTAAAGGTAGACTCAGCAATATGACATCATTCACAGTGGGGCAACTTCCTGCTTACACACAATTCTGCCCGACTACATTGCAGACGCCTGCCAAATCTCACAATGCTTGGATTGGTGTTAACTATCAGCTAAACACATCATATGATTTAGCAATCTGGTACCCGACTGCACAGTTGATGATGTGGCACGCAAACATTGGTTGATGCAATCCAACGCCTGAGCAGGCGAGCACAACCAATATAGTGCGTTCAAGAAAATCAGAAAAGAACAGACTGGGAAGAATCTTGACGTCAGTGATCTTCAGGTCAGACAAGTCGGAGCTCTAGGATGATGCCCGAGATTCTGAATTGTAATTCCGAGTTGGATGACCGTCCGTTCAAAGCAATTTTTCCCAGTGAGAGCTGTTTTTCCCCCCAGAGTTCTCAGTTGTCTTGAGTGCACTAAAGTCGGAGATTTCCTTGTTCAGAGTTGGCTGGAACGCACCAAAAGCAACAACTCCAGTCGCCAAGACTGCCCCTATTGGTTCTTTCAGGTTTGCACCCTCCCTTGAGGTATGTCCATATTGGGAGGAGACAATTTGCTGTTTTGGCAGATTAGAATTATGTTAATTGATTTTTGCCCCGCTGTATGTGATGATGCCATGTTGCTCACTCTACCTTTTTAAGTAAAAAAATGTACCCTAAAATGTTTAACCATCTGTCACATGGAGAAACGTACCTTTCGGATATATTTAGATTTAGGCCTACTAATTGCCTGCGCACGAGCATGCTCGTCACACTTTCCTCAATTTGTCTCACGGGTTATAAAGCTATGGTCCTTTCCCTGGAATGTATACGACGGAAATTTACGAAACTCTCTCACATGCTCAAATGGATAAGTGTTTTATCCTCATGTAAACCCACCGTGGTTCACCAATCACCACTATATTATTCTCGTCATTGATTGCCTTCATAACTCCGAGCCAACATACCATCTTAAAAGTCCTTGCATGCATTTCATGTAAGAGTAAGCGGTCTGCCTCTCCTTTTACACTGTGCTTTCATTGTACATCCTGGTATATCTGCTTTGTCTATATAAGGATACATGTAGGTATTAGTGCGAGGGAATAGAACCCAAAAGGCAACCCTTTCCTTTATGTGGAGATTAAGGCGCATTGATAACATTATACGATTTCCCAGTGTGTGTGTTTGACTTGTATTGCCAATATATATTTCATTGAGGACTCGGGAACTGGCCAGGGCATTTGAGAAAAGGTGTGCTTGCAACACTACAATCTGCATGCTAAACTGTTGGTTACTTTTCATCATAATGGACAACATTTGTTTGAATGTGTTAAATGGGTATGTGCACTGTGTTCTGTGTGGATTACGGAGACTAGTATGTTGGAGGGCAGGTGCTGATAAATTCCAGTACTAACATTATCAGTACTCAAGGGGAAAAGTTGGGGAAAGGTTATTTTTTTTTTTTGGTGGTCCTCTCCGCTGGCCTCTGTTCTGAGGTCAATGGAAAGAGTTTGCAGTAACACATTTCATCGTCATCCTTTTGTTATTTTTGCCGCTGTACAGTTGTGTGGAAAATGTGATTGTTGATATTGTTATTGTGCATTTTATCAATAACTGGTGTATGATGATTCTTGTCGCTGTGAATTTAAAAATAAACTGTTAAACCATGTTTTGTCCTTCGCTCTGAAATCTCCGGTTCACATTATTGACAGTGAAAACATGACACACGTTTGTGGTCAACTATCCCTTTAAATTCGCACGGTTGCTTCCAATACTGACGCATCAGTCAAACTTCCATTTTGTGGTTAAGTAGCCCTAAACCCTCTGCAGTCTAAACCCTGTCTAAGCTAACCTATGGAATTGTTTTATGAAGGTAATACCAAGGATATTTGAGCTGTTTGATTTTGAATGAAGTACCAAACTGTTCGGACGTGACAGCCGATTTAGGCTCATGGTCTGACAAGCACTTCTCTAGCTCTGCAACCTTTCACCACAGATGCAGAATTACGACATCGGCGGATGCGGTGGATTGAGACGCATCTAATGCAAAAATACATACCTCTAGTTTAAATTGACTGATTTTTGATCAGGATTTTTTTTTAACGCTAATTAGATTTCCGCAGGGCCGTGGAAATCAACTCTAGGTTAAGTCTCAATATGTTCTCCAATACTGAAACGTCAGTCAAACTGACACGACTGCCAGGCAACCCGTTGTGTAGGACACACTTGAAGGGTTTACTATTGATTGGTGTATACGAGGAAGTGTTCTAAAATAGGTATGTTAAGGAAATATTGCATGTGTACTGAGTCCTAAATTAGGCATTGCAGTCTGGGTGCTGCATGGGGACATGCTTCAGTAAACTCAGATATCGTGCATGGACAGATGTGTCATTAAAATGTAAGAAATCTTATAGGAATAAGAATTCTTACATTTTTTTCCTGTGAGATGGAAGGTGTTTTATTATGGAAAATGATGCATTTTGTCCACTATCAAAGTCTCAGGACAGTCAGGTTCAGATATGGTGGAATCCCTCCAAGTGGAAGGCAGACTAGAGGAAACGTTTGGCGCAGGCAAAGGGAAAACTGTTCTTGCATGGGAGATTGTTCCACCTACCCGCTTTGGTACCGGCACATCCACCCCCAGTTTGTGACAAGTGTTCCATTCCTCTCTCATTATTAGGCTTTTTTCGGATTAGAGTTGACCAAGTCCACCTTGGACCTGTCCGATCAAATCCATGTACCTTCCTTGTGGAGGCCGCTCAGCCCATTTCAGTCGGTCCTTTTTGCAGAGTTGCTGATGAACTCGTACTCTTCGGAACTGTGCACTGAGGCCAGGTTCGTTCCGTTTTTTCAGGTATTGCAACTCTGCGTCTGCCCAGGTCAATTGTGTGGAGAAGGGCTTAAAGTAGCGTCTGTTGAATAATTCCCAATCACTTTGGCAGGGGTTCTGGGGTTAATATGCATCCTGGTCAGGTAAGGGTAAATAAAGGTGAAATAATAAATGGCATCTAGTCAGGCTAAGGGTACAGACTAAATGAATAAGCATTGACATGATGTTTCTCTCTGTCACAAGGTTGGTAAGAGGAGGAAGTATGGTCTTTAGGGTCTGCACTGCAGCTCTGGGTCTGTGAGAAGAGCTGGGAGGCAGGTAGTAGGTCCTACCCTTTTATCACCCTTAATGAGGGTGGCGGTGGTAGGCATGACATCATTGGCAGATGGTTTGTGGACGTGGCACATTCACTAAGCTAAGACAAATTCTGCATCAGTCTTCTTCCCAGGTACATGGTGTACAAAGAAAGTCCAATTGAGTTTTACAAAGACACATCTGCCTCCTTTATTGCCACAAATCATGTTCAGAAAATCTTAATGACTACAATACTGAACAGCGGAGTTTGAAGCACAGCAGAAATTGCTTTATTATATCTGCTCAGAAAACCTTTTTTTTCATCTTCCAAAGAAAAGCATTTCTCATTTAAGGTCAACGTGCATTCATGAGCGTTAATGGCTATGGTACTTTAGAGGCAAATCCCTTGCAGCTTCTCGATCAGGGATGTACAGTTGAAGTCAGAAGTTTACATACACCATAGCCAAATACATGTAAACTCAGTTTTTCACAATTCCTGACATTTAATCCTAGTAAAAATTCCCTGTTTAGGTCAGTTAAGATCACCACTTTATTTTAAGAATGTGAAATGTCAGAATAATTGTAGAGAGAATTATATATTTCAGCTTTTATTTATTTCATCACATTCACAGCGGGTCAGAAGTTTACATACGGTCAACCGTTTTGCGTAGCCTTCCACAAGCTTCCCAAAATCATTGGGGTGAATTTTGGCCCATTCCTCCTGACAGAGCTGGTGTAACTGAGTCAGGTTTGTAGGCCTCCTTGCTCGCACAAGCTTTTTCAGTTCTGCACACAAATTTTCTATAGGATGGAGGTCAGGGCTTTGCGATGGCCACTCCAATACCTTGACTTTGTTGTCCTTAAGCCATTTTTCCACATTTTGGAAGTATGCTTAGGGTCATTGTCCATTTGGAAGATCCATTTTTGACCAAGCTTTAACTTCCTGATATCCACATAATTTTCCTTCCTCATGACGCCATCTATTTTGTGAAATGCACTAGTCCTTCTTGCAGCAAAGCACCCCCACAACATGATGCTGTCACCCCTGTCCTTCACGGTTGGGATGGTGTTCTTCGGCTTGCAAGCCTCCCCATTATCCCTCCAAACATAACGATGGTCATTATGGCCAAACAATTCTATTTTTGTTTCATCAGACCAGAGGACATTTCTCCAAAAAGTACAATCTTTGTCCCCGTGTGCAGTTGCAAACCATAGCCTAGATTTTTTAAATGGTGGTTTTGGAGCAATGCTTCTTCCTTACTGAGCGGCCTTTGAGGTTATGTCGATGTAGGATTCGTTTTTACTGTGGATATAGATTATTTTGTGCCTTTTTCCTCCAGCATCTTCACAAGGTCCTTTGCTGCTGTTCTGGGATAGAAATACACTTTTCGCACCAAAGCATGTTCATCTCTAGGAGACAGAACACGTCTCCTGAGCGGTATGACAGATGCGTAGTCCCATGGTGTTGATACTTGCATGCAATATTTTTTCTGATGTCTTGGGAAAATCTAAAGAAATTAGCCATGCCAAGCAAAGAGGCACTGAGTTTCAAGGTAGGCTTTGAAATACATCCACAAATAGACCTCCAATTGACTCAAATGATGTCAATTAGTCTATTAGAAACTTCTAAAACCATGACATAATTTTCTGTAATTTTCCAAGCTGTTTAAAGGCACAGTCAACTTAGTGTATATAAACTTCTGACCCACTGGAATTGTGATATAGTGAATTATAAGTGAAATAATCTGTCTAAACAATTGTTGGAAAATTACTTGTGTCATGCACAAAGTAATGTCCTAACCGACTTGCCAAAACTATAGTTTAACAAGAAATTTGTGGAGTGGTTGAAAAACGAGTTTTAATGACTAACCTAAGTGTATGTAAACTTCCGACTTCAACTGTACGTCATCATTTGATCAGAGTTGACGTCAAGTATTACACACAGTTGTAGTAAACCCGTGCAATGTTTTCCTATGTGTGAGAAAGTGAAAGAACACTTGACAATTATCCCAAGTTAAACAAATGTTTTAATGGTACTATTTACAAAAACAATTCTGCTTTTGATTAGGTTAACTGCTGCAACAATTGGACCAGTACATTTACATCTTGCTTAAACTACAAAATAAAGTACAGGGATTGAAGGACTGTGGCGTAAAAACAGGTGTAAAATTATACAACCATAGATTTTGCATAGCAATTAGTTACGAGGGGAAATGGTGGTGTGGTTATGACATTGTGGGGTGGCAACACAAAAAAAGCATTCTGCAACAGAGTAGTCTCTTTAGATCGGATCGATGGAAGGGGGGGACAAATATTTTCTCAGCATTAGAAATATTCCCTTAACTGTAAAACCTGAGGTCTGGGTTGCTTCTAGCAAAGAGCTGCTACATATGAAACTAGAGAACACACTTTTTCTTGTCAAGTTGAACCAGAAACAACTTAATTATCAACATTAACAAACATTGTCCAATAATTCACCAGCATGTAGCCTAATACCAATGTCCGGAAAACAAAATGAAAAAGCTATTAGCTGTGTGATTTTACCATTTGAAATACATTTTACTATGTTGACATAATACTACACCAATGATAATTTGAGAAAAGGGGAAAGTAAACTAAATCGATATTAGGGTCATCCCTGATCATCATCCACTTCCTTTCCCTGGGTGGCAAGTTCCTGTTCAATTATGTGCTCTGGTGATTTGATTAGCATTAGCATGGTTTAGCATGCAGTAGTGCTCCCTGTAGGTTGGACAAGTGCTTAGGATACCCAGGTTCCTCTCTACCGCAGTCACTCCCGCAAACAAGACAGCGAGAGCTCAGTGGGATCAGAGGCGCCGGGTGCTCTGCAAAGAGATTTTCTAAAGGAATGAGTACTGTCCAAAACACAAAAAGAAATAGACTTAATTGAACAGACGATACAAAAAAAGACAAAAAAAGTGTCAGGAAAGGAATGACAAACAAAAAAAGACATGCAACCCAACAAAACTACTTGGCAATGAAAGAAGATGTGCTCCACAATTTCTAATACCCCCCCACCCCTAGAGGGAAAAAAAGGACACAAAACATCCCAAATGTACCTGTTAATTTGGGAGTATGAGGATTTTTTTTCTTGTTTTGTTATTTGTCACACCACTAGAAAATGTACATGGGAAATACAAGCAAACTAATCAATAGAAAAACACCCTTTGGCCATACTTTGAGGAGTCAGCTACATAGTGCGCTACAAGTGTACACGCCACATATGGAACACCACTAAGCCCCATGTACATCGTTTTAGCCTACAACAGAAATAATTTTTGTAACATCAAGAGTGTAGGGAAAGGCTTCCATCTTCCGTATAATATTCACTAAAAACTGTGAAATAGTATTAGACTGGTGTTTGAATATCAAACAGGAACCCTTTTAAATAGCCTTTTTTCTCAGTTTGAGGTTCTGCTTGTTAATGCCAGAGAGGGGTAGGGGTTGAGGAAGACCTCGGCCTGTCAGTCATTCATTGGTGGGCATGGCCCTTCTGTTTGGGGGCGTCGTCATCACAAGGCAAGGGGCTGTCTGTGTCATAGCCTGTCGACGGGCAACACGAGACGCTGCGCATTCGCGACCGCCTCATCTCATCCTCCCCCTCTACCTCGGGTTCCGGAGCGGGGTCCTCCGGCAGGGGGAAGTTTCGATGCTCCCACGGGGCCACCGTCTGTCCGGGGAAATCATTGGGTTAATTTAAGTACAACTGAATACCATCAAATCAACAATTTGTTAATCAAGTTAAACTAATGATGCAAATTGACAAAGAAATGGTTACTTCTCATTCTTCATGTTCCAACATTTACCAAATGAGAGCTCAGAATGTACAGAAACGTCCTATTCTTCTAGGGACAATATAACCGCTATAACTTTGTGACTGCTTTCCCATGTCCGAATATGTAATCATCACAAACTACTGGGCACAGCGACTCGAAGACCAGTCGCTGTTATTCTTCATGTGTGCATGTGTCTGTTACATTCATCCTCACCCTCTCCTCGAAGGTGAAGTCAGGTGTGGAGCAGCGCGTGTCCTCACTGGACAGCAGGCGGTGGGAGTCGCGTGAGCACGGCGTGTAGGGGTTGGAGGTGGCGTCTGGACTTATGGGCGACGCCACGTGGCTGTAGTCGTGCAGCAGGGGGCAGTGTCCAGGGTCAGGGGACGCCGGCTGGGGAGTGGGCGGGTTGGTGCTGCACAGCAGCGGTGTGGTCCTGCCATCCATGGACTTGTACGACCTGAGGGACGGTTGTGGTGTGAGTGGACCGTAGAACACATGAAATGTGCCACAAATGGAGACCAAACCCTGTTACTACCTACCACTTCTTTAGAGAGCCCTGTCCTTATCATTTATCAAGTGATCATCACTTTTAGTGGAAAACAACCTTGTAAGGACATTGTTTAAGCCTTTGGATGTATAAGTATATGGATGTGTACAAAACATTAGGAACACTTTCCTAATATTGAGTTGCACCCCATTTTGGGGAACAGCCGCAATTTGTCGGGGCATGGACAATACAAGGTGTGAAAATAATTCCACAGGGATGCTGGCCCATGTTGACGCCAATGCTTCCCGCAGTTGTGTCAAGTTGGCTGGATGTCCTTTGGGTGGTGGACCATTCTTGATACACACGGGAAACTGTTGAGCTTGAAAAACCCAGCAGCGTTGCATTTCTACACACTCAAACCGGGTCGCAATTGTATCAAGGCTTTAAAATCCTTTATCCTGTCCCCGCCCCTTCATCTACACTGACAGAAGTGGATTTAACAGGCGACGTCAACAAGGGATCATAGCTTTCATCTGGACTTACCTGAATGAGCAGGTGTTCCTAATGTTTGTACACTCAGGGCATATTGACAATGTGCAAAGACCCCACTAAAATATTTCCTACCAAATTATGTGTTGACATTAATCAAATAGGTCACAGATGTAGTAAGTAGAGCACATTTATCTAAACTGAGACATATGGCAGTGATGAGGTACTATGCTGTGTATGAGTGTACTATAGGCGACCCCTACTAACCTGCTGCCCCTCCTCTTGGCGGGGGCCAGGGCCATCCAGGTCCAGCGGGAACGCTCCTGATCCTGGCATGGCTGGTGGAGCTGGGAGAAGGCCGCGTCGGAGAGGTCCTCCATCTACACACACAGAAATGGGTTATTAAGATAGGACTCCTTGATCCATATAATCAATCAAATGTATTTATAAAGCCCTTCTGACATCAGCTGATGTCACAAAGTGCTGTACAGAAACCCAGCCTTAAACCCCAAACAGCAAGCAATGCAGGTGTAGAAGCACGGTGGCTAGGAAAAACTCCCTAGAAAGGCCAGAACTTAGGAAGAAAACTAGAGAGGAACAAGGCTATGAGTGGTGGCCAGTCTTCTTCTGGTTGTGCCGGGTGGAGATTATAACAGAACATGGCCAAGATGTTCATAGATGACCAGCAGGGTCAAATAATAATAATCACAGAGGTTGTCAAGGGTGCAAGAGGTCAGCACCTATTCAAAGTATCTCTACAGAGTTAAAAGAACGGAGCAAGGTCAAACCTTGGTCATTCAAAATACATGGCAGTTCCCAAAGCAGGGCTTAGGAATGAAGCAACATCTTACCTCTGTGTCGTTCTCCTCTTCTGCCATGGGCTGGGAGAAAATGTCAACTTCCCGCCAGTTGGGGGTGACAATCTCTTTGTATTGTAGTTTCTCTACGCGCGTGGTGGCCGCCACCGACATGGGGATCACAATGTTGTTGATGTCAAAGGAGCTCTCGCCTCGCCTCCTCCGGATGGGCTGCTGAGGGGGTGCAGAGTTTAAAAATAAAATAAAACCTTTATTCATACAGCTATTTATCCAGTTAATTATGAACAGGTATGGGGCGTATTTAATGAGGGGAAACGTTCAGAACAGCGCAGATAGAAATGGAACAGAGCTGATATGAAGCCCAATTATACATGACCAAAAATCCCATTATACAAAATGCATATTTTATCTGAACGTTTTGTAACATTGCACCTTTCTGAACAGAACCCGTGCTGTCACATTCATGATTCACCTAGACCACACACACAGTCAATAAAAGCTGTGATGAGCTTACGGGGGTGTTGGAGAAGCTGAGACTGTTGGGGCCAATGGGGGTGGAGCTCTCCGAGGAGGTGGACAGCTGGCGGGTCAGCGAGGGGCTGTGGAGAGACGAGTGCAGGCTGGCCAAGGACGAGCAGGGGCTGCCCGAGTCCAGGAAGAGCTTTGGGGTGGCTGGAAGAGAAAGGGGAAATAGAGATAAACAACCAGTCATGACTCACATCATTTGCATTATAAATGGATAGCAGATTGTGTGTTCCGAGCAGACGTGGATCAAATACATAACCTATGTCAAATGACGTACATGAGGAGCTCGATTTAGCTTGGGATTTGCACTTTTGGGATTAGTCAATTGATTCCATTGCACCGGTTAGGTTGATCAAACACAGCTCAACTATTGGTAAGTATTTGTCCCATGCCTGGTTCATTTGAGTGGTGCGGTTAACTCACAGCTGTGGGTCCTGTCCAGCAAGTGCTCACGGGGCCTCTTGCGACTGTAGCTCCGGTCATAGGGCCCTGTGGAGGGTGAGGGGAGGCCATGCAGAAGCCGCTCGGCCTTACAGAGGGCCTGGCCCTCCAGCCTGGCGGCGCTCAGCACCCCACCGTTGCCATCCAAGTGGTGGTGTTGTCGCCGCTGCAGCTTATCAGACCGGCTCTTATAGTGAGACAGTCCTGTGGGGGAAAGGGGAGACACTGGTCAGGGGATTTTTCATTCTACACAGCTAGGATGGTATGTGTGTGTGTCAAGTGACTTCCTGGTAAAAAAAAAAAAAAAAAAAAAAATACGGAATGTGACAACGTGCTACACTCGCCATTGGCTGACAAGTTCATTTCCAAAGGCTGTGTTTATCTCCTTTGGGTGCGAGTTGGTGTGTATCTTTGTGTCCACAAGGGGTCATGTGTACTCCCTGACTGTGGAAAACACCCTGCTTTCCAAAGGTTGTGTATATAAGTAGGTGTGTATGACTACACTAGGTGTGTATTGGATTGCATCATATGCGTGTGTGTGGTCCTGCCCACATATACTCACTGTGTGCCATGAGCGAGTTGGCCAGCTTGATGTGCTTGTCTTTGGAGGAGAGCTTGTGTTTGAGCGAGAGCTTCTTGAGGGGCTTGGTCCTCTCGGGGGCCTTGCCCTGCCAGTGGCTCTTCATCACCTGCTGCAGCCGTAGGCTCATACACACATCTAAGAAGAGAAACACGCACTACGTGTTATCCACAAGAAGATATGGTTGGTGCAGATGAGAGAAGGAAAGGGAACAAGTTAGGTGGGGGAATGGAGGGAAGAGGGGTTTAAATAAAAACCCTCTCCATGGTGATAAAGTGTACAGTAGGGAAGTGAAAAGGTGCTTCTGGAACGGCAGTCAACTAGTTTAAACTACTATAGTTTAGAGGTGGTTACGTCACAAACGGCAATTTGTTTACATTACTGGGGTCCCCTTGTTAGGAGGCATTAAGCAACATTACGAGAGCATTTTTGAGAGAAAGTTACAGTAGTTAACAAATAAGTAAGTTAATTGCTTAGCCCCACAGAAATTCACATTTATTTACAGTTTTTAGCTGAAGCTCCCTCACCTTTTCTCCTTTTTCTGTGGGTGGCAGGTAAACTAGACTAGCTCAGAAGAACATTGTCAGGGTTGAAGCAAATGAGCCTAAATGCCATGTTAAAAAGTCACGAGTTGAAATAACCCGTCATTATTTCAAATGTAGCTTATAAGAGTTGGCATGTTGGCTGTTTAGAAGCTGTTAGCTAGCATGCTAGCTATCACAGCTAACTTCGTTAGCCAACAAGAAAGCAAGTCAAAGCATATCCTCCACACAACAACTATCTCGCCATTCCATTTTATTTCAAATCCTGTGGTTTGTAGCAAAAAGCTGGATGTCAAGATGAAATCTAGTAAGTCGTATTGACTGATATAGGTAGCAGCAGGTAGCTAGCTTGCTTTGCTGATAACAATCGAGGCTAGCTAACAACAAAAATGACTCACGTTTATTATATAATTAGTCTTTTGACCAGTATACGCCCACACCACTGTTTCGTAACAGGCAAAGCAGGGGCGCAGAGATATATGGAGTGTAACATACATGGAGTGTATGGTATCTGTCCGTACTGGGTTGGCTCCTGGCTCATAGAAAAATAATAAAAACAGATTCTGGTTCTATCCTCCTGGCTCCTTACCGTCAGGGAGGGAGAGGATTGGGTGGACGCCCGGGTCCAGGTGGGACAAGCGCTCCAGGGAGGGAAGCTCGTACTGGGGGTCTTCTCTGGGTGCGCTGGGGCGACCCCCGCATGTCACACATGAGGGGTTGACCCTGCAGCTACACAGGATAGCGCTGGCTCTCGGGACCTGGGAAGGGACAAACCAAAAGTCACTTGTTTATTAATTTAATCCCATGGGTCACAATAGTTGTACTTAAAACAAATGTGTAACATTATGCCATATTATGATGCCTAGTATCATTTAGAGCAGTGTTTTTCAACTCCAGCCCCCGAGTACTGCCAACAGCACAATTTGTTGTTGCCCCAGACAAACTCACCAGATTCAACTCATTGAGGGCTTGACTGTAACTAGCGGGAAAATACAGTTGAGGTGACTTAAGGATTTATGCACATTTTGACAGATGGAATTCCATGACTTTTCACCAAATTTCCATGACCAATGTATATTTAAAAAGTAAGCGATAAGTGATACACAGGGAGGCTGCTCTCTAGTCCCATGCACCATCTCCTGTCATTGTGCAAGGATCTAACACACTCCCTGCACAAAGTAGAATACCTGTTAAGCAACTGTATAAAACACATGGTCAACCCTAGGTCTGGAGATCTACTGGGTGTGCAGGCTTTTGATTCAGCCAGTTCATCAAGTTCCGGTTGAGCAGCTAATTTAAAACATTTGGTTTGTTAGAGGGGGACTAGAATAAAAGCCTGCACACCCATTGGCTCTTCTGGGGGATGGTTGATCCCACTTGATGTATAACATTGCCAGCTTGATCTGCTTGTCTTATGTGCTCTAGAGGAGATCTGCATGGAGGAATGGGCCAAAATACCAGCAACAGTGTGTGAAAACCTTGTGAGGACTTACAGAAAATGTTTGACCTCTGCCATTGCCAACAAAGGGTATATAAAGTATTGAGATAAGTATTTGATCAATAACAAAAGTTTATTTTCCACCATAATTTGCAAATAAATTCATTAAAAATCCTACAATGTGATTTTCTGCTATTTTTTTTCTTCATTTTGTCTGTCATAGTTGAAGTGTACCTATGATGAAAATTACAGGCCTCTCTCATCTTTTTAAGTGGGAGAACTTGCACAATTGGTGGCTGACAATACTTTTTTGCCCCACTGTATATAGCAGCATTCCTTATATGGGGGAGGGTAGGGGCTGGCAGCCCTAGCTCACTATTTGAGAGACAGAGATACTAACGAATACCTACCAACAAACTTTATTCTAGAGCTGGCTGAATATGTTTTGACGTGTAACTTCAGGTTGATGATGAATACTACCTCCAAACTAATGGAACATCGATGGGCTCCACATTCGCACCGAGCTTTGCTAACGTTTATGTGGGTCTTTTTGAAGAAGGTTGTGTTAATAATGAAAACAAATTCATTTGCGGAGGAATGGGAAAAGAGCTGTCAGACTTTATGGCATTACTCAATGACATTGACCCCCATCACAAATTCACTATTGAATTGAACTCAACGTGTTCATTACCTCGATGTATGGATTGAGAAATCAAATTAAACCCTGTTTACAACACTATATAGAAAAGACAGAAATACTATATTACAGGGGGAAAGCTTCCACCCTGAGCCATTAAAAAGAGGACTTCCAAAAGGCCAGTTTATCAGACTGCGCCTTACATGCCACTCCACAGAGGACTTATCTAGAAAAAGCAGTGGAGATGCACAAAAGGTTTCTAAGAAGCTATTCTCCACAATGTGTGAATGAAGCTCTTAATTTGGCATTAGGGAAAACACGAGATGAACTGCTACAAAAAAAAGACCCACTCGGGACTAAAGAACACTAATGTTCACAACTTCATATACTTTGAACTTTTGAAAAGTGGGAGATGCTGTCAAGAAACTGGCATGTTTTATCATTTGACCCAGATTTGCATGCTGAATGTAAGAATCCACCACTTATTGTATAAAGGAGGTCGCAATTTACACAATAAATTGGTCCATGCCAACTGCCAGCCACAAAATAAAAATCAGCCAGTCTCTTTTACGCCCTCTTCCAAATGGTAGCTATAAATGCAGAGGTGTGTGAATAGTGTGAATATTTCTGCCACCCACATACAGGAAAACGGTTCCAAATAAATTACATTATTACGTGCTCCACCACCCATGTTATCTATATTATTAAATGCCCATGTGGGCTGTGCTATGTAGAAATCCACATTTATTTACAGTTTTTAGCTGAAGCTCCCTCACCTTTTCTCCTTTTTCTGTGGGTGGCAGGTAAACTAGACTAGCTCAGAAGCACATTGTCAGGGTTGAAGCAAATGAGCCTAAATGTCATGTTAAAAAGTCACGAGTTGAAATAACCTGTCATTATTTCAAATGTAGCTTATAAGAGTTGGCATGTTGGCTGTTTAGAAGCTGTTAGCTAGCATGCTAGCTATCACAGCTAACTTCGTTAGCCAACAAGAAAGCAAGTCAAAGCATATCCTCCACACAACAACTATTTCGCCATTCCATTTTATTTCAAATCCTGTGGTTTGTAGCAAAAAGCTGGATGTCAAGATGAAATCTAGTAAGTCGTATTGACTGATATAGGTAGCAGCAGATAGCTAGCTTGCTTTGCTGATAACAATCGAGGCTAGCTATCAACAAAAATATCAGGAATAGTGACAATGCAGCGGACAAAAATGACTTGTCTTGTCTTTTGACCAGTATACGCCCACACCACTGTTTCGTAACAGGCAAAGCAGGGGCACCGAGATATATGGAGTGTATGGTATCAGTCAGTACTGGGTTGGCTCCTGGCTCAACTGTATTTTCCCGCTAGTCACAGTCAAGTCCTCAATGAGTTGAATCTGGTGAGTTTATCCAGCCAGGTCTTTTTACTCCTTCTTCCAAATGGTAGCTATAAATGCAGAGGTTGCTCACAGTGCAACAACACGACGAAGTGTGGATATTTCTGCCACCCACATACAGGAAAACGGTTCCAAATAAATTACATTATTACGTGCTCCACCACCCATGTTATCTATATTATTAAATGCCCATGTGGGCTGTGCTATGTAAGTAAAACCTCTCGTTCTCTCAAACATAGAATCAGTGAACATAAAAGTTCAATTAGGAGAAACAACAGGGATTATTCAGTGGCAGTACATGTTAATGACCTAAAACATGACATTTCTACCTTTAGATTTTGTGGCATAGAGGAAGTCAAGATATCAGACGGGGGCAATGATATAAATAATACTCTGAGCAAAATAAAAAGTTATGGGATTTTCACCCTCCTAAAGGTCTTCATGATGAAATGCCTATGTATGTTATGTTGTAAATGTGAACATGAATTATGTCCCTATTTCAGATTACACTGATGGTTTTTTTGCGCTGTACCCAATGATGTATTGTTATATTTGGTAGCACTTTGTTTTTCCTTAAGACTCCATTCGATGCATTGAACGGATGTGGGTGGGGCTAGGTCTACATAAGGGTGCTAATAAAAAAAAACTCAAAAGCTCTGACGAAGGCCCCTGAGGCCGACACGTAAATCTTATTAAAGATCATTGATACTATCAAGAGCAGTGGGCGGGTTCCTTATTTTTTTTCTTATCTTATCCAACTGTTACCATGCACCTGCAAAAGAGAGAGCTCAGATGTGCAAGTGCCTTTTGAATTTTGAAGCCACATAATCCAAAAGGCTACAAATAAATTCTCTTAAAATTACTGTTCGCGAATCACATCATGTTTTTGATTCGATTCACTGTGATTGAACCGAATACCAAAATAATACAATGGCGAAGTGAATCGTTCGTTAGTCAAAAATAATTATTTAATTATTATTAATTTTTTTAATCGCTTAAGTAAGTACATCAAACTTGTATGGCCTTATTCGCGAGAGTCGGTGGAAAATCTTTTGGGACATGACATAAAAACATTAATACGTGGTAATAATAGTTCAACAGTGAACTAGAGGGTACAAGATGTGTTTTGACTTGGGTACATAATTATTTTTCTCTATTATATTTTATAGGCTAGGCCTACCCGCTGCTGCAATGTCTGTAGTCTCTCTTTCCAAGAGTTACGACCCACTAGTCTCGCACACATGCAGGTGATGAGCGCAAATACAGACGCCCTGAAGTGTAATTCTGAGCCTGGCTGAAATGCAGATTTTTATTTGATTGATCAAATATAAAAAACTGCCTCAAATTACATTAACAGAAATGAAGTTACTTTCCATGACTTGTCCAAAACTTAAGATTCTATCATTTTCCAAAGCCTTTTCCAGGCCTGGAAAACACAATTTCAAGTGTTAATGTAATGTACATTGCCTCCCGAGTGGCGCAGTGGTCTAAGGACTGCATCGCAGTTGCTAGCTGTGCCACTAGAGATCCAGGTTCGAGTCCAGGCTCTGTCGCAGCCGACCGCGACCCATGGGGTGGGCGCACAATTGGCCCAGCGTCATCCGGGTTAGAGAGGGTTTGGCCGGCAGGGATGTCCTTGTACCATCGCGCTCTAGTGACTCCTGTGGCGGCCCGGGCGCATGCACGCTGACACGGTCACCAGGTGTACAGTGTTTCCTCCGTCATCTGTGTGGCTGGATTTCGGGTTAAGCGGGCATCGTGTCAAGAAGCAGTGCGGCTTGGCTGTGTTGTGTTGTGTTTCGGAGGACGCATGGCTCTCGACCTTCGCATCTCTAGAGACTGTACGGGATTTGCAGCGACGAGACAAGACTAACTACCAATCGGATACCACGAAATCGGGAAGAGAAAAAAAGCGGCTAAAAAAAAGTGCATGTACAATGAAAGTACTTTCTTGTGCTAAACCCAACAAACACACCACTGAATGTTCTTGAATTGTGCTCGGAGTCTTTCAAGTGCCTTCTTGCAAACTCTAAGCATGCTATCACGTGCCTTTTTCTCAGGAGTCTGGCCACTCTCCCATAAAGTACAGATTGGTAAAGTGCAGTAGAGATTGGTGGTGCTTCCACAACTTATTGACTCAGGTGTGAATACTTATGTAAATGAGATTAATTTTCAATACATTTGCAAACATTTCTAAAAACACGCTTTCACTTTGTCATTATGGGGTATTGTATGTAGAAGGGGGAGATTAAAAATATTTGAAAAATAAAACATTGAATTCAGGCTGTAACAAAATGTGGAATAAGTCAAGGCGTATGAATACTTTCTGAAGGCACTATAAGTACAGTGCATTCGGAAAGTATTCAGACCCCTTCACTTTCCCCACATTTTGTTACCTTACAGGCGTATTCTAAAGTGGATTAAATAAAACATGTCCCTCAATCTACACACAATACCCTATTTATAAAGCATTTAAATCAGAAATGTACATAAGTATTCAGACCCTTTGCTATGAGACTTGAAATTGAGGTGCATCCCGTTTCCATTGAGATGCTTCTACAACTTCAGAGTACACCTGTGGTAAATTCAATTGATTGGACATTACGGAAAGGCAAACACCTCTCCATTCGGAAAGTATTCGGAACCCAATATTTTATTAGGTCACAGCATTATTCTAAAATTGATTCAATTTACCCTCTCATTCTACACACAATACCCCTTAATGCATTTCAGAGCAAAAACCAAGTCATGAGGTCGAAGAAATTGTCCATATAGCATTGAGACAGGATTGTGTCGAGGCACAGATCTGGGGAAGGGTACCAAAACATTTCTGCAGCATTGAAGGTCCCCAAGAATACAGTGGCCTCCATTCTTAAATGGAAGATGTTTGGAACCACCAAAACTCTTCCTGAAGCTGGCCGAGAGGCCAAACTGAGCAATTGGGGGAGAAGGGCAGGGAGGTGACCAAGAATCCAATGGTCATTTACAAAGCTCCAGAATTCCTCTATGGAGATGGGAAAACCTTCCAGAAGGACAACCATCTCTACCGCACTCCACCAATTTGGCTTTTATTGAGGCCAGACGGAAGCCACTCAGTAAAAGGCACATGACAGCCCGTTTGGAATATGCCAAAAGGCACCTAAAGAACTCTCAAGACCTTGAGAAACAAGGTTATCTGGTCTGATGAAACCAAGATCGAACTATTTGGCCTGAATGCCAAGTGTCACGTCTGGAGAAAACCAGGCAGTGCTCATCACCTGGCCAATACCATCCCCACGGCGAAGCATGGTGGCGGCGGCATCATGCTGTGGGGATGTTTTTCAGCGGCAAGGACTGGGAGACTAGTCAGGAATGAGGGAAAGATGAACGGAGAAAAGTACAGAGAGATCATTGATGAAGTCCTGAACACTATGGAGCAGGTTCTCAGACGAGGGTTCACCTTCCAACAGGACAATGGCCCGAAGCAAGACAGCGCAGGAATGGCTTTGGGACAAGTCTCTGAATGTCCTTGCGTGGCCCAGTCAGAGCCCGGACTTGAACCCGATCGAACATCTCTGGAGAGACCTGAAAATAGCTGTGCAGCAACGCTCCCAATTCAACCTCAGAGGATTGACAGAGAAGAATGGGACTAACTCCCAAATACAAGTGTGCCATGCCTGTAGTGCCATACCCAAGAAGACTCGACACTGTAATCACTGCAAAATGTGCTTCAACAAAGTACCAAGTAAAGGGTCTGAATGCTTATGTAAATGTGATTTTTTATTTGCAGTACATCTGCACAAATTTCTATACAATTGTTTTTGCTTTGTCATTATGGGGTAGTGTGTGTAGATTTACGAGGGGAAAAAAACAATTTAATCCGTTTTAGAATACGGCAGTTACAAAATGTGTGTGGGGGGGGGATCAAGGTGTCTGAATACTTTCCGAATGCACTGTAGGTAGATCACGGCTTGTTCCCCTGGTCACATTTTTTTTAAACAATATGGACTACGGGGAGTGATACTATTGACATGACATTTGCATAGCTTCATGTCAGGGAAAAATATGGGAACAAATTGGTTTTGATATAACAATTAGTCCTTCAGAACTTATTATCCTATGTTTATAGCCCACTCAAACACACAATATAATCGATAACAATACAGTCCTATGAAATCCACGAGCAGAAGAGGATAAATAACAAAACACTCAACACTGGAAAAAGTTATTGTTTTAGTGCTGGGCAGGAGGAAAGCATACTATGGAT
Organism: Oncorhynchus nerka; assembly: GCF_034236695.1. Classification (NCBI taxonomy): domain Eukaryota; kingdom Metazoa; phylum Chordata; class Actinopteri; order Salmoniformes; family Salmonidae; genus Oncorhynchus; species Oncorhynchus nerka. Next base: position 28,958,425 of record NC_088418.1, read on the forward strand.
CTACATGCATCTACAAGTGCACAAGCAGAAACATACCTTGCCATTGAGGTTAGGTACTGTGTTAGGCTGTACAAGTCTCCGTCGTCTGCAGTTGAGTAAGGGGCGCGTGCGGGCGGCCACACAGGTGCTCTCATTGGGGCTGGGTTGGTGTTTGGTGTTACTCTCTGACACCCTGGAGAGGAGAGACAATCAATCATTGTTATTACACACAAGAAAAGAGCAAGTTAGTGCCTTATTTTCATAGGTTCTTCCTCCAAATAGATGCACTTGAAGAATCTAAGTTAGGTATTAGGTAAGTATTCTGTGTGTGTGTGTACCTGTTGAGGACCCCATTGACCGGCCTGCCATTCTGGCCTCTCCAGGGTCCAGACTCTGTGATGGTGACCTGACAGTCCTGGGGAGTAGGCTCAGTCTTAACACCTGCCCCGCCCACCACCAATGCACTGGGCGCCACACCTCCCAACTCCACTGAGCCCTGAGGGGTGGAGTGAAATACCGTACATCAGCCACAGACATGAAATAATACTGTATAGGCTACCAACTACAGTGAGAGACAAACCCACATCCTACACAAGGTGCGTGTGAGATGGTGTAATTTACCTGCTATATTTGTATCATGTGACTTGCAATGGGATATATTTTGTGTGATAAGAGCTACACTTGATTGTCCCAGACAATTAAGACCGCATCTTAAAAAAAAGACGGCCTAACGTATACAGGACGTTTATATAGGTCATGTGTGTACTAGTACTACCACAATAGTGAATAGTGGCACTACTGTGGTATTGCTCATCTCTTTACAGGCCACTTTCACATGTACGTGCTGCAGGTCTGGACAGCAATGGTCATTCAAATTAGAGGTCGACCGATTATGATTTTTCAATGCTGATACCGATTATTGGAGGACCAAAAAGACCACTACCGATTAATCAGACACCTTTTTATTTATTTATTTGTAATAATGACAATTACAACAATACTGAATTAACACTTATTTTAACGTAATATAATACATCAATAAAATCAATTTATACTCAAGTAAATAATGAAACGTTCAATTTGGTTTAAATAATGCAAAAACAAAGTGTTGGAGAAGAAAGTAAAAGTGCAATATGTGCTATGTAAGAAAGATAACATTTCAATTCCTTGCTCAGAACATATGAAAGCTGGTGGTTCCTTTTAACATGAGTCTTCAATATTCCCAGGTAAGAGGTTTTAGGTTGTAGTTATTATAGGAATTATAGGACTATTCTCCTATATACTATTTGTATTTCATTAACTTCTTCGATATAGGGGGCGCTCTTTTAATTTTTGGATTAAAAAACGTTCCCGTTTTAACCTGTTGCTTCTACCCTCTACTTTTTTGAACATTCTGTTAAAAGTCGCGCAACATTTCAGCGCCCTGCTACTCATGCCAGGAATATAGTATATGCATTTGCTTAGTCTGTGTGGATAGAAAACACTCAGACGTTTATAAAACTGGTTAAATCACTGCTGTGGCTTTACCAGAACGGCATTTACATCGAAAAGCACAGGAAAAACTGATCACTGAAAATGGGAAAATATATCCATGCGCTACTTGAACCCATTGATAAAGGTGAACCACAATTAATTGACTGAGGTTGCAGTACCTACAGCTTCCACACGGTGTCTAGAGTCTTGTCATTTCCCTTCGAGTTTTTTCTTGGTCAAACACATGCAAGGCACCGTATTTCTTCAGGTCTAGGACCGGATATTTTCGTTGAGTTTCTAGCCGGACATTTTTCCAGACGGACAGCTAATGATCTTTACATCGCCTCCTGATGAATTTTATCGCTTATTAACCTCTTGCTTCTACCTGAGACGCTTGCGTCCCAACTAGAGCTCTGGAAATGCAAATGCGCTACGCTAAATGCTAATAGTATTAGTTAAAACTCAAACGTTCATTAAAATACACATGCAGGGAATCGAATTAAAGCTACACTCGTTGTGAATCCAGGCAACAAGTCAGATTTTTAAAATGCTTTTCGGCGAAAGCATGAGAAGCTATTATCTGATAGCATGCACCAATACACTACAACACAAAAGCCACGCAGGGGACGTAAACAAAATAATTAGCATTTCGGCGTTACACAAACCGCACAATAAAATAGAAAACAGTCATTACCTTTCACCATCTTCTTTGTTGGCACTCCTAGATGTCCCATAAACACTATTGGGTCTTTATTTCGATTAAATCGGTCCATATAAAGCCAAGATATCGTTATATGTAGACTGTGTGATAAACGAAAAAAAACAGCGTTTTCAAAACGTAACGTCATTTTTTAAAATTCAAAAAGTCGACGATAAACTTTCACAAAACACTTCGAAATACGTTTGTAATGCAACTTTAGGTATTAGTAAACGTTAACCTGTTGATCCTACCCCCTACTTTTTCGAACATTCTGTTAAAAATCGCGCAACATTTCATCGCCCTGCTACTCATGCCAGGAATATAGTATATGCATATGATTAGTATGTGTGGATAGAAAACACTCAGACGTTTCTAAAACTGGTTAAATCACGGCTGTGACTATAACAGAACGTGCGTTTCATCGAAAAGCGCAGGAAAATCTGATCACTGAAAAATCTATCAATGCGCCACTTGAATGTATTGTTGAATAGAAACCACATTACCTGGAGCCGAGGTTGCAATACCTACAGCTTCCACACGATGTCAACAGTCTTGTCATTTGCCTAGGATTTGTTTCTTGGTCAAACGGACAAGAGACAGCCCATTTCTTCCGGTCGGAGACCGGATATTTTGGTTGAGATTTACCCGGACATTATTTCAAGACGTACAGCTATAGAATATACATCGCCTCGTGATCAATTTGATCGATTATTAACGTTTACTAATACCTAAAGTTGCATTACAAAAGTATTTCGAAGTGTTTTGTGAAAGTTTATCGTCGACTTTTTTAATTTTAAAAAAGGACGTTGCGTTATAAAACGCTGTTTTTTTCCTTGATCACACAGTCTTCATAGATCGATATCTAGGCTATATATGGACCGATTTAATCGAAAAAAAGACCCAATAGTGATGTTTATGGGACATCTAGGAGTGCCAACAAAGAAGATGGTGAAAGGTAATGAATGTTTTATATTTTATTTGTGCGTTTTGTGTAGCGCCGACTATGCTAATTATTTTGTTTACGTCCCCTGCGGGTCTTTTGGGGTGTTGCATGCTATCAGATAATAGCTTCTCATGCTTTCGCCGAAAAGCATTTTTTAAATCTGACTTGTTGGCTGGATTCACAACGAGTGTAGCTTTAATTCAGTACCCTGCATGTGTGTTTTAATGAACATTTGAGTTTTAACGAGTGCTATTAGCATTTAGCGTAGCGCATTTGCATTTCCAGATGTCTAGATGGGACGCCTGCGTGTCGGGGGGACGCAAGAGGTTAACAAAAGACTAAGCTTGTGAGTGAATATATTTATTTCATTTCATTTGCGATTTTCATGAATAGTTAACGTTGTGTTATGCTAATGAGCTTGCGGATAGATTTAAACAATCCTGGATACAGGTTTTTTTTCGTAGCTAAACGTGACGCAGAAAACGGAGCGATTTGTCCTAAACAAATAATTTTTCAGGAAAAACTGAACATTTGCTATCTGAGAGTCTCCTCATTGAAAACATCTGAAGTTCTTCAAAGGTAAATGATTTTATTTGAATGCTTTTCTGGTTTTTGTGGAAAATGTTGCATGCTGAATGCTAACGCTAAATGCTACGTTAGCCATCAATACTGTTACACAAATGCTTGTTTTGCAATGGTTGAGAAGCATATTTTGAAAATCTGAGATGACAGTGTTGTTAAAAGGCTAAGCTTGAGAGCAAATAGATTAATTTCATTTCATTTGTGATTTTCATGAATAGTTAACGTTGCGTTATGGTAATGAGCTTGAGGCTGTATACACGGGATGGCTCGACGCAAGAAGTTAACCCACCGTTCCTAGGCCGTCATTGAAAATAAGAATGTGTTAACGGACTTGCCTAGTTAAATAAAAACGTATAAAAATAACAATAAAATAAAAATCGGCGCCCAAAAATACCGATTTCCGATTGTTATGAAAACTTGAAATCGGCCCTAATCAATCGGTCAACCTCTAATTCAAATGGCTAAATGGGTTAGAGTATGGTTGAAGCAACACCAGGGTTGTGGGTTTGACTACTGCATGGGCCACATATACTTGAATATATGTCAGTGACAAGGCTGTCACCTCTGCAAGTCGCTTTGGATGAAATGTCCATATTACTCTTATATTATTAAACCGTGCACAATTAGCCCAATATTGAGGCAGTGCTGTACCTTGTTGGCACGGATCTGTCGGTAGACGTCTGTCTGCTGGCGGATACGGTACTCCAGGTCTGAGATGTGGGCCTGGAGCCAGTTCCAGTGGCTGATGATGGAGGCCCGCTCGATGGTGTAGCGACTCTCCGCCCGCTTCCATCTAAATCGGAAAGTCACACAGACACACAGGGGTGAACAAGTGTTCATCTAACCAACTTGTCTGTGGTCTGAACTTTTACATGGATAAAATAATTTCATTGCTGTGTAATTGGAATCATTTCTTCTTGAATGCCTACACAAATGAATGCAAAAGCCACATACTATTGCCCAAACATTATGCCAATATCGAATTTTTCAACATTGGATAATTCACAAAATCACACAATATTAACGACCATTTACGTCAAATAGCAAACATTCAACTTCTGTGGCAAAGTATCAATACTGAGGGACGTGTTGTCACGGTTGCTTCTTGTTGAAGAGGCATCAGCAAAAGTTAGTTTGTATAGCTAGCTATCCTCTTATCCCGTTTCTGAATTAATTTGTGGTCGTTTCCTTCTCACTAACAAAATAAGTGAGAGATTTTAGTTGTGTACTACCATATCTCGATAACATAACCAAGTCTGTCACTGGTATGGGTCGGTAAATATCCTACAGCTAGCCAATTGTGGCCGCAAGCTAAAACCAGAAAGAGAGCGAGAATTCACTGTTTCATCTGCTGCTGGTTTGATGTTTACTCAAATAAGTATTTCCACATGTAATTGATTAAATCAGATTTTTATTCTATAAAGACTAATTGTATCAATATGTTGTGATTGTAGAACAATCCTCAGCCGTTTTCCATACTAAAACGTAAAGTACAACTTGGTGCGTACCAGCTTACACCATGTTTGAACTACAGTAGGCACACCGTGCGAGTCAAAACTACAATCATATGTTTGGGCCATTTCAATCAATCTTCGGCAGGTAGCCTAGTGGTTAAGAGTGTTGGGTCAGTAACCGCAAGGACACTGGTTCGATTCCCCGAGGTGAAAAATCTGTTGATGTGCCCTTGAGCAAGGGAGCCTAATTGCTCATATTTGAAAATGTTTTTATAAATATTTTCAATTAGGCATGTCAGTTAAGAACAAATTCTTATTTACAATGACGGCCTACCAGGGAACAGCAGGTTAACTGCATTGTTCAGGGGCAGATCGACAGACTTTTACCTCGTCAGCTAGGGGATTCGATCCAGCAACCTTTCGGTTACTGGCCCAGCACTCTAACCACTAGTAGGTAACCTGCCGCCCCCATAAGACGCTCTAGATAAGAGCGCCTGCTAAATGACTCAAATGTAAATGTTTGTGGCTTTTATAGGCAGGGAGCATAAATTGTACAGAGCATTCAGAAAGCATTCAAACCCCTTCACTGTTTCCACATTGTTACGGCCTTATTCAATTTGCACACAATAACCCAAAATAACAAAACAAAGACAGTTGATCATAAAACAACTGAAATATCACAGTTACGTCAGTATTCAAACTATTTACTCAGTACTTTGTTAAAGCAGCTTTGGCAGCGATTACAGCCGAGTCTTCTTGGATATGACGCTACAAGCTTGACACACCTGTATTTGGGGTGTTTCTCTCATTCTTCTCTATAGATCCTCTCGAGCTCTGTCAGATTGGATGGGGAGTGTTAGTGCACAGCTATTTTCAGGTATCGCCAGAGATGTTCGACCGGGTTCAAGTCCGGGCTCTGGCTAGGCCACTGAAGGACATTGAGACTTGTCCCAAAGCTACTACTTTGTGTTCTTGGCTGTGTGCTTAGGGTCGTTGTCCTGTTGGAAGATGTACCGTCGTCCCAGTCGGAGGTCCTGAGCGCTCTGGAGCAGGTTTTCATCAAGGATCTCAGTACTCATCTTTCCCTCGATCCTGACCAGTCTCCCAGTCCCTGAAAAACATCCCCACAGCATGCTGCTGCCGCCGCCACACTTTACCGTACAGATGGTGCTAGGTTTCCTCCAGACATGACGCTTCGCATTCAGGCCAAAGAGTTCAATCTTGGTTTCATCAGACCAGAGAAACTTGTTTCTCATGGTCTGAATCCTTTAGGTGCCTTTTGGCAAACTCCAAGCGGGATGTCATGAGCCTTTTACTGAGGAGTGGCTTCCGTCTGGCTACTCTACCATAAAGGCCTGATTGGTAGAGTGCTGGCTGTCCTTCTGGAAGATTCTCCCATCTCCACAGAGGAACTCCGGAGCTCTGTCAGTGTGACCATCAGGTTCTTGGTCACCTCCCTGAACGAGGCCCTTCTCCCCCGATTGCTCAGTTTAGCAGGGCGGCCAGCTCTGGGAAGAGTCTTGGTGGTTCCAAACAACTTCCATTTAAGAATGATGGAGGCCACTGTGTTCTTGGGGACCTTTGATGTTGCAGAAATGATTTGGTACCCTTCCCCAGATCTGTGCCTCAACACAATTCTGTCTCGGAGCTCTACGGACAATTCCTTTGGCCTCGTGACTTGGTTTTTGCTTTGACATGCACAGTCAACTGTGGGACCTTATATAGACAGGTGTGTGCCTTTCCAAATCATCTACAATCAATTTAACTAACCACAGGTGGACTTATCAAGTTGTAGAAACATCTCAATGATGATCAACGGAAACATGATGCACCTGAGCTCAATTTCGAGTCGCATGGCATAAAGTCTGAGTACTTATGTAAATAAGATGTTTTTAATTTGTAATTAATTTGCAATAATTTCTAAAACCCTGTTTTCGCTTTGTAGTAATGGGGTATTTGGGTGTAGATTGATAAACTAATACATTTTAGAATAAGGCTAAAGTAACAAAATCACAAAAAAAATTAAGGGGTCTGAATACTTCCCGAATGCACTATACATCCACTATCTTCTACCTGGCCTTTAAAAAGGTAGACTGTGATGTGATGAAGATGCTGAAAGTACATATTGGGTCAAATTCCACAACTACTTAGGGCGTTGAAGCACAAGACTCAATATCGCACTGTTTTGGACCACGTAAAAGTGTGAAGCAAACCCAGAGCTCATGTGACTGAAACTGTGACTGAAACATTTCACCCACCGCAATATCTTTTCGCTGCTCGTGGTAATGTAATTTCGTAATATTTTTTTCCTCGCACATAACAAGCTGGTAAACTATTATACTATTGGAATAGTACATTTTTTTTACGATGGTGCCGGAGGGGAGGGCTGCCGTCTTAACGGCTCTTAACCAACCATGCTATTTTGTGTTTTTTTCGATTTGTTCCTAACTTTTTTTGGACATAATGCTGCTGCTGCTACAGAGCTTCACGTTCCACATCACCAACAAACTAACATGGTCCAAGCGCACCAAGACAGTCGTGAAGAGGGCACGACAAAATCAATTTCCCCTCAGGAGACTGAAAAGATTTGGCATGGGTCCTCAGATCCTCAAAAGGTTCTATAGCTGCACCCTTGAGCATCCTGACGGGTGGCATCACTGCCCGGCATGGCAACTGCTCGACCAAGGCACGACAGCGGGTAGTACGAACGGCCCAGTACATCACAGGTGCCAAGCTTCCTGCCATCCAGGACCTCTATGCCAGACGGTGTCAGAGGAAGGCCATAAAAATTGTCAAAGACTCCAGCCACCCTAGTCATAGACTGTTCTCTCTGCTACCGCATGGCAAGCGGACCGGAGCGCCAAGTCTAGGTCCAAGAGGCTCCTAAATAGCTTCTACCACCAAGCCATAAGACCCCTGAACAGCTAATCAAATGGCTACCCAGACTATTTGCATTGCCCCCCCCCCCCCCTCTGGAACGCTGCTGCTACTCTCTTATCTATGCATAGTCACTTTAATAACGCTACCTATATGTACATATTACCGCGATTCCGGTACCCCCGCATATGGACTCTGCACCGGTACCCCCTGTATATAGCCCTGCTATTATTCACTTTCGCTCTTTAAATAGTTATTACGCATGTAAATACACATTTCAATGTAAGGTCTACTACACCTGTATTCGGCGCAAGGGACAAATCAAATTTGACAGTGGTTTTGCTGCTTGTTACTCATCTTTTTGTGTGAGGAAAAGTAAATGTGGACAGTTCTTACAACTTCAAAGTGCGCCTCTGCAAAAATATTTCTTCATGTTCTATAATTTTTGGTGGTGGCAGCGACATTATAGCAGCAGCCGATGCAATGGGGAAGAGCAGTGGCCGCTGGTACTTTCTTTCCTAAGATCCAATAAGAAGGACTAAGCCGTTGCATCCCTGATTGCGTCGGTCTTCACCTCAACTTTGAGCCTAGGGCTGTGAGAAGGACCCGATCACGGGCATTAGCGAATAAGAACTGGGATGTGTGCCAGTGAGAGGTGCTCCGGAGCGCAGAGAAAGGAAAGAGTAGTGCGAATTTGACAGGCAGAAGTGAATTATAATTATTGTAGGCCCGAGGGCACAACGGCCACTTTGGCCGCAAGGCATGGATTTTGGGGGGCTAGTGGTGAAGTGTGAACGCAGTTTACGCGGGTTACCCACCTTCTGCATAAAAATGCATTACAAGTATAGGGAGCGTTACTGTATTCACCACAAACTCAATTTAAGTATCTAGATTTACCACCACATCACTGATTATCACCATCAAAGGCGGAATTATCTTTTGGATAAAGGACAAAGTGACATACTGTGGTATAGGATAATAGATCAGGAATGTGATAAATTAAATTCAGTCAATACAGGAAGTAAACTTAAATTCCAACTCCAATTGTCCTAATTGAAAAGCAGTGAGGAAAACAGGAATTTAATTTTCACTAATTTCTCTTCAGGATACCTGGTGGCTTATTAAATGCAATGCAAGTTCAAATCAAATCAAATTGTATTAGTTCTCTAGGTATTGCAGATAGAAATGTAAGGCATAGAGCCAAGGAGATTCCCATCTCAGGCGAAAGAGACAGAGCTAGACGCATATTATTTCCGTAACACCACGCCCTCCTGAACAAGCTCTTATCTAATCAATGAACCCGGTATCTCATTTAAATCTCTGGGGCTGCGTCCCAAATTGGCACCCTAACAGCAGCAGCATGAAGCACCATATTGCACATTCGATTGCACCAATCAGTCAGTAGGTGCCTCGCAGATAGGCAAGTGTTGAATTGATCTGCCGTGGGGGACCAGGCTGGTCTATACACGTGTTGTAGGATACGTCAGCTCAGGTGGTGATCCATTTCTTCCCTGTCAAATAATAAACATTTGTGGGTGAATCTCAATTGTATTTGCTTGATTCCTCCGAGGTTCCTCCAGTCTGATTTTCTCCTCCAATCCATTTTGAGTAGGGAGGCAAGGAGGGGCACAAGAAATCAAGAAATTACAATAGAGTTCCCCCACTGTATTCTGTATTAGCCACTCCCACAAAGCTGTAGTGGGCCAATCTAGCTGGCAAACAAAGCAAGCCATGTGGTAGAAAGGTCACATAGAAGGAGAAGCAGGATGCAGAATACTACAGGGACAATTAATTAAATAAGCCTAATTTATTAAGACTGGTGGCCAGGCCTGGGTCACATGTAGTAGGCAAGCATTGTGGAAGGTTGCAGATTAACATGTGATGACTAGAGCTGATGTGATACATGTTTCTAAAATGTCAGAGGCATGTGTCCCATAATATATTACAACAATCAACAATGTTGTGGCCTGCTGAACGCAGCCCTGGGGCATGTCCATTAGGCAGCAAACGGAAGAAAACAGACGGAAACGGGGGGACTAAAAGAAACAGGGAGGGACTACATTTCAGTTGCAAAGCATTTTATAACGTTTCTGCTGTATGCCCTATTGAACACGACGCCAATCGTCTCTTTCAACCAAATATCCCCACCCTGCATAGAAAGATGCTGACTTGAGGATCAGTGACCTCATATATCAGAGTGAGGGTCTAAAGGAGGAAGGACATAACTGAGCAGGGAAAATCCTCCATCCCAATAAACAAGGAGCTCCATCTTGCCATCTCCCAACCAGCTTCACACGCCATCCTCCCCCACTTCACACCCCACCAGCAGCACTCACTACCATGCCTGTTTTTGTCTGTCAGCACATTCCCCAATGTGGCACTTTCCTAAACACAGCACATATGTTATACACAGTAACCAGCACCACAGCATAATACTAACCTTGGCTTACAACACCAAACACCCTGCAATAGTTGTGCTAAAGGCTTCCAAAAACCAGCAGGCTAGCCAACAGCATAAGGCTTGATGTTCAGGGCCAGGCAATGTCCAGCATCACAAGCACACCTTCCTGGGGAAGAATGCAGACTTGAAATATAGATGTCAGTGCTACTAGAGGTGCAACGGTCATTCAAGGCCTTCAGTTGGGCCATCTCAATCACTGATTGGTTGTCACCTACGTGACCAACTTGACAGGCTAGAACACAGAGCAAAATCAGTTTTAATCTCAAATTGACAAAAATATGCCATATATGATTATTTGGGCATGTGCATTACAGAAGGGCTCCAGAATATGACCAATTTAGCTACATTTAGTTGACTGATGTAGCTGGCAAGGTAACGGTTGTTTAACTTAACATAAACTGGTGTTTTTTCCCAGTGCTGAGCTAATAGTCTAACGTTAGCTAATGTTTCAACCACTCGGCTAAAGTGAATTAGTTAGCTAGTAGCTAACACAGCCAGTTCAGCTCTAGCCTGTAGCTATCAGTCAGATATTAATAATAGCCACCTCATATTGCCATCTAACAGTCATTGTTTGAATGTAAATGTTTTGTAGCCTTTTTGTCCTGTTTCAACCGATTCATTTAGCTAGCTTTCACCAGTTGATGTACCGTTAAGAGAGCTGGCCAAAACTAAGCATAATTTTTGCCAAATTCACACTAGACCCAAATCAAACAATGAAACTAGCAGCCAAACGATTTTAGATCAACAATTTACCTGTTTTGTGCAATGTGAGTTATTATTAATGTCAGTATAGCACTTTAATGTAATTGATTTATCAGTTTCACTAGCTAATTCCCTGCTTTTCACACCGACAAGGTATAAACAGCTCTACAGGCTTCACAGTCATGGTGCAGCATCAGTACACAACACTATGATTATTATGTCTTAGCAGGATGAGATGGTGACAGGTGTCCCAGCAGGGTCAGACTTCCAGGGAAGACCAGTCTACGGAGCTCAAGTGAAATGCAGTGAATTCACAATATCAGTGAATGATACAAAGCTCCATCTTGAGTTGATGGGTAGACCTACAGTAGCTACAGGACAGCAGCTTAAGCCTAAAGTTAATTTGGGATCTGAGCTTAATGGTAATTTCAATTATTGATCGATTCTATTCTTGGATAATATAACGTATAAATATACATCAAGTTAATTCTTTGTCATGCCTCATCTTTGGAGGATCAGAGGGTTACAGGTCTCAGTAGGGTCAGGCAGCAGGGAAGACCAGGCTGTGATGGAGCTGAGGTGAATTTTCACAGACGCAACACTTTATTTTCTCTGTGAAGCAAACACTGGAGAAGCCAGACGCATCAAAGATTGACACTATTTTACGGCAGTCTGACAAACCTCCAAACTGTAAACAAGGGTTGATAGAGGCTTTTGCCAATGACACAATGCATGTAAAACAAAAATGAGGAAGACCTGGTAGAAGCTATTGATGAATGGATAGTGATATGTTCACATGCCAAGTTCATATAATCTCAGACATAAATTACTGCAGTTTAAGAACATCCATAGAACACACTATATGCCAGTGTAACTGAATAACATGCAGAGGAATTACATTTCAGAGTGCTGGAGGGGTAAAACACAAAAAGGATACATATATGGTCTTGAATTCAGGCAGAGTATTTTCTTATATCGGAGCATGTCTACAGATTCTCACTTCTCCCTGTTTTTGTTTGCTTGTTGATACTGGAGACTTATCAAACAAAACAGTGTAACCAAGCATCCAAGAAATGCATTGCCATTAATTGGAAGGTTGGTTATCCTCCCACAATGGATGGCAGAAATGTCAGGTTATGCATCAATAGATTTGATTTAATACAATATTAAGGTTATACTGGGAAACGTTCACGAGGTCTGGATGCCTTTTATGGAATACATTAAGACAAAAGGAGTCTATTGAAATATTCCCACGTCAGGGGAGATACCCATTTAGGAAATCCCTAGCTGCTGGGCTGCTCAGTCCTAGCTTTGGGGGTCTACCGTCCTGTGGTTTGTCACTCTGGCCTTGGGAGTACACACCCAAAACAATTATGAATGTTTCACTAAGATCCTAAAGCCGAGTGGAGTGTGTTGACTTGGGGCACTTCAGGGTGGTGGATCCCTAGGCACAGGACGAGGCGACGCAACTATATTGTGTGCACGTAAAATATCTCTACAGGCCTATGAGATTAATAGGGTGTGCGGTTTCTGTGTGTTATGCAGCTGTATGTGTCTCTATTTTTTTTATTTAAAAAAACTTTTTAAACCTTTCCCTTGGGAATAAAAAAAAAAAAGTGGGGGAAAAAATGTTTTGGGAGCAGGGGGGGGGGGGGGGGGGGTCGGGCATGCAGGTGGCTCGGGCTGGCTGACAGAAATTTCATAGAGGATGTCTTAATAAAGACAATAAAAAGTCTAAACTTTTTAAAGAGTTGTTAAGCTATTGGTTAACCTGTCGATCCTACCCCCTACTTTTTCGAACATTCTGTTAAAAATCGCGCAACATTTCAGCGCCCTGCTACTCATGCCAGGAATATAGTATATGCATATGATTAGTATGTGTGGATAGAAAACACTCAGACGTTTCTAAAACTGGTTAAATCACGGCTGTGACTAACAGAACGTGCGTTTCATCGAAAAGCGCAGGAAAATCTGATCACCGAAAATGGGAAAATATATCAATGCGCCACTTGAATGTATTGTTGAATAGAAACCACATTACATGGGGCCGAGGTTGCAATACCTACAGCTTCCACACGATGTCAACAGTCTTGTCATTTGCCTAGGATTTGTTTCTTGGTCAAACGGACAAGAGACAGCCCAATTCTTCCGGTCGGAGACCGGATATTTTGGTTGAGATTTACCCGGACATTATTTCAAGACGTACAGCTATAGAATATACATCGCCTCGTGATCAATTTGATCGCTTATTAACGTTTACTAATAGCTAAAGTTTCATTACAAAAGTATTTCGAAGTGTTTTGTGAAAGTTTATCGTCAACTTTTTTTATTTAAAAAAATGACGTTGCGTTATAAAACCCTGTTTTCTTCCTTGATCACACAGTCTTCATAGATCGATATCTAGGCTATATATGGACCGATTTAAATCGAAAAAAAAAGACCCAATAGTGATGTTTATGGGACATCTAGGAGTGCCAACAAAGAAGATGGTGAAAGGTAATGAATGTTTTATATTTTATTTGTGCGTTTTGTGTAGCGCCGACTATGCTAATTATTTTGTTTACGTCCCCTGCGGGTCTTTTGGTGTGTTGCATGCTATCAGATAATAGCTTCTCATGCTTTCGCCGAAAAGCATTTTAAAAATCTGACTTGTTGGCTGGATTCACAACGAGTGTAGCTTTAATTCAGTACCCTGCATGTGTGTTTTAATGAACGTTTGAGTTTTAACGAGTGCTATTAGCATTTAGCGTAGCGCATTTGCATTTCCAGATGTCTAGATGGGACGCCTGCGTGTCGGGGGGACGCAAGAGGTTAAAGGTGCAACATTTTCTTTAACCCCCTTTTTCTCCCCAATTTCGTGGTATCCAATTGTTAGTAGTTATCGTCTTGTCTCATCGCTACAACTCCCGTACGGGCTCGGGAGAGACGAAGGTCGAGAGCCATGCGTCCTCCGAAACACAACCCAACCACAGCTTCTTAACATATTTGGGACTGGGGGGCAGTATTGAGTAGCTTGGATAATAAGATGCCCAGAGTAAACTGCCTGCTACTCAGGCCCAAAAGCTAGAATATGCATATAGTTAGTAGTATTGGCTAGCGAAACATTGATAGTGTTAACTTCCTGGTGACAGGGGGCAGTATTGAGTAGCTTGGGTGAATAAGGTTCCCAGAGTAAACTGCCTGCTACTCTGTCCCAGATGCTAATATATGCATATTATTAGTAGTATTGGATAGAAAACACAGAAGTTTCTAAAAGTGTTTGAATGATGTCTGTGAGTAATAACAGAACTCATATGGTAGGCAAAAACCTGAGAAAAATCCAACCAGGAAGTGGGAAATCTGAGGCTTGTAGTTCTTTTAATAATTTAATTTTTTTTTTTTAACTCAGGCCCTAATTGTAGATAGTGGGATATTGGTTGTTGCACTTCTAAGGCTTCCACTAGATGTCAACAGTCTTTAGAACTTTGTTTGAGGATTCTACTGTGAGGTGGGTGCTCATAAGGGCTGTTTGAGCCAGGTGTCTGGCAGATTGCCTAAGGCTCTGAGGCGCGGTCATGAGAGAGTTAGCTCTCGTTCCATTGCTTTTCTACAGACAATGGAATTCTCCGGTTGGAACCTTATTGATGATTTATGTTAAAAACATCCTAAAGATTGATCCTATACTTAGTTTGACAAGTTTCTACGGGCTGTAACGGAACTTTGATAGACGGGACCTGAACGCGCTTTTGGATTTGTTTACCAAACGCCCCAACAAAATCATTTATTTGGACATAATCGAGCAAACCAAACATTTATTGAGGAAATGCGATTCCTGGGAGAGAATTCTGATGAAGATCAAAGGTAAGTGAATATTTATAATGCTATTTATGACTAATGTTGACTACCCAATATGGCGGATATCTTTTTGGCTGCTTTGTTGTCTGAAAGATGCACTCAGATTATTGCATGGTTTGCTTTTTCCATAAAGTTTTTTGAAATATGACACAGCGGTTGCATTAAGGAGAAGTCTCTCTCTAATTCCATGTATAACAGTTGTATTTTCATCAAAATGTATAATGAGTATTTCTGTAAATAGATGTGGCTCTCTGCACAATCACCGCATGTTTTAGAACTACTGAACGTAACGCGTCAATGTAAAATTAGATTTTGGGATATAAATATGCACTTTAGCAAACAAAACATACATGTATTGTGTAAGATGAAGTCCTATGAGTGTCATCTGATGAAGATCAAAAGATTATTTGTGCTTTTTGTGACTTCTCTTTGGCTGGAAAAATTGCTGTTTTTCTGTGAGTTGGTGGTGACCTACCAATCGTTTGTGGTGCTTTCGCTGTAAAGCATTTTTTTAAATATTTTTTTTTAATCAGACTGTGGCTGGATTAACAGGAATTTTATCTGTAAAAAGGTGTAAAATACTTGTATGCTTGAGGAATTTTAATTATGAGATTTTTGTTGTTTTGAATTTGGCGCCCTGCACTTTCACTGGCTATTGGCGAGGTGGGACGCTGCCGTCCCACATATCCTAGAGAGGTTAAGTCATTCACAGAGCTATAAGAAATAAGTTGCTTCGTCTATCCAATTTAAACCACTGATTGTGATTAATTTTGGGTTGACAATTAAGCTATAGCTGCTACGTGTACATTACTCTCAAAATAGGGCTCCAAAATTTAACATGTATTTTGTTCAATGGCTAATGTTTTTTTTTTGTAGAAATGTTACACATTCATTTGGGGCAAATTCATAATCTAAGGAGATGAGAAATCAAAACGCTAAATATAATCGGCTGCTAGTTAGCCGTGGGGATGGGTACGGTTATTCGAATATCCGAACTGACGTTTGTATTCTATTACTTGGAAGCAATGTTCCTTCTAAGCTGCGCGAGTACATCTCCCCTCGGACTGCTGCGCAGAAGAAATGAGACTGCGCAGAGAAGCACAAGATTGAACTTCACTCAACTTTATACAGTTTTCCCTTAACCCTTAAAACACTATTGTTTTCCTACTGTGTGACGCAGCAACAATTTTGGTGTGATCAAAAAAAAAAAAACTTCTGGAGCAGAGTAGGGTTTGGGCAATATTTCGATAATCATCGTCAATAGACCATACTGACAGCCATCGCTGATGGTGGCAAAATCGTGATGCTGACGATGGTTTAGTGTATTTGAACTTGACTGGCACCGCACATGAATGAACAGACTTGGGCAGTACTCAGCAGGGCAGCACATGAGTGACATTGAGTAATTCACCTATTCCTATAGCCCATTTCAATATGATAAAGAAAGCAACAGTCAAAGAAGCTCCATGTGTACCAAGTGAAGTAACAGCTCACTAATGCAATTTTATTCACCTTTATTTAACCAGGTAGGCCAGTTGAGAACAAGTTCTCATTTACAACTGCGACCTGGCCGAGATAAAGCAAAGCAGTGCGACAAAAACAACAGCGTTACACATGGGATAAACAAAGGTACAGTCAATAACACAAAACTGTATACCGTGTGTGCAAATGAAGTAAGGAGGTAAGGCAATACATAGGCCATAGTGGCGAAGTAACTACAATTTAGCAAAATAACACGAGTGATAGATGTGTAGATGAGGATGTGTACGTAGAAATACTGGTGTGCAAAAGAGCAGAAAAACAAGAACAAATATGGAGATGAGGTAGGTAGTTGGTTGGTTGGTGGGATGGGCTGTGTAAGCTGCTCTGACAGCTGATGCTTAAAGTTAGTGAGGGAGAAATATATAAGTCTCCAGCTTCAGTGATTTTTGCAATTCGTTCCAGTCATTGGCAGCAGAGAACCGGAAGGTAAGGCGGCCAAAGAAGGTGTTGGCTTTGGGGATGACCTGTGAAATATACTTGCTGGAGCGTGTGCTAGGGGTGGGTGTTGCTATGGTAACCAGTGAGGTGAGATAAGGCAGAGCTTACCTAGCAGAGACCTATAGATGACCTGGAGCCAGTGGGATTGGCGACAAATATGTCGTGAGGGCCAGCCAACGAGAGCATACAGGTCACAGTGGTGGGTAAGTATATGGGTCTTTGGTGACAAAACGGCTGGGTACTGTGATAGCAAATTAGATGTAGTCTAAGTAGTCTAACTATTTTGTAAATGACATCGCTGAAGTCGAGGATTAGTAGCATAGTCAGTTTTACGAGGGTATGTTTGGCAGCATGAGAGAAGGAGGCTTTGTTGCGAAATAGGAAGCCGATTCTAGATTTAATTTTGGATTGGAAATGCTTAATATGAGTCTGGAAGGAGAGTTCACAGTCTAGCCAGACACCTAGGTATTTATAGTTGTCCACATAAGTCAGAACCGTCCAGAGTAGTGATGCTAGTCGGGCGGGTGCGGGCAGCATCGGCTGAAGAGTATGCATTTTGTTTTACTAGCATTTAAGAGCAGTTGGAGGCCACGGAAGTAGTGTTGTATGGCATTGAAGCTCGTTTGGAGGTTTGTTAACTTCTTGGTGACAGGGGGGCAGTATTGAGTAGCTTGGATGAATAAGGTGCCCAGAGTAAACTGCCTGCCACTCTGTCCAAGATGCTAATATATGCATATTATTAGTAGAGTTGGATAGAAAACACTTTAGTTTCTAAAACTGTTTGAATGATGTCTGTGAGTATAACGTAACTCATATGGCAGGCGAAAACCTGAGACAAATCCAACCAGGAAGTGGGAAATCTGAGGTTTGTAGTTTCATTTAAGTGATTGCCTATCCAATATGCTGTGTCTTGGGGCCAGATTGCACTTCCCAAGGCTTCCAGTAGATGTCAACAGTCTTTAGAAAGTTGTTTGAAGCTTCTATTGTGGAACGGGGTCGAATAAGAGGTGTTTCAACAAGTGGACTAAGCTGTGGCCAATCAATTTTACTGCACGGTCACGCGGGCGTGCCGTTCCTTCTTTTTCCCCTGTAATGAATACGCTATTGTCCGGTTGGAATATTATTGAAGATTTATTATAAAAAGACCCTAAGGATTGATTGTAAAAATGGTTTGATATGTTTCTACAAACTGTAATGGAAATCTTGACTATGTCTGGATTTTGCGCTCGCGCATTGTGCCTTTGGGATAGTGAACTAAACGCGAACAAAACAGAGGTATTTGGACATAATTATGGACGTAATCGAACAACACTAACATTTCTAGTGGAAGTGGGAGTCAATTCCGACGAAGATCAGCAAAGATAAGTGAAGATTTATAATGCTATTTATGACTTTTGTTGACTCCACAACGTGGCGGGTAACTGTATGGCTTGCTTTTGTGGCTGATAGCTGCTCTCAGATTACTGAATATTGTGCTTTTTGCCGTAAAGCTTTTTTGAAATCTGACACAGCGGTTGCATTAAGAACAAGTTTAGCTTTAATTCTATGTAAAACATGTATCTTTCATCAAAGTTTATGATGAGTATTTCTATTATTTGATGTGGCTCTCTGCAATTTCTCCAGATGTTTGGAAGGCATTTCTGAACATGGCGCCAATGTAAACAAGGTTTTTGGATATAAATATGAACTTGATCGAACAAAACATACATGTAACATTGAGTCCTGGGAGAGTCATCTGATGAAGATCGTCAAAGGTTAGTGATTCATTTTATCTATATTTCTGCTTTTTGTGACACCTCTTTGGTAGGAAATGGCTGAATGCTTTCTGTGACTAGTTGCTGACCTAACATAATGATATGTTCCACTTTTGGCGAAAAGCCTTTTTGAAATCGGACACTGTGGTTGGATTAAAGAGAAGTGTATCTTTAAAATGGTGTAAAATACTTGTATGGTTGAGGAATTTGAATGAGATTTCTGTTGTTTTGAATTTGGCGCCCTGCACTTTCACTGGCTGTTGGAGAGGTGGGATGCTAGCGTCCGAACGATCCCAGAGAGGTTAAAGAAGGTCCAGACGATCCCAGAGAGTGTCTAAAGAAGGTCCAGACGTACACAGAACGGTGTCGTCTGCGTAGAGCGTAGAGGTGGATCAAATAATCACCCGCAGCAAGAGCGACATCATTGATATATGCAATACAAGATGGGATTAAAGTTACGGAATTAATAGTAAGCAAAGCATGTAGCCTCAATTGACTAGGTAGCTAGCGGACTACTTTAGCTTAGCCTCTTTGGTCTGCCATCCCGTTAACGGGATGATGTGACAACAGCTAGTGGAAGTGCAGGGCGCCAAATTCAAAGCAGAAACAGAAATTAAAATTCCTCAAACATACATGTATCGTATACCGTTTTGAAGGTAGTCTTGTTGTTAATCCCACCAGTGTCCAATTTCAAATATGCTTTTCAGCGAAAGCACCACAAACAATTATGTTAGGTCACCACCAAACCACAATAAAAACAGAGGAGTCACAAAAAGCACAAATTGATTTTACTCCATCACTAACCTTTGATGATCTTCATTAGATGACACTCATAGGACTTCAAGTTACACAATACATGTGTTTTGTTTGATAAGTTCATATTTATATCAAAAAATCTGTTTACATTGGCGCGTTACATTCACTAGTTCCAAAAACATAATTTTTTTGCATAGCCACATCGATTCAACAGAAATACTCATCATAAATGTAGATGATAATACAAGTTACACATGGAATTATAGATATACCTCTCCTTAATGCAACCGCTGTGTCAGATTTCAAAACAACTTTTACGGAAAAAGCAAACCATGCAATAATCAGACGGCGCTCAGAACAATAGTCAAATTAGCCGCCATGTTGGAGTCAACATAAACCACAAATTACATGCTATATATTCCCTTACCTTTGATGATCATCAGAATGCACTCCCAGGAATCCAAGGTCAACAATAAATGCTTGATTTGTTCGATAATGTCCGTTATTTATGTCCAATTTGCTACTTTCGTTAGTGCGTTTGGTACACCTATCCAAACGCTGTTGCTGGTCGACCATTTTTTCGGCCAAAATCTTCAAAAAGTTATATTACAGGTCGAAGAAACATTTCAAACTAAGTACAGAATCAATCATTAGGATGTTTTTATCATACATTTTCAATATTCCAACCGGAGAAGTCCTTTGTGTCTTGAGGAGGAAGATATCATGCGGTATGTGTGTGACCTGGAACTGGCTCTCTGCCAGTAGGCTGATTCATTCCCCTCTTATTCAGTCCCACAACACAGTAGAAGCCTCGTTCAAATTTCTATAGACGGTTGACATCTTGTGGAAGCCCTAGGAAGTGAATCTACATTCATATCGCAATGGGATTTCAATAGGGAATGGTTTGAAAATATACCAATCTCAGATTTCTCACTTCCTGTTTGGATTTCTTCTCAGGTTCTTGCCTGCCATATGAGTTCTGTTATACTCACAGACATCATTCAAACCACTTCAGAAACTTCAGTGTTTTCTATCCAATACTAATAATGATATACATATATTAGCAACTGAGACTGAGGAGCAGGCCGTTTACCCTGCGCACCTTTCATCCAAGCTACTCAATAACTGCCCCTGCAGCCATAAGAAGTCAGTTAACTTCTCTGATTTGAGATGGGATGATAAATAACATTAAATTGTCTTGGCTTCGTCGGCTACTGTGTCTCTCCCTCCCTATCCTGTCCGCTCCAGCACAACTGGCACGTCTCTCTCTTACTTTGCTCCATGTGCATGCCACACAGACACCTGTTCCGTACTGAATCTACCTCCACCAGAAATTAATATCAGGAAATATTAGCCCCCACATAGCCTCTGACCATGCTTTCAACAACATTCAGCTTTTGTTATGATTGATTAACACACTGTGCTAACTGAACCAAAAACCAATTTTTAAAATTCTCACATTGTTATGATAGGATTATTACACATTAACATACATTTTAACATCAAAATAATGTGCAATAGGTGCAGCACTAATTCATTAATTAATAACACGAGTACCTATTCCCATTTTACCATGACCAAAGTTAATTATTAATTCAGCCATAGGCTGCAGATGGAATATGATTGTGTAATTATTTAAGGGAATTCGTTAAGTTTTCCAACCACTGTACTTTTCCCATATTTTGTTACGTTCCAGACTTGTTCTAAAATGGATCAAATTGTAGATTGAGGGGGACACACACACAATACCCCACAATAACAGAGCAAATACATTCGTATTAACAGAGTTAATACGTTTGCAAATTTATCAATAAAAACTTAAATATGTCGCATTATAAACAATGTGTGAGCTCCGGTCCAAATTCTCCCTTCATTTTGTTATAGTGTTGGGATGGCGACTTGGGAGAAATTGGTGCGAGATGGAATTTATTCTCTGTCCAGCTTGCTTATCATCTTCTTGAAACCGTCTTTGCTGACTGTGTAAAAAGGAATCATGTCTAAAGCTATAAAGTAGAGGATGGTTCTTCTTCAAACGATTGAATAAATGTGGGGGAAGCAGCAGAAAAGGACCCTCCAATTCTGGTTTATTGATCCCACCACTCGCCATCTACAGAGTTTCTGGCTGCTTCTCACAAAAGCATAGTTTGAAATCTGGCAGTTAACCTCTTAAGTCGACCCTCTACTTTTTCGAACATTCTGTTAAAAAACATTTCAGCGCCCTGCTACTCATGCCAGGAATATAGTATATGCATATGATTAGTATGTGTGGATAGAAAACACTCAGACGTTTATAAAACTGGTTAAATCACGGCTGTGACTATAACAGAACGTGCGTTTCATCGAAAAGTGCAGGAAAATCTGATCACTGAAAATGGACAAATATATCAATGCGCCACTTCAACCCATTGATAAAGGTGAACCACATTAAATGGGGCCGAGGTTGCAATACCTACAGCTTCCACACGATGTCAACAGTCTTGTCATTTGCCTACGATTTGTTTCTTGGTCAAACGGACGCAAGGCAGCGCCTTTCTTCCGGTCTCCGACCGGATATTTTGGTTGAGATTTACCCGGACATTATTTCCAGACGTACAGCTATAGAATATACATCGCCTCGTGATCAATTTGATCGCTTATTAACGTTTACTAATACCTAAAGTTGCATTACAAAAGTATTTCGAAGTGTTTTGTGAAAGTTTATCGTCGACTTTTTTAATTTAAAAAAAATGACGTTACGTTATAAAATGCTATTTTTTTCCTTGATCACACGGTCTTCATAGATCGATATCTAGGCTATATATGGACCGATTTAATCGAAAAAAAGACCCAATAGTGATGTTTATGGGACATCTAGGAGTGCCAACAAAGAAGATGGTCAAAGGTAATGAATGTTTTATATTTTATTTGTGCGTTTTGTGTAGCGCCGACTATGCTAATTATTTTGTTTACGTCCCCTGCGGGTCTTTTGGGGTGTTACATGCTATCAGATAATAGCTTCTCATGCTTTCGCCGAAAAGCATTTTAAAAATCTGACTTGTTGCCTGGATTCACAACGAGTGTAGCTTTAATTCAGTACCCTGCATGTGTATTTTAATGAACGTTTGAGTTTTAACGAGTACTATTAGCATTTAGCGTAGCGCATTTGCATTTCCAGATGTCTAGATGGGACGCCTGCGTGTCAGGTAGGAGCAAGAGGTTAAGATTAGAATTTTGATTACAACGTGCATAAAGGCTGGAGTTGTTTTGACAAAATAGCCTACCTACAATTTTTTTCAGCTCAGATTTACTCACGAGGCAATGAGTCGATCATTTATGCTCGATCTGAAAATGTGGTCGGAGGCTCCGTATGAAGCAATTGCGGAGCCGAGCTCCGTACCGCATTGCCATGCACATCCCAAATGTTTTAACAATACGGAAGACTCTGAATAGATCCACATTGACATGATTGGTTGATGGTAGGTGGGAGCAGTACATCCTGTTGAAAACAAACTCTCTACCTTGACAACAGTTCTGCACTCCACCATAAAGCACAAGAAGTATGAATTCCGACTTCTGCTCAGGCCATATCACCGTAAATGCTGCCTGGCCAATGCAGACATCGTATTGACCACGCACCCAGACGGACAATGGACCTCTCTCTCCAGAATCTAGTCAGTGTCTTTTGTTTGGAACGCTCCTGTTGATGTTAAGTAAGGACGTGCACACATAGAAGTAGGCCTATAGGCTACCCGGCCTGCGAGCAAATGTAGGCATATTAAAAGGTGCCCATTAGGGGGTTTCTGATAGTATTTCTGATTGGCTTAACGCACCACCACTAATGACCTGTGGAGCTTCTCAAAGTAATGTTTTCAACTCAAAATTAACTCTTTATATCCATTGAGAATTATAATAGTTCCTCAATGTATTTGAAAAATCGTTCTAGTTCTCTTTCGATAACCACTCAGCATTAAAGGGAAAAATGTCATGCTCTGATACAATGAAAATGTCATAAAAAGTACATCAAAGCTGAGACCGAGACTGAAAAACAGCTTCCATCTCAAGGCCATCAGACTGTTAAAGCCATCACTTGCACCTTAGAGGCTGCTGCCCTATATAGATAAGACTTGAAAATCACTGACCACTTTAATAATTGGAACATTAGTCACTATAATAATTAGGGATGAACAATATATTGGTGAATATATCAGAAATCGGACGATATTAGCTTTGACCGATGTCTAGTTTAACGCCAATGTTAACAATCGATGTATAGGTATTCAAGGTAGTTTTGACAACGTAGGTACATGACGTAATGACACCCCGTAAAATGTTGCACTACACATGCAGCACAGCGTTCCTAACTTAGCCCACACAATGTCTGCTGTGTGGATTTAGCAGTCAACAAGTCAAGCATCATTTGAAAAAGTAAGATAGTTTCAGCGAGACAACTCAAAGGCGAAATCCATTAAAGCCAAGATAATGGTATTCATTGCCATTGACAATCAAACGTTCTGTCGCGGGTGATGTTGGCTTTCGCCGACTGGTCGAGCACCGGTACACACTAAGTGCGCTATTTTTCATATGTTGCCCTACTGGCGTTACACAGTAATAGCATCACTGCTATTAGCTTCACGACATGCATACTACGGAACGTGTCAAAAAAGATATAGTAGCACTGTCAAAGCTGAACAAAAAAGTCAGCAAACAAGCAAACCTCGGTCACGAACAATGTGTTTACAAAAATGATTTAGGAATCCTTGTAAGTATTAGCAAGGTTGCCACTTGTTCACCTATTGAAATTGAACTTCAGTTCATGAAAATAAATCGCTAGCCAGCTACTTAACCTTGTTGCCCAAAGCTAATGTTATAAGCAGCCAGCTAGCTTCATCTGGCTAGTGAGGCTCGACCGGACTGGGATATGTATTGTGAAGCTAGCCACGATAAGGATTAGGCACAATTGTGGGATTTGCGGTTTGCCTTCAAACTAAATGTATGTTATTGAAAGTGATGCAAATGAATACAAATGGTAGAATTATGCTATGCTTTTCATTTGAAGGCTAACCACTAAGTCCACTATTGTGACTAATCCTTACTGTGGCTAGCTTCACATAGATGGGTCCGACCACCATTAATCAAATAATAACAGTCCTATAAATTAGGGTTATTTTAGACGGCACCTAGCTATATAGTTATCTAGCTAACTAAAGCTACTGAAACAGATGTCATTTTGCTATATTTTTTGGGGGGAAGAACATTGTTTACATCCATGAGCTAGCTAGCTTTGTGATCAGCACTGTAAGTGCACGAGACAACTTTACCAGCATCATAGCATATGTATCGATGAATCGTTGTGACATGAAATACAAGTGAGTGTAATCAATGTATAATAACTACGTAAAAAATGTATGAACACGTTCAATTATTATGTGACGTGCAGTCATATTCAGGTCCTGATTGGTCAACAAGCATATTTGACAAGTCAAATAGTGTTAATTTTTGGGGGACACGCAAAGACCCAAACGGCGTTCCTTATAAATCATGGTTGAGAATGAAACGACTTAACAAATGAACAACAAAACAGCTCAGTAAGTGAAAGAAACAGACTGATCATTTTTTGCTGGTAATGGGGACATAAATAAAATGGTCAGTGTGGTGTGTGTAACCTTTATTTAACTAGGTAAGTCAGTTAAAAATAAATCCTTATTTACAATGAGAGCTCGGACAACGCTGGGCCAATTGTGGGCCGCTAATATTTTAAAAATTGTTTTTCTTTGGCAAGGAAACTATCAGATACCGTATCAGCCAAAAATGTAATATCAGTGCATCACTATTAATGTTTACATATTTTGCACTACTCCTCATCTCATGTATACACTGTATTCTTCTGTATTTTAGTCTATGCCGCTCCGCAATTGTTCGTCCAAATATTTAGATATTCTTAACTCCATTCCTTTACTTTAAATGTGTGTATATTGTTATGAAATTGTTAGATATTACTGCACTGTTGGAGCTAGAAACACAAGCATTTTGCTACACCAGCAATAACATCTGCCAAACGTGTATGTGACCAATAAAATTTGATTTGAAAATTGGCCAAGCCAATTACTTCTTATCAGTACTTAACTTGACAGAAATAGGTTCCGGTACTCAGTTTGGGTGATGGTACCGTTTATATTTAGGTCCAGGAGTTCCACAATACATTTTAGATAATATTCTATAAGAGGAACAAGAGCTCAAGCAGAAGAAAATTTGAGGTGCCAGTACTCAGCTCCAGCCCAAGTCAAGCACAGCTTCTTATTCCCTGCGCAAATAGCCTAAAGCTGTCTTTGTCCTGAGCTCACTGGCACAGGAAAGTCTGAGGGCCCAGAATATTTTACACATTGCAAGTTCGCCGGACCCAAGTTAATAGTTGATACCCTACGTTTCAAGCTCGTTGCACAGGCCATGAATAGCCAAGGTGATTTATAGGATATTTTTAAATCAGGATATTTTCTACCTACATGCTGCAATGTTATTTGTTGGCTTTATGTAAGGCTATTTTTTATGTAGGCTATTTTTAAAATAGTTGGCAATGGCAACAGAAGGTAGTTTATGTATTTTTCATTTAGATATACATTTTGATTAACCACATGACAATGATTTTGAGATGTGAAGACAAATGAAATGAAAACCATTACTGACATGCAGATCGGTAGAAATGGTAAGATAAATTGGCATTTCACACAAGAAAGGTTGCAGACTCCTCATGTAGCCTATTACCGGCAACTTCAGGAAAGGAACGAAAACCAGCAGGAGAATAGTTGGGTCAGGTTACGGTTTTCTACCTTTGGTGCCCTCGAGACATTTGCCTTATTTCAAACAAGTTCAATGCATATAGTTGATTTTATTAAGACATATAGGGTGTGTATTTGGAAAAATACATATTTAACCTCTTGGGTAGGGGGCAGTATTTTCATGTCCGGATGAAAAGCGCGGCCAAATTAACTGCCTTTATCAGGGGCAGAACGACAGAATTTTACCTTGTCAGCTTGGGGATTCAATCTTGCAACCTTAGAGTTAACTAGTCCAACGCGCTAAACACTTGCCTCTCATTGCACGAGGAGCCTGCCTGTTACGCTAATGCAGTAAGAAGCCAAGGTAAGTTGCTAGCTAGCATTAAACTTAATCAATCATAATCACTAATTATAACTACACATGGTTGATGATATTACTAGTTTGTCTAGCTTGTCCTACGTTACATGTAATCGATGCAGTGCGCATTCGCGAAAAAGGACTGTTGTTGCTCCAACGTGTACCTAACCATAAACATCAATGCCTTTCTTAAAATCAATACACAGAAGTATATATATTTTTTTACCTGCATATTTAGCTAAAATAAATCCAGATTAGCAGGCAATATTAACCAGGTGAAATTGTGTCACTTCTCTTGCGTTCATTGCACGCAGAGTCAGGGTATAGGCAACAGTTTGAGCAACCTGGCTCATTCCGAACTAATTTGCCAGAATGTTACGTAATTATGACATAACATTGAAGGTTGTGCAATGTAACAGGAATATTAAGACTGATGGATGCCACCCGTTAGATAAAATACAGAACGGTTCTGTATTTCACTGAAAGAATAAATGTTTTGTTTTCGAGATGATAGTTTCCAGATTCGACCATATTAATGACCTACGGCTTGTATTTCTGTGTGTTATTATGTTCTAATTAAGTCTATGATTTGATAGAGCAGTCCGAGTGATGGTGGGCACCAGCAGGCTCATAAGCATTCATTCAAACAGCACTTTTGAGCGTTTTGCCAGCAGCTCTGCTGTTTATGAATTCAAGCCTATCAACTCCCTAGATTAGGCTGGTGTAACGATGTGAAATGGCTAGCTAGTTAGCGGGGTGCGCGCTAATAGCGTTTCAAACGTCACTCGTTCTGAGACTTGGAGTGGTTGTTCCCCTTGCTCTGCATGGGTAACGCTGCTTCGAGGGTGGCTGTTGTTGATGTGTTCCTGGTTCGAGCCCAGGTAGGAACGAGGAGAGGGACGGAAGCTATACTGTTACACTGGCAATACTAAAGTGCCTATAAGAACATCCAATAGTCAAAGGTATATGAAATACAAATGGTATAGACAGAAATAGTCCTATAATAACTACACCTAAAACCTCTTGCCTGGGAATATTGAAGACTCATGTTAAAAGGAACCACCAGCTTTCATATGTTCTCATGTTCTGAGCAAGGAATTTAAACGTTAGCTTTCTTACATGGCACATATTGCACTTTTACTTTCTTCTCCAACACTGTTTTTGCATTATTTAAACATGTTTCATTATTTACTTGAGGCTAAATTGATTTTATTGATGTATTATATTATGTTAAAATAAGTGTTCATTCAGTATTCTTGTAATTGTCATTACTACAAATACATTTAAAAAATAAAAAATAAAAGAATTCGGCCGATTAACCGGTATCGGCTTTTTTTGGTCCTCCAATAATCGGTATCGGCGTTGAAAAATTATACTCGGTCGACCTCTACTTGAAATGGTAAAGAGCACTAACCAGTCCAGGACTGCTGATTTTGATGACAGTGGATCTTGTCACATTGAGCTATATTGTAGAGACAAGTTCCGATACCTCTTAGTTCAAGCCAATGTCTGTTTACCATGCTTATGATGCGTGGTTTTCTTTGAATACTAGCAGGCCTGTCTCCTGGTTGTGTATTTGTATTTTCTGTATATTTTAGCGCAATGACCTACATGGCTGAGGGCTGCCCATATTGAGAGATCAGTGTTTCTGAGGCAAGAATCTCATTACATCACATGCATTACATTGGCCTAATACTGAATATAAAGTAGGGCTGGGAATTGCCCGGGACCCCTCGATACGATATCACGATACTTATGTATTGTGATTCTAAATGTATTACGATTTGGTTCTGTGATTTAATTGCAATTTGGTGTTCCAAGTACATTGGTCACCATATATATATATATATGTCTGCTGTAGAGGAACAAGAGAGCCTTGAGAAAACAAAAGTGTTAAACAAATTGTCTCCCTATTTAAAAAAAAAAGAAGAAAAAAAAGAGGGCGAGCATGTTTCGAAGGAAAATACTGCTGTTTTGGTGCAGGTACAGCCAACTAGCACAGAAATATTGATATTGATCAAAACTATACGATATCCCCCCCATCACTAATAGAAAGTGTATAAATCGGTTTGAGGTTGCAGTTCTGCTCTCGAAGATTAAATTCTATCCATTCTAGGGAACTAGAAGACCTTAAGTCAGTTAGCCCTAATCCAGTTCATGTTTTAGCTTTATACACGGGCCTAGTGCATAAAATGTGTACAAAGTTTTCTAATAATCAAGCCAACTAAGTTGGCTGAGGCCATGGCTTGCAGCGCATGCTGTTGCTCAGCATTACTGTGCAGTTTTCTAGAATCTCCCCCCCCCTGTGTACCGTTTCCCATCCTGTTCGACACATCTGGATTTGTTTAGCTCCAGTGAGTTCCTCCCCAACATGAACCCACAGCCGGAGTTACATAACCCCTTCTCTTTATGATTGCAGCTCTCCAGCTGAATTTGATCCTCTTCGCACCCCACACCCTCTGCCTAGTGCTGCTGTGATCCATGCACAGGCTCTTATTCACGCTTCCTCTGAAGATAGGAGTTAACTTCTTAAGGTATAGGGGGCAGCATTTTCACTTTTGGATAAATAGCATGCCCAATTTCAACTTCCTGCTACTCATGCCAAGAATATGATATGCATATTATTAGTAGATTTGGATAGAACACACTGAAGTTTCTAAAACTGTTTGAATCATGTCTGTGAGTATAACAGAACTTATGTAGCAGGCAAAACCCAGAGGACTAACCATTCAGATTTTTTTTTTTAGGTCTCTGCCTGTTAACTGAGTTCTCATTGGGAAACGATATTTGGTAGCTAGGCCTAATGCTGTGCTAGGCTATCGATAAACTTACACAAATGCTTGTCTTGCTTTGGCTGTAAAGCATCATTTCAAAATCTGAGATGACAGGGTGATTAACAAAAGGCTAAGCTGTGTTTCAATATATGTCACTTGTGATTTCATTAATATTAATATTCTCTAATAATATCTTTTGTCCTTTGCGTTATGCTAATTAGTGTCAGTTGATGATTATGCTCCCGCGCCCGGGATGGGGAGTCACTAGAGGTTAATTTGGGCGCGCTTTTCATCCGGACAGTTGATGACAATTCTCCCAGATCCGGGAGCGGTAGTTCCAACCCACCGTTCCTAGGCCATCAGTGAAAATAAGAATGTGTTATTAACTGACTTGCCTAGTTAAATAAAGATTAAATAAAAAGGTGTAAAAAAATATTCAGATTAATTGGTTAACCTCTAATTTCAAGAGCAAAGATTATAGGCCAGGCAAATCCTAAATCTGGAATTTCAAAGCCAGTTACATTGCGGATTTCCACTCTTCCCCTCTAATCAAGGACTGATTAAGGACACCAGGTGGGACACCAGGTGGGTGCAATTAATTAGACTTAACCCCCGATATAGACCGAAACCCAATCAAAAACTATGGAGCAGATAGGGCTGGGCGGTATACCGTATTCATCCATGGACAGGTTTGGGTTATTACTTTACCTTCTATAACAGTATTTGAATGTTTGGTTTGTTAAAATGTGATACGCCGTTTTATATCCATTTTTATAGTTTACTCCGCTACTCGAGTCCTCTCCCCACACCGCTTTCCACAAAGACCTAGTCCCACCTCATCCCTCAAGGAGCGCATTTGTTGTTCCTCGACCTCGAGACACTTGCGTTCAGTCAGCATGGCCAATGCAACAATGTTGATGACAATGACGTGGTTTTCACTTTGCTTCTTAATATAAATCCACTAGCATTCTATAATTACACAATTAGTGTGTTTCTTAGATCTGCAAATGGATAGTTTATTTTCTTAGGAAGTTGGGCCTAAATGTACAGAGCAAATGTAGCGAGCTATATACAGCCTGATAATACCAGTAATGATATAGACCAAAATCAGTATGTTATTTGTTTAACATTATCTTCTAAATCAGAGGAATACGTGACGCATGAATGCCACACGAAGTAGCAAAAATAGCATTCAATTTCGCCAAAAGACTATAGAGTCCCCTAGGAAACGCATCAACACTTTGGTTCCTACCCTGTCACAATAACTCCTCCCTGGCATTTTCATTCGCTGTCATGTCAAACACTGTATTCAAAGTGCCAACTATTATATTCTAACTACAGAATTAGAATAATCATTCTATTTCCCTGATTCCGACAGTTCACACACGTGGTTTGCTCTAAATCGCAAGTCAAATTGCGATGGCAAAAAGATAAGGCCTAGATTGTTTGCCCATATAGTGCAGCCCTACATGGACGGCAGTGTGGAAATTCTCTCAAGTGAGTGTAGGAAACACAAGTGTATGAAAAAGCTGAAAATTATTTTTCATTGAACTGAACAGTATGAAAAAAAAAAATCAGAATGGAGAAAGACCCATTGAAATCACTAAGAATGTATGTGTTGCCACCCTAGGGTCACACGCACTACTCAAAGCAAATGTATAACTTTTATTCAAGAAACATAAAATACAGTATAAAAAAACGAACATTTGTTATATATTATGATATGTTTTGGCCATATCACTCAGCCCTAGGAGCACACAAAAATATGCAGAAAGAGCAACCGTCAAGCAGTGAACCAAATTCATTTGGGTGGGGGTTAGGCTATAGGTCTGTTACGCTGAAACAAAACCACCACTGAACCCTCACCATGTAGAAAAGGCTTAGGCTATAGGTTTGGGAGATGTCAACCTATCCTATCGCGATTATGTATCCATAAAGCATTGTGATATATGATCGTATTGCCTCCTATTGGTCAACCCACAATTTTTTAAATTTTTTTATTATCCAAAACTACTATAATGCGAAATCGAATCATGACGAAAAATCATGTTGAAAGCCTGGGCAGAGGCTAAATGCAAGCAAATATTTTCTAATATTCATTTCTGGCGAAGGAGCTTCAGGATGGAACAGGTTTGTGTGCGTGTGGCGCGCACATGATTGAGCAGTGATTGTCTGATGAGGAATGGGATGTCTTAACATAGTGAGTTAGGTTATACGTTATCTGCTAGACAGAAGCAGTCTAGTCTTCAGAACTGAATAATAATTGCTTTATAAAACAGTAAATAAATAATGTTCTCTCTCTCAAAGCTGTGATTGCCTATTCCTAGGCTTCCCTAGGCTAGGCCTAGTAGGAGGATGGGTAATTGGCTATTAGGTTTTCAACCTCGCATGGAGGGTTTCCCCAGCCCGCATAAATAGTTAATTTCTTAATAAGCAAACTTGATTAAACTTGTCATTAGATGTTTCTATAGGCTATTGTTTGTTCGCTCTCAATGAGAAGGAACCCTGTTACATTAATTATTTGATTGAGAGAAAGCAATGCTTAAAACGATGAAAGCTTAGCCTATAGTAGGCTAAGTCATATTCATAGCCTATCAGAGAGAGAAATAGGGAATATAGGCTAAACATTTTTATTTTTTTTACAGCAAGAAAGTTAAGGAGTGTCGGTTATAAAAAATGTAAAAAATGAACAGGTTCAGGATATAGCCTAAGGCCAATGTATCCGACAGAGAAAGACGCAAACAGAGACACAGGCAGCGAGAAAGAGATTCCGACTAGACATTTTGTGCTACTTTTTTGGATTGATTCCACTCTTGCATTCTGTATATAACATGTATTGAAATATGCTATAGCAAATAAGAATAGACAAATTACTCTGATTTTAACGTGCTGCCCTTCTGTGCGCTGCGAAAATGCTCTTCACTGTGCGGAGCCAGTATAGTTCAAATAGGCTAAACCAGGGGTATTCAACTCTTCCCTTACGAGGTCCGGAGCCTGCTGGTTTTCTGCCCTACCCAATAATTGCACCGACCTGGTCTAAATCAGTCCCTGATTAGAGGAGAAAAATCAACAAATGCAGTGGAACTGGCTTCGATGTTCAGAATTGAGTTTGAAGGGGCTAAAGCACTGTCTGGTCACATATTGATGACGTCAACATGCTATCGCACGAAGCTAGTCTACTTCCCATCCCAGGTACAACAAAGCTCTACCCAAACTGCAAACCCTTTAGGATAAAAATCCAATTCATTTGCTATAATAAATGGGGTTACCAAACAGTTCAAGTAGAACAATTTATCATGTAGTGAAGTCTGTACATCACTCTTTCCCCATCCAGACAAAGAATCAGCCATGTCAATCTCTATGCTTGTGCCAATAACTCAGGCTTCTCTCTGTATGGATACGAAAATATTTAGGCCAAAAGTCCAAAAGGAACAGGAAGGGGCTGTAAACTAAGTTCTCTGCTTTGTTAATCATCTACCAAACGCCAAACAAGTCACCAAGTCCATTAATGCCGCTGACCCAACTGGCAGTCTATTTTCACTCAAAAACATTAAGCAGAAATGAGGCACTCTGGCTTGCGCCTCACGTGGAATACATTTGAAAGCCCCCGCTGAGGAAAACACAAGAGAAAGTGGAAATGTGAAAATTATACCCTTTGCATGAAGTCACATTTCCGCCTTGGTTTTATCTAAATCAAAACATGTATTCTGTATGTGCTCTCTGTTCTCTCTCTGCATATAAACAGTACATTCAGCTCTAGCCTTGGTTGTGGCAGTACATCACTGTGGACGGGGACTTAATAGATTCACACAGTGTACTCAGTCTCTCCAGTAACTACAGCATCACACCCACACTACCAACACCAGCTCTTCCAAGCAACTGGCGTTTATCGCCCCCTTCCTGGAGTTTGATCCTTCCATTCAGGGAGATGGGGCATCTCTAATTGCCATTAGCACATTGTTAGGCCAAATAGAAGATTTTTAGTTCATCTGCACAGAGCAGCCTTCTAGGTGAAAGCTGGGGACCCTTTGTACCGTGTAGATTAAGATCCCATTATCCTGAGTAGAATAGTTGGGGGAACACCATCTCACCTTCCATCTATGTTAGTCCCACTGTGTCCCCTTCTGGCAGGCAACAAACATCAAGAAGATTACATGATTTGGTTGACGAAAAGCTCTTTCAGCCTGTGATGCTGCTTGAGCCAAAGAAAAGGGGCATGGTAAGTCCCTTCTGCTCAATACACTGATGGTCACAAGGTGCAAAAAGAGTTTGTTTTTCAAAATACCCATATGGCCTTTAGCTTGGCATATGAACACTCATCACTTCAGTCTCACCATTTTCTAAACCTTTATATGATGGAACGTCACTTGGGGTCCTCATGTCACAACGGTGCGTCCTGTGGTACTTACATTTTGATGTGCCGCTGCTCAATGTCCACTCTGGTCAGCACCTCCTCCTCCAGGTCGGTGTCCCCTCCCGAGCTGCTCTCCGTCACATCCGAGTCGAAGTTGCTCTCAGCTACGTGCAGGTTGGCCGTGCCGCTGAGGTAGAGGCGCTCCAACTCTGTGGGGATGGAGCCGCTCTTCAAGAACCTGCCCAGGCTGTCCCTGGCTCCCAAGGAGTGCCGGCCCGGGCGCCATGTGGCGGTGGTGTCCCCCTTGCGCGTTGTGGTGACGGGAGGCAGCATGCTGAGGGATGAGTCCAGAAATCCCCCCAGCTGCTGCTTAACGTGGCGCTCCACCTGCTTGGCCTGCACCACCTGCAGCCGCTTGCGTAGCCGCCGCATCCGGCCCTCGATCTCACCCTGGCGGCTGCGGTTGAGCAGAGTGCGCTCCTTCACCTGGGCGTCCAGGCTGCAGAGGGTGGAGGAGGGGGACTGGGGTGCCGGAGAGCAGACTGGGGACCCCTGCTGGCTTCTGCCTGCCCTCTCCCAGTCAGTCACAGGCAGCATCAGCTGATTTGAGGGTGTGTCCGGCTGATTTGAGGGTGTATCAGGCGCCACAAAGTGAGCTGGTTGCTGCTGGAGGCCATTTCCTCCTGCGCTGTGAGAAACCCCCAGGGAATGCTTTTGCTTGACGGGTCCCTTTAAGATGGCGCCCGTGAAGGCCTTGGAGTCCAGTGGAGGCGTTAGGGGCTGAGATTCAGAGCTGGCGGAGGGTTTGCTCCTGTTCACCGCCACCACGGAGCCCGCTGCGCCGGACATGGCCAGCTTCTTGGCTAGGCCATTGATGGCCGCCACGGCTTGGCCACCGCCGTTGCTGCTCATGAGGCTCTTCAGTTGTCCTCCGGACAGCTCCAGAGTCTGCCGCTTACTCAGCAGGAAGTCTCCCCCGCCGTTGAACAGCGAGCTGGGCAGGATGCCGTGACTCTTCAGCACAGACTGCTTGATGAGGACTCCTTGCAGTTTAATAGACTCCTTGGTGGAGGGGACGGGGGTCACATCGGAGCACAGGTAGGAAGCTACCAGCGGCTGGAGCTTGCCCAGGGTTGAGGCCGGGGACTGCTGATGCTGCTGGGTTGGCTGCTCCTGGTTCCCGCTGCAAAAGTTGTGGGAGTGTTCGTCGGCGGCGGAGACCTTGCATTTGCCGGTGCCGCTGCTGTTGTGGATGAGGATGTTGCTTGTGTTGCCGTTCTCTGTGCTGCCCGGGGAGAGACTGGAGGACTGGGCAGCCAGTTTGAAGCGGATGTGGTGAGCTTCGGCTGGGGCGTCGGTGAGAGCGGGCGCCATCGCAGCCATGCAGCGCAGAGAGACGGACTCCGCGGCCTGCTCCACACCACCCGCTTACTGCCCTGCCAGAGGACAGCCTGGGTGGTCAAGAAGAGACAAAGTCAGACACTAGTACCACACAGTAAAGGTGTGATAGACAGCAGACACACCCAATCCTGGTCGGTGACCAACAAACCTGCCTCAAGTAACCACAGGTGGACTAACACCTCCTTAAAATGCTACAATGATTAACATAATTTACTCTAAGGCAAATTAGAGATGTTGTGATTCACTTGATAAATCTAACAAATTATATAAGATAAAAGCATTTACTTAGAGAAGTTGAGAAAACAAGGAGTATGTAGTCTGCTTTAAATTGGCCTATTAATTTACAAAAAGCATGCAATTGGAACCTCTAATTGTATATTAAATAGCATCCTTCATGTTGATAAGCATAGCATACCGCCTAAGACCTAACAGACCATAGTCAGGGTGGTAAGTATGGTGTTGCCTGAAAACAGGATTAAACAAATAATATTAACATGTATCTGTTTTTTTATTTAAATTAGGCCTTTAGTTAGGGCAGAGTCAACATTAAGAATATCCAGCAGGCTAGACTACTTTGTGATCTAATAAAAAACATTCAGGCAAGTAGATTTATGAGCCCATTTCTTTGTGATTGAACTTGCTTGACTAGCCTACATGGTTAACATGTAGGAAATAATGAAAACAATGTGGTCAACAGCAAGAAACTAGCCTAGCGGAACCTCCGGCTAATAAATCCTACAGCTAACTGCACCTGTGCTTGTGTGAACAAGTTGGCCTTCGTCATTTAGGACTACTCCCCAGGCTCCTCCTCAAATAATTATCTGTGCCCTGTGACCATTGAATTCAAGGATAGTCGGATGATAAGGAGGGAAAGCAAAGCAGCCAATGCAAATTATTCAAACCCTACTAAGTCAGATGCAGCAGGGTTTGGAGGTGTAAGCAGGTGGGTTTAGCCCAATAGCCCAAAGCACATGACATTCTGACTTCCTGTGTGATATTCTCAGACACACAAGTATCCACATTTCCTAAATCATATGTAGGCTACTAGATAATGTTCACAAGGTACAGCCTTGGT
The DNA here is from genome assembly GCF_034236695.1 of Oncorhynchus nerka. Classification (NCBI taxonomy): domain Eukaryota; kingdom Metazoa; phylum Chordata; class Actinopteri; order Salmoniformes; family Salmonidae; genus Oncorhynchus; species Oncorhynchus nerka. Next base: position 28,994,634 of record NC_088418.1, read on the forward strand.
CGTGGTGCAATCAGTGTGTATGGTTAATGCCGATTTTAAGGGGGACGTTTATTATTGGATTGGCATTTAATTCCGGCAAACATGCGAATCCGGTCCAAATTCGATCTATTGAAGAATCCAATGATAAAAGGCGTTCTGCTTCTTCCCTGTATCATCTGTCAGGCGATATGAATGGGGGGGGGCTCAGTATTCCACCGCAGTTTCTTGTCAGCGCGCACAAACGCCATGTTGTATTTCCGAGGGAGATTCAATGCAATTCATCCACCTTAAACCGCCTATTCAGCGCTGATAAATCCAATAAACTTGTCCCGATCAAAAGGCTTGACGTTGAAAATGTCAATCTAATTATTACGTTGACGTTATTCATGCATTGGCTACTGTTTTCGATATATCAAATTTCCCTTTATTTTCCATGACGCCTTGGTAAAGGATTTGTTCGCACAATGCCCCCTAGAAATGTTTACGTTTATTGTTTTTGTCTTCAAATTCACGTGTCCAGTTACTGATTCGAACGTAATGCATCTCAACAAATTATTTAGCTAGCTCGCTCCAAGTCGTGTGTATTAAATTATTATGCATCTTATTCTAAATGGCAGCGTAAACGTTAGCCAACATTTGGCTGCACGGTTAGCAAACGTTAAATCAATAAGCACACAACTGTAGCGGCCTAGCTAGCTAACGTTATATTGTAACGTAAACAAAACGTTTGAAAAGCAATAGCAAAAACATTTCAGTGTGTCTTAGTTCATAAGGTTATAGTTGAATTATTATGATTTTTTTTTAAATACAATGGCTATTCTAGACATGCACATGATTCTGGCAATGCAATTTGTTCTCTAAAATAAGTCACACGCAAACCACGCTTTGCTTGACAATGTGTGATTGCTAAATCATTTTAATAGTTTTTAATAGTCTACTTGAATTAGGTACATTTTTGTCGAATGCTAAACCGGACAAGTTAGTCGGAGTAAAGACTAATCAGTCTTGTTAGCTAGCTAACAAAGAAAAAGGAGGAACCTACCACGTGACGAGGCGCACTATCCGAGTGAATTTCGGCAACAATCCCCCGCAGTTTTTGAAGGAAATGTAAACGGATACCACAACAAAACACGATTTGAATCGATTAATCAGCCATTCCCCTTTCTAAAAATGCAATCCTTTTTTATTTAAGACCCCGTTTCAAGCGCTCCAGATTCGTTCCGGAACCAAGCAATGGGCGAATCAACTAACGTAGCAAGCTACACCTTGCTTGCTAACTAACGTTAACGCGCTAAAGTTAGCTAGCTAGCGCGCCTCGCTACTAGTAATAGCAAGTAAGTGTAAAAATTGTCCTTTCTGGTCAAAAATACTTCTGTTAATTATTTTACAACAATCCTTTGTCGCAAACTCCGTTCCCCACACCCTAAGGTGTTTGAGAAGGCCAGTTTTTCTGGTGTTTGAGAAGAGCCTATTTTCTCGTTTTAGGGAGAGACGCTCAGAAAATGGCGGCTTGCTCCTCTCCCTCTGATTTGAGTCTGACAAACAGAAGTGGTGGTGGTGTGTGAATTCTGGTAGGCGGGAGACATTTCTCATTCTCGCCGCTAGACTGAAGGGCAGACAAGAGACTACATGAAATGCCCAAACGTGCCATAAGAGGGGGCTTCTTAAAGCATTTCTCTGTATGTGCATGTAAAAAGTGTCCCACAAACAAAAACCTGAACAAAAGGGTAAAAGCCTCCCCTGACACTGTATCAAAATTGTACTCGCTACACTCGCAATAACATCTGCTAACCATGTTTATGTGACCAATACAATTTGATTTGAATTATTTCTATAATATCTGTAGTGCTCAATGAATGGCACACCACGAGAACAACATTTACCTAAATTATTTCTTATAATTTGTCATGAGACAAACAAGAGTTATACTAGGGCTGGGCTATTCATACATCTGATGTACCAATACACACAATGGACTGTGGAAGGATGTACAGCAATACACTGCTAGAACCAAGTGCACCACAGATGTATACATCCTCCTTACAGATAAGATAACTGTCTAAATTGGCATTGAAAATGTCTGCTACATTGGCAGAGTGTGATGCAATAGTGGGTGCTTGTTTTGCCCCCTGGTGGGTGAAGATTTAATTTTATGCCCAATGAAGGGGTTTACCACAGAAGTGTCAAACTCATTCCACGGAGGGCCGAGTGTCTGCGGGTTTGAGTTTTATTCCTTTCAATTAAAACCTAGACAACGAGGGGAGTTCCTTACTAATTAGTGACCTTGATTGATGAATTAATACAAGGGTGGAGCGAAAACCCACAGACACTCAGCCCTCTGTGGAATGAGTTTGACAGTTGTTTATAAGACGTACAATCTCCACCCACCCAGGCGATGCAAAATGAATTAGTGCAATTGCTTCTGCTTTGGTTACTCAAATGCTACGCTCCCAGTGGACCAGACATGTTACTCTCCTGGGGTGTGTTCACAGAACGGTGTATGACAAAACAGTGTGCAATGTTGAATTCAACAGAAACGGTACTGTACGACCAGTTTTAAAAAATTGATTATGGTGGCCCTGAGGGCAATTACTGTGTGGTGTGCTGCACGAGTTTTGCAAATCCAAAATGATCACAGCCATATTGATCAGGCCACACCCACCAAACAGGAGCAAATGTACCTCAAAGGCTGTTGAAAAACAGTGCACACTGTTTTGGGGAAACGTGCCGTTCAGTACAAACCATCACACAACATAGCTAACATTGACACAAACTAAAATGCACACCTGGGGTGTATACATTACCCCGAACAAAAACACGTTTCTATTGGAAAAATTCAGGTAGGTCCCTCCTCGTTCCGTTGCTTGTGTTTGGTTCTTTAAACGGTAAATGGTTCCTTTGCGAGACTTAATGAACACACCCCAGGTTTGTCAGTGGGTTGGTCCCTGTTCAACTAGACATTTGACACAATGTGCCACTTTACAGCAAAGTATTATTACACAGACTTTTCTAAAATATAGGTATCCAGGTTGTTTCTTAAATCATCTAAGTAACTTCATTGAGGTACAACATTTTAAAAACATTAGGATGATGTGCGAAAATGCTAATATAGGTACTATTGACTTGGACCGTATTTGTGGCACAAATGCATAAAAGTTAGCATTTGAAAGTGGCCAGATAAACAAAACCAAAGCATGGTTTGTGGTCATATCTTGTCCATAGACTGAGTAAGGAAACAAATATGTAATTTAATAATTTCAGTGAACTATCCCTTTAATTGCATGACAAAATAAAAGGGGACTTTTATTTTGCCAATTGGTGAAGTGATGATATAATTAACCTGCTCTGGCGACCCACATTTAGGAAGATGTTGTTGTAAAGTCACGTAAGACAAACATCTAAACGATGGATAGAATGCTTATTACCAGAATATTCGCTAACATTTTACATTCAGACTCAGGGTAAACAGCCACCACTGTGCAGCTGGTTTTTATAACATACTGTCGTAACAGCAAGCGATGTAACGTCTGCCTATTGCGCTAGGCCGACCGGTCTGGCATGTTCGGTCTTTACTAAAACTTTCCTGTGAATACTTTGTACGATACTTAGACTTAAACATTAACCAATTAATCACAGGGTATCTGCAGATTCCATGAAGTTCAATTTAAGACTTTGCATGAACTTTTTAATGCCACTTGGAATGCATTTTAATACCTATTTTGTGCATGCCACATACCTGCTAATTTTCCCCTCCAGAAATGAGCCCATGTCAAAAAGCTGTATTTTTAGGGCTGGCTCTTTCACTATTTTTACCATAATGGCTGGTGTGGCTACTGCTAGCTAACAATAAGAGAAAGGTCAGTTTTCCGGGAAAAATATGAGTATTGCAATCTCCGATGGAGCAGTGTGGATAAAAATGTAGTACAGTGGCATATCCCATCACTGCATTGAGGTATGTTTTCCAACCCACATCTCACGCCAGCTCCACTGTGTCTTAATGTAACCATTAATGCGTTCTGACCCCAGTGCAGCTCAGTGTAAACAAGCATAACGGTAGAGTCGGCATATTCTGGCAAATATAATGGGCTAATCATTCGTTAGATCACAAACTAGGTGTCCAGATTATTGGCTTTGAACCGATACCAATACCAGCTAATGATACTCAATACTACAACAATACCACTGTGAACAAATGGCTTAAAGTCAGACATACAGCACTGTTACTGTTTAAAACACGTGGTCAACTCTCCATCTGGATAGCTAGGCCACTGGATGTGCAGGCTTTTAATCCAGCACTGCTCAAACACACCAGTCATCTTAAAGTCCTGTTGTGCAGTTTATTGGTAGAGTCTGGTGTTAGTGGAGCTGGAACGAAAGTCTACACACTCAGTAGCTCTCTTGGAGGTATTATGGTATAACACACAACAACCAAAAAGTCGAAGAAAATAATTCCCTCATTCAGTGAATCGGGTATCAAATGACTATACTTTCAAGCAAGGTAGCTAAGTGGGAGGGCTGGAGACCAACTTTTTCCAGTGCCAAGTAAGTCATGAAATAAGTTAATGCCTTCAGAAAGAATTCTCACCCCTTGACTTATTCCACATTTTGTTGTTACAGCCTGAATTTAAAATGGATTAAATTGAGATTGTCACTGGGCTCACACAATATCCCATAATGTAAAAGTGAAATTATGTTTTTAGAAATGTTTACAAATTAATTAAATTAAAAGCTAAAATGTCTTGAGTCAATAAGTATTCAACCCCTTTGTTATGGCAAACCTAAATAAGTTCAGGAGTAACAATGTGCTTAACAAGTCACATAAGTTGCATGGACTCATTCTGTGTGCAATACGTTTTTAACATGATTTTTAAATGACTACCTCATCTCTGTACCCAACACATACTGATAATTGTAAGGTCCCTCAGTCGAGCAGTGAATTTCAAACACAGAATCAACCACAAAGACCAAGGAGGTTTTCCGATGCCTCACAAAGAAGGGCACCTATTGGTAGATGGATAAAAAAGAAAAAAAAAAGAAGACATTGAACATCCCTTTGAGCATGGTGAATTACACTTAGGTTATTAATTACACTTAGGATGGTGTATCAATACACTCAGTCACTAAAAAGATACAGGCGTCCTTTCTAACTTCTAACACTCAGGGATTTCACCATGAGGCAAATGGTGACTTTAAAACAGTTACTGAGTTTAATGGCTGTGATAGGATAAAACTGAGGGTGGATCAACAACATTGTAGTTACTCCACAATACTAACCTAAATGACAGATTGAAAAGAAGGAAGCTTGCACAGAATAAAACATGTTCCAAAACATGCATCCGGTTTGCAATAAGGCACTAAAGTAAAAAATGTAAATTAAAATAAAAACTTTGTCCTGAACACAAAGCATTATGTTTGGGTCAAATCCAACACATCACTGAGTAGCACTTCATATTTTCAAGCATGGTGGTGGCTGCATCATGTTATGGGTATACTTGTCATCGGAAAGGACTAGGGAGCTTTTTAGGTTAAAAATAAAACAGAATAGAGCTAGGCACAGGCAAAATCCTAGAGGAAATGCTGGTTCAGTCTGCTTTCCAACAGAGACTGGGAGACAAATTCAACTTTCAACAGGACGATTATCTAAAACACAAGGCCAAATATAAACTGGAGTTGCTTGTGAAGACAACATTGAATGTTCCAGTTGACTTAAATATGCTTCAAAATCTATGGCAAGATTTGAAAATGTCTGTAATCACTGCCAAAGGTGATTGATTCTAACATGTATTGACTCCAGGGTGTGAATACCTACGCTACTGTTCAAAAGTTTGGGGTCACTTAGAAATGTCCTTGTTTTTGAAAGGAAAGCACATTTTTTGGTCCCTTAAAATAACATCAAATTGATAAGAAATACAGTTGTTAATGTTGTAAATGACTATTGTAGCTGGAAACGGCAGATTCTTTTATTGAATATCTACATAGGCCCATTATCAGCAACCATTACTCCTGTGTTCCAATGGCACGTTGTGTTAGCTAATCCAAGTTTATTTTAAAAGGCTAATTGATCATTAGAAAACCCTTTTGCAATTATGTTAGCACAGCTAAAAACTGATGTACTGATTAAAGAAGCAATAAAAAAACTGGCCTTCTTTAGACTAGTTGAGTATCTGGAGCAGCATGCATTTGTGGGTTCGATTACAGGCTCAAAATGGCCAGAAACAAATAACTTTCTTCTGAAACTCGTCAGTCTATTCTTGTTCTGATAAATGAAGGCTGAATGCCAAGGAGGAAACCTGGCACCATCCCTACTGTGAAATATGGTGGCGGCAGCATCATGATGTGGGGGTGTTTTTCAGTGGCAGGGACTGGGAGACTAGTCAGGATCGAGGGAAAGCTGAACGGAGCAATCCTTGATGAGACTGGGGCGAACGTTCACCTTCCAACAGGACAACGACTAAGAACACAGCCAAGATAATGCAGGAGTGGCTTCGGGACAAGTCTCCATGTCCTGGAACATGATCTAATATCTCTGGAGAGACATGAAAATAGCTGTACAGCGACGCTCCCCTTCCAACCTGTCAGAGCTTGAGAGGATCTGCAGAGAAGAATGGGAGTACTTCAACAAAGTACAGAGTAAAGGGTCTGAATACTTATGTAAATGTGTGTAGATTGATGAGGAAAAAATACAATTGAATCAATTTTAGGATAAGGCTGTAACGTAACAAAATGTGGAAAAAGTCAAGAGGTCTGAATACTTTCCAAATGCACTGTAGGTGAGAAATCAATTTTGAGTTCAGGCCGTCACACAATGTAGCTATTTAATCTATTAGTTCAGGGAATGCATAATGGCTATATTTTGATGTGCAACATGTCAAAAAAGGATCCAGAATTATCACATATTTTTGTCTCTTTAGAGATTAATTTGCCTGCATGTTTTTGTGCATATTGACCTAGGCTATTTACCACATGAGGTGGGAACTCAAAATACATCAGCTAGGTTGATATATGATATTGTTGCTAGATAGCCATGCAATTGATCTAACAGTACATTTTATGTCCTACAAAAACTGTCCATTGGTAGGCCTAAATAGGCTACTTGATGTATATACCACAAGTGGCACACTCTGCTCCGTTCTGCTGGCGCATCATCTCAATTACGTCCTATATTTGTAAATTGGTTATTTCCTCTATTGACAGTTGAACTTTTTCCCTACAATTATATTTCAAAATGTTGATCAACTGTCAGTAGCCTCTGCTTGTGCTTAACAGAATGCATCTCTCAAAGGGGGGAAAAGGTGTTAGAGTTAGCAGCGAAACAGGGATAGGGCAGATACTTTAATTGCCGGAAGCAGGTTAATGCACATTAATGTTGACCAAATAATGGTTTTAGAACCAAAAGAAATCTGTAATTTTTGATCCCAGCTAGGGAGTGGTCTTCAAATTTTATAGGCCCCTCTGGCAACGGCTCAACCTGCACATGAACTGCGCACATGTGGATAGCGCTCTAACATCTTGAAAGTGCACCTCGTATCATTTCATGTAAAAAAAAAAAAATGTTTTGCAGTGGTGGAAACAATTAAGCAGCAGTCAAAAACATAACAGTCATCTCCCATCACATTTTTTAAGACCTTTGATAAATTAAAGACTTAAGGCCTTTAAATTAGATAAATTAACTTAAGGACCTACGGACACCCTCAATCACATTCACCAGACATGTTCTGCCCAATGCTCGGGAATCATCTCCCTCCAAACACCTCCCCCAGTCTGGTGAACTTCTGATTCTGAGCCACACCTTGCAGTCCTGTGATTTTCTAGGATCCAATCATTACTTTATATTTGTTTACTCACACACAGGCCAGATTTGAGTCATTATTTCAGGCTTATTTGCCCTATGCAGTTGCTGCTGGTCTTGTATTGCAGGGCTCCCTTGCAGAAAAGACCATGGTCTCAATGGGCCTTCCTGCTTGAATAAAAGGTTAAATAGCCTTAAAACGAGGTAAGGGACCCCCTGACAAACCAGCAAGTTGAAATGGAATTTTATTCAACATTCTGACTCACAGTAGTGCCATTAATTTGAATGCATGTTTTAAGGCGAATGCATGTTTTAAGGCGATATTCCAAAATGCCTGTATGGCAAGAATATAGCTTTTCATTTAAAAAAAATCTCATTTATGAGCATTTGTCTGCTTGTACTCATGTCTTTTTGGTCTAGTCTCCTTTGTTCCTTCTCTGCTGTGTGCACCTTCCCATTTACTCAAATCCCACCAAGCCCCTCCCCCTGCCACTCACAACAAAGATGAGAGATCCCTTCTTCCTCTCTGACGAGCAGTTTCAACTAGCTATTTGAATTTGAGGTTTGGTCCAACAGAATCAGTCCTATGGACACCGAACGACATTGAGACATTATTTTACTGTAACCTTTCTAACGATACCCTTTTTATGTCTCAACTCCTCAAATTGCACGCAGAGCAGACACTACTAAAACAGGAGTATCATTGAACATTGATTCTGGAAAAATGAATGCTCAGTTTGTCACACAATTTACCACATAGCCCCTAGCAACATTTTAGCCAAAGACTGTTATACGAGCTGTCTAGTCTGTTTAATAAATGTGCAATAAGCATAAAACAATTAAGGTATTAGCAACTCGTTCTCATTCTGAGAAATAAGGTAGGCAATTGACTTCAACATCTGAACAAAGTAAACTGGCTAGCATGCTGTTCAAACAGTTGAAGATGTACAGAAGGATGTGTTCATAACAATTCAACTTTTCTCTTGTTAGCTAGCAAATAGATCCAAGATGCTAAACATGAAATAACAATTAGCTGGCTACTCACTAGCACGTAGGCTTGTGCTTGAGAGATTGTTTATGAGATCTGTACACAACTTCTATAATGCCTGCTACAAGAAGTTAGTCATTATTAATGAATGTGCATTGTGCATGTTATGGAAAAAATTTAAACAAAAAAGGGCATTTCCATAAAGACTTGAAAGCCAGATCTGTGACTATTAGGTATAATTTCACAAGCCCTGAACACATTAGATTATTGCTGACTGTTTGAAATGCAGTGTATTTGACCTTTACATTGTACAACCAAGCTCATTTAGAGATTGTGAATCGTTGATCAATTTGAAAAAAAATCAAGACATAATTTAAGCCATATTGCCCAGCCCTACCACGCAGTGTTCTTTTCCGAGGCTGCTGTACATCACTGTGCATAGCATAGTATTTCTTGTTTGTATTATTGTGTTAGTACATTTTGACCTGTTGAATTAGTTATACATACCTCAAGAAAATTAATGAAGTTGTAGTACAATGTAGTTAGGGCTACACATTTTTTATTTTTCCATCTCTTACCTGTAATGTATGGTCCATTTGTGAAAAACAGTAGCCTGGATCCAAATCTCCAAAACTCATTGCAAGAAGATACTACCTAACAAAAAATGTGGGTTAATACAAATAAATAGAAAAATAAAATCACCATTGATTGTGTCCAGCTTTATTCTTCAACCCCAATTGAATGGCACATCAACAAAACATGACCTGGGATTTGCACTTATCTCAACAGAAAGACCTGATACACGTATTATTTTGGAGTGCAATGTCCCTTTAAGACAGGTAGCGCTAGCTAGCTGTGCTAGTGACGTTTGATAACGTTACCTAGCTAACGTTAGCTACTAAGTAGCAAAGCTACTGTACAAGTTAAACATTAACATCAGCTAACGCATGTAACAGTGCATTTCGGCGCAATAATGGGCATCATATCACAGAAATAAATACTTCCCCAGTTGTTTTGAAATCATATAATTTCTATCATTTAAATATTTTGATACTCTCTCCCTCAGACCGCTCGCAAAAGCTAACGTTAGCTAGCTGACGAAGTGCAGCTAACAAGTAGTGAGCAATATAATGCTGTTTTGTGGGCTGTTGGACTGCAAAAACAGAAAATACAGATATCACAAACAAGTCTGTGGTTAGATGTGCACTGAACGTTTTTCCTTTATCCATTAAATTAGTTTTCTGAACAAAAACAAGAATATGCACGCTCACCTGTTCGTGCAGTAACCAACCGATCCTTGAGGTGATAACACCCACCTACAAGCTTAACGATTGGCCAGTGCTGTGAATCTGCATTTTTTTATTGGATTACGTAGCTGTCGTTCTTTATTAAAAGCCTTACAGCGGAAATAGTGAAGGGTCAATTGTATACCATATCCAATGGTGGTCTATAATTCTTACTAAAATGCAACTTTGATATGGGTAAAATCCCTATTAAGCTTGCAAACTTTCATAAACAAGTACTTCTAACTTGGAACCTCATGTACAAACACAATTCTTCCCCACATAGGTATACAATATGGAATAATAAAGACATAAAATACAAAAACAATGCTTTTTTTTCCAGAACTGGTTTGACAACAACATTATTTGGGTTCAACAATTATTGAACAAACACAATTCTTCCCCACATAGGTATACAATATGGAATAATAAAGACATAAAATACAAAAACAATGCTTTTTTTCCAGAACTGGTTTGACAACAACATTATTTGGGTTCAACAATTATTGAATAATGATGGACAACTATATGATTATCCAGCATTTATGAGAACACACAATGTTACATTCACTCCTGAGGAGTATCAAACTGTTGTTAGAGCTGTCCCTTAAAGGTGCTATTCTTCTTTTAGGAGAATATAACACTACTCCAAGTGAAACTATAGAGGAATTTGTAGCCTCAATACAATTAGAAGGAATTTACATTTTAAACTATAAATGTAAAAACATGTATATAAGGAAACTATGTCAATGTTACTATTCACTCTGCTAAAATGTACTGGAATGCAGCCCCAGGACAAGTCAAATCAAATCAAATGTATTTATATAGCCCTTTGTACATCAGCTGATATCTCAAAGTGCTGTACAGAAACCCAGCCTAAAACCCCAAACAGCAAACAATGCAGGTGTAGAAGCACGGTGGCTAGGAAAAACTCCCTAGAAAGGCCAAAACCTAGGGAGAAACTTAGAGAGGAACCATGCTATTTGGGGTGGCCAGTCCTCTTCTGGCTGTGCCGGGTGGAGATTATAACAGAACATGGCCAAGATGTTCAAATGTTCATAAATGACCAGCATGGTCGAATAATAATAAGGCAGAACAGTTGAAACTGGAGCAGCAGCACGGCCAGGTGGACTGGGGACAGCAAGGAGTCATCATGTCAGGTAGTCCTGGGGCATGGTCCTAGGGCTCAGGTCCTCCGAGAGAGAGAAAGAAAGAGAGAAGGAAAGAATTAGAGAACGCACACTTAGATTCACACAGGACACCGAATAGGACAGGAGAAGTACTCCAGATATAACAAACTGACCCTAGCCCCCCGACACATAAACTACTGCAGCATAAATACTGGAGGCTGAGACAGGAGGGGTCAGGAGACACTGTGGCCCCATCCGAGGACACCCCCGGACAGGGCCAAACAGGAAGGACAAGTGAACTGGAACAAAGTTTCGTTGTTGTCTCGTAAATATTGTATATCTAATAAGGTGAAAGAAGTATCATACGAACTCATTCATAGAATCTACCCTGTAAAGGCCTTTATTATACACAGATTTCAAATAGTTATTGATAACAAATGTGTATTTTGTGGTTGTGACCCAGAAACTCTTGACCATTTATTTCAGGACTGCTCTTATGTCAGAAGATTTTGGAGTGAGTTAGAAGATTTTATTTAAAAGAAACGACTATGAATTTTAATTTGAGAGACTCCGATGTTATGTTTTATTTTGATCCAAATGATATGGACCCTGATTTAACTTTCATTGTTAATTTGTTTATCTTTCATGGAAGATTCTGTATCCATAAAATGAAGTGGGCAGAGAACAAACCCCACTTCACATTATTTAAGATGTCATTTCAAAATAATATTTAAATTCTCAGTAAATGTAAAAACAAAAAAGCAATATGCACCATAAAAGTATTTAACAAATTGAAAATGATTCTTGATATGTAATAACCCTGGCTGTTAGGTTTATGTACTCTTGTTTGTATATTTCTGTTTTTGTTTTGTTCATAATAAAAATAAAAATAAATAATAAATAAATAAATAAAAAATAAAAGTATCCCATATCCTTGGGACGTCTATACCCGTACCTTAACCATTTTAAATGTTAACGTCAACAGTTATTTTGAAATACAAACTAATGGATACATTGTCTACACATACTTTCCATAAATCAGTCAGGCCAATTTGAGGCAAAAGCCATTTTGAGGCGGCGTTTTCCCTTGGAGGAAAATTCTTGCTGCAAACCAAATCAGATCAAATGAAATTTTATTGGTCGCATAGACATTCATATTTACCAGATGTTATTGGGGGTGTAGCGAAATGCTTATGCTCCGAGCTCCAACAGTGCAGTAATATAAAAAAAAATACACAACAATACACACAAATATAAAACTAAAATAATGGAATTAATAATATTAATAAATATTAGGATAAGCAACGTCGGAGTATAGAGTATAAATATTTACAGTATATATGTGATGGGATATAAAGTAATTATAGACAGTAAAGTATGTGAATAGAATATGTAGTATATCTGTAGGATATAATAGTATATAGTATTGTAATGAAATAGGCAGGGAGCAGGTCTAAAAACCTCCAGCGCGCTATCGACTGTGCCCCAAAAGCATGCTCAAACGGCAGCGTCGACATGGGTCGTTTGTACATAACTCCCTCCCATTCATTTCTGTCCAAGGCGGTGAAAAATATACATTTTTCCGAACTTTATGCAAAAAAAACTTTATTTCTTCAGCGAAGATGGCTGACAAAAATACTAGGATGGAAGCAAATGTAACGTCATAACGAATCATGCAAAAAAGATATACAATTGACAGGAATATGTTAGTTAATGTAGAGACAAACGATTTTGCAATTTCTTTTGTCATTAAGTTAATTTAGCTGGCTAGCTGACATTAGCCAGTTAGCTGGCTAGCTGACATTAGCCAGTTAGCTGGCTCAGTTAGCTGGCTATCTTTATGGGTGTTGTGACATGAGTATGAAATTGTAATTCTGGTTGTTTAATATTTTAGGGACTCCTGAAACAACCAGCAAACCAGGCTGTCATCTTGTGAAACAGTGGATGTAAAGAATCTAGCTAGCTAAAGCATTTACTACACATTTTATGTACAATTGTGTAAGCTTCCCTTGCTGTTATTTGCCCTGCAATGCAGATGAAATAACGTAAATTAGCTAGTTTACTATGTTATTGCTTATTGTGCAGTGGAGGATAAAAAATACCTGCATGCCTATGGATGTGCAGCCTGTACATTTTAATATATTCACTGATCATGTGCTCTACATTGACAATAAAGGTGCAGTTCAGGTATGAATGTCTGAGATTATTTTTCAGTCATATCCAATACCAGGGGTATCAAATTAGTCTTTGATGCTGTTTCTGCATGTATGTATTACAATTATAGTGTTTACCAATCTTGTTCCTGGGACATTAATGGTTATCATAGCTATACCATAGACTAGAAACATGATTTAACTACACTACACTTCCTATGCATCATGTAAATACTCTAAAACCGGTTCATCTCAATATCTATTTTCCTAGGTGTAGTATTTCATCAAATGAGAGTCTTAATTTCAACCAGAAGAGAATGTGAAACACTTAATTGAAATAAGTTATTTAAGTGTTATAAATACATGCATTATAAATATTAATTGTAATATTATAAATACAAGTTCAATCTTTACTTCTGTTGTGCATTATAAAAACAGGAAGAAAGAGGTGGCGAGAGGTATAAAATACAGAAAGGGAAAGAGGTAAGGACATAGGAGCAGGGAAGGCAGCATATGATTAATTAATCATAGTGCTACCCTAATATTCTCTCAGTTCATCACAATTACACAAGTGTGTCTAGTGTCTCCTAACCAGCCTTGGGCTCCCAGTCGGTCCGAAGGTTATCTTAAGAGTGGGTGAGGTGGCGATGACGGGACTGGGGGTTGGCATCGTCTCTAACATCAAAACTACCTGCAGACGAGAACATGTTTAAGCTTTTTTTTAAATGTTATTCTAAAACTCAGTCATCAATCATCAGGAGGTAAAAATGCAAAACTGACCTTGGATCATTAACTCTGGGACTACTGCATCTCTATTTCAATGTAAAGCATCTCTTTAATAATACATCCTGTTGACCTGACCAAGTGACCTCTCACCTCTGTTCATGCTGTGCCCTCTATGTAGCCAGTTCAGATGCGGGAGGTGTTCACCGACACAGCTGATATAACCTAGAGAATTTAGGGAGAAGGGGGAAGAGGGATGAAGTGAGGGAGAGAGACTGTTATTGAGAAAATAAAGTAGTTAAAGACAGTGTCGAACAGGAATATGTGTGTGTGGCTTAAGTGGCTGCAGAGTACTCTATACTGAAAAACATGAACGGACACACGAGGACAAACAATATAGCGTAGTTATAGAAATAATGAAGTGTCTTACTATTCTCCATGGTTGGCTCTCTTGCCTATTCTTTGAAGGTGGAAGGAGCCAGTTATACACCTGAGCCTGCACAACGCAATCCATCAATCAGATTGATACATGAGTGTGTAGGTGTGGGTTATAGGGTGTCTAATTGTTCTACCTTTTTTCAATATGGGTGACTTAAAATAGCCTGTTTTGTTTTTGTACATACATCACACCCTTACCTTAACAGCACCCTCACCTGAGAAGTAGAAATCAAAGGGAGAGAAAATGGGAATTGAATAACTGCAGCTGACATAGCTAAGTAAATGGAAGAATACTCTTAGTGCAATGTGGATGGCTCTTAAAATAGCCTTTGGTTGTGCATAGTGTAGTCTATGGTGTTGCCAGGGAACAGCACCCTCTTTGAAGAAGTAGGAGGTGAAGATCTCCTGCACACGGATTGCCTCTCTTGCTGTGTTGTTGACCACATCCTTGGCACATCCTGCAGAGCAGCAGACCTCTCCTCTGGCACACAGCGGCGAGCTGCAGATCCCCTCCCGGTCCTCGTGTCCATCCTCATGAAATTAAGAAGGACGTAGGTAGCCTCCACACGCCTGAATTTCCCCAAGAGGCAGTCCCAGATGGCCTTGGTCACCCAACCTTGCAGTGCCCTACACAGTAACTGTAGGTAATCATTTTGAAATAATCTCCAGTTACAAGGTATCTGAAGGAATATGGAAGATAATGTCATTATTAGACTTTTACACCACCAGGTAATTGTGGATTACTAAAGTATAATATCCCTTCTGCACACACATGTGCATGTGTAGCATGTGACAATAACATGATCATATCAAGGATAGCATCACAAATGAATACATAAATACCACTTGAAGATTGATGATGAGTTGATCATTTGATCAGCTGTGCAGTGCTCAGGCAAAAACACCACTGCTCTTCATTGGGACCTCTTCATCTGTAGACAGGCTTTCATAGCTCTCTTTATCTGAGGACAGAAAACCTCACAGGAAACAGACTTCATTATACTCAAATTACACCGCACTAAAAACTGTGTTACCATTATCTCTGTCCTCACTTCTAGGGACTGGAACTACACAAGTACCTGCCCTATCCAGAATAGCCTACTCTCTCACTTTGACAGTTGGAACTGCTATCCTTTCAAGCTCCTCCATGGTTGTTAGCTAGCTACCTACAAATGCATTTTGAGTTTGTTTTTTTACAGTGATAAATACATCAAGATAGCTAATATGAAGTTATGTAACTGGTGATATTTCATTCACTTAGCTATCTATACAGTATGTAAAGTTATTTAGATAGCTCGCTAGACAACTAGCTAGCTCATTTAGCAGCTCATTTGAGTTAGCCTGCACTGTAGCTAGTTAGCTAATAATACATTTTTGTTTTTACACTTTCAAAATGAATTTACTTACTTGAATAGGTTCACCCAGCCATGTGGACAATTGGAAACAGGGCAGCAAAGTTTGTTTGCCACCAGAGCATTTAGAGCACATTACTATTGAACTATTTACCCATTTACATTTTTAGCCAAGTCAGTTAAGAACAAATTCTTATTTACAATGACGGCCTAGGAACAGTGGGTTAACTGCCTTGTTCACAGGCAGAACAACAGATTTTTATCGTTTCAGCTCGGGGATTCGATCTAGCAACCTTTTGATTACTGGGCCAACACTGGAACCACGAGGGTACATGCCATCCCCACTAATAACCAGACCTTCATACAAACTTGCTATGCTGAATTCTTGATGCACGATCGAACATGCTGCTATATGCTGCCAGCACGCCCACAATCGAGTCACAATGGGCAGCCTAAGCGGCACGCGGCAATTTATCTCTTGCTAGTGTACATGCCCGTTTAGGAATGCGCTCACTGGCCAAGCAGGAACGCGCTCACTGGCCAAGCACACGTACGTTCGTGGATGCAAGGTCCGATCCCACTTCTGACACCAATGTAATGAAACAGGCAGGGAGCAGGTCTCGAACCCTCAACCTTCTAGCCCGAAGTCCAGCGCGCTATCGACTGTGCCCCAAAAGCATGCTCAAGCAGCAGAGTCGATTATATGTTCCATTATTGAAGTGACCATGTTTATGCCTTCGGAAAGTATTCAGACCCCTTGACTTTTTCCACATTATGTTAGGTTAAATTGTTTTTCCCCCTCACCAATCTACACACAATATCCTATAATGACAAAGCAAAAACAGAAATATGACATTTACATAAGTATCAGACCCTTTACTCAGTACTTTGTTCAAGCACCTTTGGCAGCAATTACAGCCTTGAGTCTTGGGTATGATGCTACAAGCTTGGCACACCTGTATTTGGGGGTTTCTCCCATTATTCTCTGCAGATACTCTCAAGCTCTGTCAGGTTGGATGGGGAGCGTTGCTGCACAGCTATTTTCAATATTGGTTTCATCAGAGCAGAGAATCTTGTTTCTCATTGTCTGAGAGTCTTTAGGTGCATTTTGGCAAACTCCAAGTGGGCTGTCATGGGCCTTTTACTGAGAAGTGGCTTTTGTCTGGTCACTCTAACATAAAGTCCTGTTTGGTGGAGTGCTGCAGAGATGGTTGTACTTCTGGAAGGTTCTCCCATCTCCACAGAGAAACTCTAGAGCTTTGTCAGAGTGACCATCGGGTTCTTGGTTAACTCCCTGACCAAGGCCCTTCTCCCCAGATTTCTCAGTTTGGCCGGGAGGCCAGCTCTAGGAAGAGTCTTGGGGGTTCCAAACGTCTTCTATTTAAGAATGATGGATGCCACTGTGTTCTTGGGGAACTTCAATCCTGCATAATTCTTTTGTACCCTTCCCCAGATCTGTGCCTTGACACGATCCTGTCTCGGAGCTCTACAGACAATTCCTTCAACCTCATGGCTTGGTTTATGCTCTGACATGCACTTTCAACTGCGGGACCTTATATAGATAGACAGGTGTGTGCCTTTCCAAATCATGTCCAATCAATTGAATTTACCACAGGTGGACTCCATTCAAGTTGTAGAAAGGATAATCAATGGAAACAGGATGCACCTGAGCTCAATTTCGAGTCACATAGCAAAGGGTCTGAATACTTACATGTGTAAATAAGGTATTTATGTTTTGGGGTTTTAATAAATGTGCAAACATTTCTAAAACCTGGTTTTCGCTTTGTCATTATGGAGTATTGTGTGTAGATTGCTAAGGATTTTTATGTATGTAATCCATTTTAGAATAAGACTGTAATTTAACAAATTATGGAAAAAGTTGAGGGGTCTGAATACTTTCCAAAGGCACTGTACATAGGGCAGCAGCCTTTATGGTGCAGGGTTGAGTAACCGGATGGTAGCTGGCTAGAGACAGTGACTAAGTTCAGGGCAGGGTACTGGATGGAGGCTGGCTAGTGATGGCTATTTAAGAATAATGATAGCCTTGAGATAGAAGCTGTTTCTTCAGTCTCTCGGTCCCAGCTTTGATGCACCTTTACTGACCTCGCCTTCTGGATGATAACGGGGTGGACAGTCCGTGGCTCGGGTGGCTGAGGTCCTTGATGATCTTCTTGGCCTTCCTGTGACCCCAGATGCTGTGGATGTCCTGGAGGGCAGGCAGTGTGCCCCCTGTGATGCGTTGGGCAGACCGCACCACACTCTGGAGAGCACTACGGTTGTGGATGGTGCATGGCTATTTGCATATATTTACTCAATGAAATTGTACTAGAAAATATATCGATATGATCCTACAAAAGATTATTCTAACCCTATTGTTCTGTGATAACAAACACACAGTGAGACTGCAGTGCCATATTGAACAATGTTTTCAATATTGAGGCCTGATCAGAAAGCAGGGACTGACAGAGAGCAGGACAGACCACAGACAAACAATCATTCTGCATCACAGACAAGTCAGCCAAATGAGGGAACCTAGGCAAATTCAATCATACCACATTAATATTTTTTAAGGTACATAGTTGTCAAAAATATGTTTTTTATTCTTTGTCTCAAAGACATGTTGAACATGTTAACTTGCTAAATGCAGTTTTTTGGTTGAGATGCTATATAATATTTTATATAAAAATCTGTGCATCCATTTCCATGTTATAACAATGCCATGTCAGCTGGCATTACAGGTAATTACAGGTAATTGTGCATGCATTGCCATGTTATAATAATGCCATGTCAGCTGGCAACAACTGACTTCAAATAGTAATCCTTTGACACATTAAATATTACTGATTTCACAAGTCCACTAACTGTTATGTGCGATAGCAGCAGTCCCTTAATCAATCTTAAATTGACTGTACTCTAAAAATGCACTTTTCAAAAAACCTTTGAAACACAAATCCTAGATGGAGCTATATTACTATGCAACAATCTAATCAGTCCACAAATTCAGTATAGTCCATATAGGCATTCCCAGGGCTGCTATGTAGGCTATATGGAACACCCACAGGGCCAGTATCAACAGCAGGTGACCTGACTTGTCATCATGAGCGTCATCCTCGCTATCTTGCATGTCATGCATGTGAATCAAAACAGAACAGGGACATTTGATACACAAATATCACGTATGGGTACCTTCATGTCTGTATAAAATATGACAGTTCTTACATTTTTTAATTCATAGATTTTAGATGTGTATTAAAATGAGTTTTTTTGTAAACAGTATACTGTATATCCATTGTTTAGCTGGAATGGAATGTTTGTATATTGTTCCTTTTTTGTTTTACTGCAGTGGGCTAAATCGAGGTCACATAGTGTTTCTTGGTAGTCTTTCACAAATCTACATTGAAACAAAAGTATACACCTCACCCACCTCACACCTGTACCATGTCAGATATAGATTTGAAATGTATTCAATTTTGGGTGCATTCGTAAATTGCCTCCAATGTGTCAGGGTGCGCTCTGGGCCGTTCGTAAATTCAGAGCGCTGTCAAATTGTCTATTGGTAAATTCAGAGCGTTTCACTGAGCGTTCAGAGCGCACACTGACCGCTCTGGCGGTGGAGTGAGTTTGATCCGGACGCTCTGATGTCAAGCGCCCAAGCTAATTGACTAAAGTTGGCTAGCTTGCTAACTACTTCCAGACACAAATGAGAGAACACCTCACTCTGACCATTTTACTCGCCGTCGCAGAAGTGTTCATGTCTTCTAGAGCGTTAGTGATTGTAACTGTGTGCTTCTACCAACAATTTAATTCAGGTTTTTGCCAATCTTTACTGACTGACACCTGTCATATTCAACGTGTGATGTGCGTTCATAAATTAACCAGTTATTCTGCGCTCTGGCACACAAACGAGAGTGCTCTGAAATCGGAGTAGATAGCCAAAATGAACACAACCTTTGAGTTTGTGTCCCAATATTATACTTTATATAAATCACATGAGACTAATATAACAAAACCGTGTGACATATATACATCGGATTTTCAGAGTTTAAAAATATTGATTAATTATGGAAGTATGAAAACTACTAATAACACTGCACTCATAAGGCCAAAAGGCCATTTAACTGCAGGAAAGGGCTATGATCAATGCACTTACTGTAAGCAGCTCTGGATAAGAGCATCTGCTAAATTACTAAAATGTCAAATGTAGGCAAAATAATTCACATACAAAGCTCATATTACTGTATTGATTTAGATTTTTTAAAATATATGTATATTGATGTCACAAATGTAGGTTGTCATTTGTACAGTTCTTTATTAAATAATGTAGTTATTTGTTACATTGGACTGCATAAAACCTAGCATTACTACTTATTTCTCTGAGGGTGAATATAGAGTTTTTAGAAAAAAATTATTTGTCTCTGAAATTAAACCATGAAGTGATAGATTTCAAACAAATACGTGTCTGTCATTGAATTTACCAACATTTCTGAATATGGATATATAGTATTTTGGAATGAAACTCTTCAAATAGCCACTGAAATTCTAAGAATTCAACACTGAATAAATAGTCATTTTATTTTTTGCCATTTCGAAAATTAAGTTAAGTGCCTCCTGATTTATACTAAACACAAATATAAACGCAACATGCAACAATTTCAATGATTTTACAATGAGTTACAGTTCATATAAGGAAATCAGTCAATTATAGTACATTTATTAGGTCCTAATCTATGGATTTCACATGACTGAGCAGGAGCGCAGCCATGGGTGGGCCTGGGAAGGAATAGGCCCACCAACTGGGGAGCCAGGCCCAGCCAATCAGATTGAGTTTTTCTGCACAAAAGGGCTTTATTACAAAGAGAAATACTCCTCAGTTCCATTAGCTGTCCAGGGTGGCTGGTCTCAGGTGACCCCACAGGTGAAGAAACCAGATGCAGAGGTCCTGAGCTGGTGTGGTTACATGTGGTCTGCGGTTGTGAGGCTGGTTGGAGGTACTGCCAAATTCTCTACGACAACGTTGCTTATGGTAGAGAAATTAGCATTAGATTATCTGGCAACAGCTCTGGTGGACATTCCTGCAGTCATCATGCCAATTGCAAGCTCCCTCAAACTTGAGACATCTGTGACATTGTGTTGTGTGACAAAACAGTACATTTTAGAGTGGCCTTTTATTGTCCCCAGCACAAGGTGCCAATGTGTAATTATCATGCTGTTTAACCAGCTTCTTGATATACCACACCTGTCAGGTGGATGGATTATCTTGGCAAAGGAGAAATGCTCACTAACAGGAATGTAAACAAATTTGTGCACCAAATTTGAGAGAAATAAGCTTTGTGTGTATGGAACATTTCTGGGATCATTTATTTCAGCTCATGAAATGTAGGACCAATACTTTACATGTTGGATTTATATTTTTGTTCAGTATATTTTGTTTGGTTAGGCATTTAACTCCACTAACTTATTGTTTGTTGTTCAGTATGTACTGTATAACATAATGAAAAATGTCAGTTCCTTATATGCACGCATAATATTTTCTGTTGGTCACGTAATTTTACTATTTGGAACAAATGTATCCGTTTGTCAAATAACATTTTATTTGTCACATCCCACTGGGCATAGATGTCAATTCAACGTCTATTCCACGTTGGTTCAACGTAATTTCAGTATGTGCCCAGTGGTATGCTTCGTAATCAACAGGTGTAGACTAACAGTGAAATGCTTACTTATGGGTAATTTTCTAACAATGCAGAATTTAAGACAAAGATACAAAAATATAAATAAATAGTGACACGGGGAATAAATACACAGTGAATAGCGAATAACAATAATGAGTGAAAATAACGAGTGAAAATAACATGGCTATATACGGAGAGTCCAGTTCGTGTGCATAGAGTCAGCGCAGGAGACTTGTGTGTGGGGAAGTGTGTGTGGGGTGGGGTGTAAGTGTGTATGAGTGGGTGGGTGGAGTCCAGTGTGTAAACATAGAGTCCGTGCAAGTGAGTTCGTGCAAAGAAGGGTCAATGCAGGTAGTCCGGGGAGACATGTAATTAGCTATTTAGCCGTTTTGTTTAGCAGTCTTATGGCTTGGGGGGGTAGAAGCTGTTCAGGGTGCTGTTGGCTCCAGACTTAGTGCATTGGTACCACTTGCTGTGTGGTAGAAGAGAGAATAGTCTATGGCTTGGGTGGCTGGAGTCTTTCACAATTGTTTGGGACTTTCTTCTGACACCGCCTGGTATTGAGGTATTGAACCTGCCATCCTCCTTAAATGAGGGCCGGTTAGTTGGCAGCAAAATTGAACAGAACTTGCACGGGTCAGTATCACGCCCTGACCTGAGAGATCCCTGTTTATTCTCTATATTTTGGTTAGGTCAGGGTGTGACTAGGGTGGGTACTCTAGTTTTTGTATATCTATGTTTTCTTTTTCTTTGTTGGCCTAGTATGGTTCCCAATCAGAGGCAGCTGTCTATCGTTGCCTCTGATTGGGAATCATACTTAGGCAGCCCTTTTTCCCACCTTCAGTTGTGGGATCTTGTCTTTGTTTGGTTGCATGTATTTGTGCAAGACGAAGCTTTTCTTTCGTTGTATTGTTTCTTTTGCTGGTTTACATTTTAAATAAATATGATGAACTCAAATCACACTGCGCCTTGGTCTACCCTTAACGACAAACGTTACAGTCAGATAGTTGTAACGAAATGTACATCCCTAAAACACATAATTTTTTTGGCACCAATGCCCTAGTGTTTGGTCAGTAGTCTATACCCATTGTTTTACCAATATCACTGTGCCCAACAGTGGAGCCATACACTCTAAAAAGAAAAGGTTCCTGGAGTATCCTTAAGGGGTTCTTCAAATTGAAACTGTGGGGGAACCCCTATAAGTTCTTCGAAGAACCTTTTGAAGAACCTTATGTGGTTCATTTTTTAACTACACCCCTCCCCTGTTATTATTAATATTAATAATACACATAACAATAACACCATTTTTCATTCTCAGTGTTATTATGATTTTAGTGGCAAAGCAGAATAAAAAATCCAAATACGAGGTAAACTCTCAGCAGAATCCCATATCCAATGGGTATACTGTATCTTCTGGTGTGTTGATGTTAATGTGTTGATGTTCTCCGTAACCATATCCAGAATGAGTTTGCAGTGCATGGTGATCGAACAGGTTTCCTGTTATATTCAGCATAGGTGTAGGGAGGGTGAAGTCTGTGAATTCCCAAAATAGTCATTATACAGATGATTAACAAAACATGCACGTAACAGTATTCATACCTTGTTTTTTTCTGGTGAATGTGAATGTGAAAAAAACTGCTTTGATAATGGTTTCCATCCACATACCTTGTCCATAATGAAGAGGACTTATGGGATATTCGTTGATGAGATAAGGAAGGATGGTAAATCTGATCTGCATAACATAACAATACCAATTGATATACCTTTGCCTACACCTGCTGTCCTTCAAATTCAAATCCAAAAGTTTCAGTCGGGCAGTTAGGTTCCT
Organism: Oncorhynchus nerka; assembly: GCF_034236695.1. Taxonomy (NCBI): domain Eukaryota; kingdom Metazoa; phylum Chordata; class Actinopteri; order Salmoniformes; family Salmonidae; genus Oncorhynchus; species Oncorhynchus nerka. Next base: position 29,017,969 of record NC_088418.1, read on the forward strand.
GCAAGAACGCCCACCAACTAAGGTGGTTCCGTGTGCCCTTCATTTGCGGCTCGCAGTGATTTTCCTATTTTCCATTCATAATACATAACAATGATACAATTTCAATTCAGTGTGTTTAATGCAGGCCTGAATCACTTCACTGAATATATGTTGTTCCCTGGATGGCAGATAGATGGCAGTATAGCACAGCTGTTGAACAGAAAGGCCAAAATAGAACGTTTGCCGAAATAGAACGCAACAGCTCAGCTACAGCGATCTACACATATCAGCTAGCTAACGTAGCTAAAATGGCTCCGGTGGCTAAGAGAAGGATAATGTCGATTCAATAATTAACAAATGAGTGAGACCAGTGCATTGCCGGGTTGCTGCCAGTGGGTAAAGTGGTTCTAGCTGTACCCTGAATAATCAACCATTGAGACCAGACAGCGTGGAGCGGTGGCTACATGGCTGACGAATGGTTAGACTCTACCAGACCAGAATACGTGCAGCGCGAGCTGAATACGTTACAAATGGTAAGACCCTCAAACACTCAATGAGTGAAGGTAAAGACTAGACACTCAGTCTGCAGCTGTAATGTAAAGTAGTCTAGAACTTTGACCAAAGACCACCCCGTTTGTAACATCTGAAGGATCCAGTTTAGGAAACTCGACTGAAGAAGTGAAAAGAGGAACATTTCCCTCTCAACACAGTGCGGTACTGATGTCTGATGTACCCATTCTAACAGACACTTCCAGAACAAAGAAGACCTACAACTACAACTACTAAGGACATTGTGACCTCTGGTGGACCTCTGGTGTGACCTCTGGTGGACAACCAGAGACTTACACAACCAGAGACTTTCTGTTGAACAACTCCCAATAGATGGACCAGGCGATTTCAACAGAGAGAGACGACAAAGACATACAAGCAGAAATATATACATTGCAATTCTTTTAGAATGAGCTGTCGTTCATATGCAAAGTATTCACATTCCCATGAGCATAGTTTTCCAACTGTATGTACGATGGTTCCCCTCTCTGTCTTTCCCGCTCTTTCTTCCCCCCCTTTTCATTGTGTTTCAAGCCCTCATATTGGGTTAGTCCACTAGGGACTTTTTATTGCATTGTTAGTAATCAATGTATAATCTATCCTGTTTGGGTGTTTATATAATTCTGTGTGATTATTTAGTTACTTAGTAAATCAATAATTAAGCCAAATTGTGTATCGCTGACCCATCATTTAGACTAGGGTTCGTGCAGATATCCAAGAATTGTGCGACGTTCAGAATGAGACTGATCAGGTAAGGATTAGTAATTGACTGTGATTGATGTAAGAGATATTCATCTTTAGAGTTTAAGTTGGGAGATAGTAACTCGTTAAATAACTTTTCCTGTGGTGCCCCAAGATTGCTAATGAGTTCATTGCTACATGATTAATTTAAATCACATAATTAAGCATAGTTAATTGATTTGATAAAATAACAGTCATCACATTAATGATAGTCATGTCATGACAATGTGATATAGCCTTTTTGATGTGTGTATGTATATATTTGTGATGTGCTGAACATCAAATCAATTGCATGTTCTCTATTGCTCTGAATTTGCTCTCAATTGATAATATTGGAAGAAAAAGTACAACAAATTAAAGATCTGTGCGGCCCTCTGAATGATTTGTCCCTAATTGTCCCTAGAATTTCTAAGCAAACAGCTGGAGGCAGGGCTTTCTCCTATAGAGCTCAATTTTTATGGAATGGTCTGCCTACCCATGTGAGAGACGCAAACTCGGTCTCAACCTTTAAGTCTTAACTGAAGACTCATCTCTTCAGTTGGTCATATGATTGAGTGTAGTCTGGCCCAGGAGTGTGAAGGTGAACGGAAAGGCTCTGGAGCAACAAACCGCCCTTGCTGTCTCTGCCTGGCCGGTTCCCCTCTTTCCACTGGGATTCTCTGCCTCTAACCTTATTACAGGGGCTGAGTCACTGGCTTACTGGTGCTCTTTCATGCCGTCCCAAGGAGGGGTGCGTCACTTGAGTGGGTTGAGTCACTGCTAGGGTCAGTTTGTTATATCTGGAGTACTTCTCCTGTCTTATCCGGTATCCTGTGTGAATTTAAGTATGCTCTCTCTAATTCTCTCTTTCTTTCGCTCTCTCGGAGGACCTGAGCCCTAGGACCATGCCTCAGGACTATCTGGCATGATGACTCCTTGCTGTCCCCAGTCCACCTGGCCGTGCTGCTGCTCCAGTTTCAACTGTTCTGCCTGTGATTATTATTATTTGACCATGCTGGTCATTTATGAACATTTGAACATCTTGGCCATGTTCTGTTATAATCTCCACCCGGCACAGCCAGAAGAGGACTGGCCTGGTTCCTCTCTAGGTTTCTTCCTAGGTTTGGGCCTTTCTAGGGAGTTTTTCCTAGCCACCGTGCTTCTACACCTGCATTGCTTGCTGTTTGGGGTTTTAGGCTGGGTTTCTGTACAGCACTTTGAGATATCGGCTGATGTACAAAGGGCTATATAAATAAATTTGATTTGATTTGATTGTCTCAACCCAAAGTGTCCCCTTACGAAAAATTGTGAGTAACACTGTCCAATGGGGTTTTTGGGGCCATTTTCAGTGCAAAGAACCATAAGGTTCTTCAAAGAACTTTGAGGACCTTAGAAGAACCCTTGTTGAACCACACATTTTTAGAGTGTAGGACCCAGGTAATTTGTGTTTTCACACTGTAAACCCCAATGTGCTGTCATTACTCAAAACATTGGCAGAAACACGTTGCATTTAATATATCATTAGTCATTACTCAAACTGATGGAGTCCCTGCGCCCCCACTAAGCCACGCCTCCAATATAATTTCTCAGTACGCCTTGCATTTTCAAGTGAATTGTAGAATTGCCACCAGATGAGCCTCGCATTGAGGATGTCCAGTTGAAGGCTAACCACGATACAGCAGGTATTGTTTCCATTTTAGTGAATGGTGAAATAAGGATCTTTATGGTCAATATTTGTGGATGTAAAACATTTTTCTGAACAAAATCATGGCACCAATAATTACTTATATTTCACCAGATGTACATCATTGAACCGATTACATTAAAATCACACACAGACAAAGTTGTAAGGATAATTTAATTGCTAATGGCAGCCTGCAGTACCTTGGTCAGCCTTCAACTTGAGATACTCCATGAGAGGAGGCAGCACTAAGCTAGCCTGCAACATCACTTCCTCCATGGAGCAAGACTGCTGAAATAACACTTCCTGATCCTCAAATGTGCCACTGAGCATTCTCATAGTAAACAATGGGGTGATGTCATTTATTACAGTCTTTCAGTACCACCCATGGCTGTATTTGTTAGTGAAAGATACATGGTTGTTGAATTAGTTCATTTTCAGTCCTTCACCAAGTGAATTTCTAGGCATATATTATCATTATAATTAAACTCTTTATGACAATACATTACATGTCTCATGAGGCCTTATTTTGAGGCCTAGCTTTACCCGAATAAAGTGGTCTGAAAATAATAGTTTACAGGCCAGATCAGGCCTGCAAAAAGGGTTGCAAAATTCCAGTACCTTTCCCAAAATCCCCAGATAAAATCAAAAAACCTGGTTGGAGGATTTCCAGGAATCTTCCAAACAGGGATTTCTGGAAAACCTGGGAAATTTTACCAGAATTTTGCAACCCTACCTTTAAGTCACATTATGCTGGCTTGCAAAGTGATATGTAATTCTTATTTTAATCCAGCCAGAGTTAGGATATACAACAGTATATATTCATAATGACTGCAAGGGTTAGAAACAGTGTGAGGAAACTACCTAAGCCATTTAAACTGGAGTAACCATTTCAGTAACAGGTGCAAAAAATAACACAATTATTGAATTAGTTTAGAAAAATGTATGTTATTTATCTTTGTGTAACATAAGATTAATCAATCAATCACTCTGTCACGCCTGCCCCCGCTCCCCCTGGCGGCCCACCTTTACGCACACCTGTCACCATCGTTACGCGCATCAGCGCTTCATTGGACTCATCCGGACTCCATCACTTATTGATTGCCTCCCCTATATCGGTCTATTCCTCAATTTCATCCCCGTGTCAGCATTCATGTCGTTTTGTTTCTCCTGTCCAGACACTGTTTTTGTTTTATGTCGGTTATTTATTAAATATTCACTCCCTGTACTTGCTTCTCGTCTCCCAGTATCTGTCCTCACACACTTAATGTACATGCAGTCTTGGAGAGGCAGAGAGAGAGAGACACAGCCGCATGTGAGCTCTCACATTTTTCAACTTTTTTTTTTTTTAAATTTACAAATCGATAGATTTAGAGTTAGATAAACTTGGATTTTTTTTGGCAGGGACATATGCAGGATGCTACCCTCCACCGCATGGCCTTCGCTCCAGATCAAAACTCCAAACCTACAACCTAATTTGGGCCAAAATGAACCAGATATATTACTGCTACCAAGGTTTCCTGTTTCCAAGCTATACGGAGGGTGCTCTAGCAAACAAACAGAGACCTGAGGACACGATCCAACCTGGAACTGAGTGAGTAGTGTTTGGTCTGATGCTATTTTGAAAGCCAATAAGAAAAATGAAAATGAAAAAAATAAAAAATAAAGGACATTACAATGATATATTCTAGTTCCTGGGGACTGAATGCTGAGTTAAGGCTGTCAAGCTTGCTAGGACAGACCAGATACAACTTCAATTAGTACCGAGGTGTGAAGAGAAAGGTGTTGAGGCCTTTGGGCCCAACAAGTGGCAGGATTCTTTGAAGCATCCTCTGAAGCCCCCTCCTGCTGTTCAAAGACCACCCACTGGCATTTTCTACAAGAAATCTGCCTCCAGAAATAAAAGCTTCTCTCAAGTGGGTGTGACACCTACTCCCGTTGCCTGCTGCTTGGATTCCACCTGGCGATCTGTTCACCGCCTGTCCTGTCTTCCCCTGTCTGGTACATGTGCCCCCACCACACTCCCCCCTCTCTCCTGAGCTTTCGCTCGCCTCCAGCACACACACACTGTTGGGGAGCGTGACTCTGAATTTACAATGTCTGGCCCAAAGTTATGTTTTTTAATTTTGTCTTGTGCATTTTGCTATTTGCCTCATGGCTCCTGCATGTTTTGTTGACTACGAACTTTCTTTACCCAACCGTGGGACAGACTGTTTGTTCCCACCCTCGGGACTCTGACTCTATTGGTTACAAGGACTCTTGGCGTCTCGTTCTATTCCAACCACCCCTCGCCAGCTTTTTATTCATGTTACCTGATGTAATTGCTGTAGAATATGATCTTCTTGCCATATGATGCACATTCTGATGTCATAAATCAGCACTGCAAAGCTCTCCCGGTCCTATGCCGTGCCTTGACTGTATTACTGTTGATGATATCTGGAAATGTGCATGTACACCCTGGCCCATCTACTGTTGCTAGCCCCAATTCTGACTTCTGCTCTGATATCTGCTTAACTGATTTCTGCTCTAGTAAATGACTGGTTTTTCTGCACGTTAACACGAGAAGCTTATTACCTAAAATGGATCAATTGAAGGTGTGGGTTCACAGCTCCAATCCAGATGTGTTGGTCATTACTGAGATGTGGTTAAGGAAGAGTGTTTTGAACACTGATGTTAACCTTTCTGGTTATAACCATTTTCGGGAAGACAGATCTTCCAATGGTGAGGGAGTGGCAATCTTTACCAAGGATCACCTTCAGTGCTCGATTGTCTACACCAAGTCTCTCACCAAACAATTTGATTTGCCGGTTTTAAGCATTAAACTTTCAAATAAATCTTTGTTAACTGTTGCTGGGTTCTATCGTCCTCCATCAGCAGCGGCCTGTACCCTACCTTCCCAAAGCGCTCTCCTAGCCCCTTACATTAAGTCTGAATATGCCCTGCTAGGTGACCTAAACTGAGATATACTTAAACCACCTGACCAAGTCCTAAAGCAATGGGATTCCCTAAATCTTTCTCAGATTAATACCAATCCCACAGCGTATGACTCCAAACACCCAGAAAAGGCTACTCTCCTTGATGTTATCCTCACAAATAATCCTGATATGTACCAGTCTGGTGTTTTATGTAATGACCTTAGTGATTACTGTTTTACAGCCTGTGTTCATAATGGCTGGTCAGTGAAACGAACTGTCCTGATTTATCAGAGACGCTTGCTAAAAAAACTTTAATGAGCAAGCCTTCCTTCATGAACTGGCCTCTGTAAAATGATATAGAATGAGATTGAACCCCTCTGTCGAAGACGCTTGGACCTTCTTTTTTTATATTTTCAGTGGTATTGTTAATTTTAAAAATTAGAATTAAAAACAGGTTCAGCCCCTGGTTCGGCCGTGATCTTGGAGAGTTACTCCACCTCAAGAATTGCATTTGGCGACAGGCTCGGCACCTGCATACTCAGGCTGACTGGCTCTCGTTCAGGCAAATGAGAAATAAGTGCACTCAGGCTATCCAGAAGGCCAAAGTTAGTTACTTTAAGGAGCAGTTCTCTCTCTGTGGGTCTAACCCCAAGAAGTTACGGAAAATGGTTAAAGACCTGAAGAATAAATCCTCCTCCTCCCAGCTGCCCATGTCCCTTAACATTGATGATGTGTTTGTTACTGACAGGAAGCACATGGCTGAGCTCTTTAATCACCAATTCATTAAGTCAGGATTCATATTGGACTCAGCCATGCCTCCTTGTCCGTCCAACATTTCCTCATCTCCCACCCCTTCTAATGCAACTATCCCCGATGCTTCTCCTTTTTCTCCTGCCCCACTTTTTCCCTGCAGGCAGTCACTGAGTCCAAGGTGCTAAAGGAGCTCATGAAACTTGACCTCAAAAAACCATCTTGGTCAGATGGTTTAGACCCTTTCTTCAAGGTTGCTGCCCCTATCATCGCCAAGCCTGTCTCTCCTTTCTGGGGAGGTTCCCATTGCTTGGAAGGCAGCCACGGTTCATCCTTTATTTAAAGGAGGTGATCTAGATGATCCTAACTGTTATAGGCCTATTTCTATTTTGCCCTGTTTATCAAAAGTGTTGCAAAAACTTGTCAATAATCAAGTGACTGGCTTTCTTGATGTCTATAGAATTCTATCTGGTATACAATCTGGTTTCTGATCAGGTTATGGATGTGTCACTGCAACCTTAAAGGTCCTCAATGATGTCACTATTGCACTTGATTCTAAGAAATGTTGTGCTGCTATTTTTATTGACTTGGCCAAAGCTTTGATATGGTAGACCATTCTATTCTTGTGGCTCGGTTAAGGAGTATTGGTGTTTCTGATGGGTCTTTGGCCTGGTTTGCTAACTACCTCAGAGTGCATGCAGTGTATAAAGTCAGAACATCTGCTGTCTCAGTCACTGCCTGTCACCAAGGGAGGACCCCAAGGCTCAATGCTAGGCCCTAAGCTCTTCTCAATTTACATCAACAACATAGCTCAGGAAGCTCTCTCATCAATCAATCAAAATGTATTTATAAAGCCCTTTTTACATCAGCCGCTGTCACAAAGTGCTGTACAGAAACCCAGCCTAAAACCCAAAACAGCAAGCAATGCAGATGTAGAATCCATTTATATGCAGATGATAGTCTTATACTCAGCTGGCCCCTCAGACTTTGTGTTAAATGCTCTACAACAAAGCTTTCTTAGTGTCCAACAAGCTTTCTCTACCCTTAACCTTGTTCTGAACATCTTCAAAACAACGATCATGTGGTTTGGTAAGAAGAATGCCCCTCTCCCCACAGGTGTGATTACTACCTCTGAGGGTTTAGAGCTTGAGGTAGTCACAAGTACTTGGGAGTATGGCTAGACGGTACACTGTCCTTCTCTCAGGACATTTCAAAGCTGAAGGCTAAAGGTAAATCTAGACTCTTGTTTCCTCTATCGTAATCGCTCCTCTTTCAGCCCAGCTGCCAAACTAACCTTGATTCAGATGACCATCCTACCCATGTTAGATTAGAGACATCATTTATAAATCGGTATGTAAGGGTGCTCTCGAACGGCTAGATGTTCTTTACCATTCGGCCATCGGATTTGCCACCAATGCTCCTTATAGGACACATCACTGCAATCTATACTCCTCTGTAAACTGGTCATCTCCGTATACCCGTCGCAAGACCCACTGGTTGATGCTTATTTATAAAACCCTCTTAGGCCTCACTCCCCCTATCTGAGATATCTACTGTAGCCCTCATCCTCCACATACAACACCCGTTCCGCCAGTCACATTATGTTAAATGTCCCCAAAGCACACACATTCCTGGGTCGCTCCTCTTTTCAGTTCGCTGCGACTGGAACGAGCTGCAACAAACACTCAAACTGGACAGTTTTATTTCAATCTCTTCATTCATGGACACTTACTGACAATTGTGGCTGCTTTGTGTGATGTATTGTTGTCTCTACCTTCTTGCCCTTTGTGCTGTTGTCTGTGCCCAATACTGTTTGTACCCTGTTTTGTGCAGCTACCATGTTGTTGTTGTCATGTTGTGTTGCTACCATGGTGTGTTGTCATGTGTTGCGGCCTTGCTATGTTGTCTTAGGTCTCTCTTTATGTAGTGTTGTCTCTCTTGTCGTGATGTGTGTGTTGTCCTATATTTATTTTACATTTTTAATCCCAGCCCTCGTCCCTGCAGGAGGCCTTTTGGTAGGCCGTTATTGTAAATAAGAATTTGTTCTTAACTGACTTGTCTAGTTAGTTAAAGGTTAAATAAATAAACATGAAAAAACACTGCTATGAAAAACTATTCCAAAAAATCTACCTGCAGTACAGCAGAGTAAAAAGTTAATTTATCATAATAAAAAAACTATTAATTTAATTGAGTTAGTACCACACAAACATTTGTAAGGGATAAATGCCGACGTTCTGTTCATTTGCAGAGTTAAAGTGAAACTGACAGCGTTTTAGCAACATGAAATCTTATTCAAATCTGTTCATATACAGTACCAGTCAAAATTTTGGGCGCACCTACTCATTCAAGAGTTTTTCTTTTGCTTACTACATGATTCCATATGTGTATTTCATAGTTTTGATGTCTTCACTATTATTCTACAATGTAGAAAATAGTAAGAATTAAGAAACATGAATTAGTAGGTGTCCATACTTTTGACTGGTACTGTATATCCCCGGGAGGAATATCTCACCGTATTTAAAAAATAATAATAATTCTGACAATCATGCACTTAGATATGGTCATTTTCATGAATTCATAGAATGTTTGGGAATGAAGTATAGTAAGGCATGTGACAATTCTATAGCAATATAGAGTGAGAAAGCTAACGTGTATTTGGACAATTAATAGACACTGCAGTAAATAAAACCTAATAAAATCATCTATCTTGTCCAGGACCGGAGTTTACCATAGCCAATCAGTGCTACAGTAGACCTATATGCAAATACACAAATGAATTTCTGCAGGTATGTAAATACCACAGGAGTCCTTTTACATATGGTAACTTCACAGTCCTATTGATCAAACAACCATGAAAAGTTAGGCTCTCCCTCAGTCGCAATTGTAAATGAGAACTTGTTCTCAACTTGCTTACCTGGTTAAATAAAGGTGAAATAAAAATAAAATAAACATAAGCACATCAGAACAACAAGATCGACAACAACTTATGCTAGCCAGAGCGAGATACGCTAAAATCGAACGAGGGAACATTAGATAAACCCTCGCAAACGTTTTAAGCTAGTTGGCCGTCAGACGTGCACTGAAACAATAGCTTCCTCGTCCTTCTGCCGCTTGCCTGCCAATGCATGCTTGTCCCAACCCACGTTTTGACAACTGAATGAGAACTTCCCTGTCTGCCATTTTGATCGAAGCAAAATACATTTGATTGACGTCTAAGATATATAAGCGAACTGTGGATAACAGTCGTTCAAATTCAGCATTGGTAGCAAAGTTATTCACACTTCTTACTAGCTAACCAAATGACACCTGCATCTCTAGCTGTAGCCACCGAGAAACGATATGAAGGGGAAAAAGTTGGTCACTCACCCACTCCTCCAATGACATGACATCCTCCCAGCAGCTAACTACCTAGCTAGCTAACGTTAAACTCTGTGTTTTTAGCTTGCTAAATAAATATCTAGCTGCATAAATAGATACGCTAGCCCAGGGGTGTCAAAATCAATCAGCGCACGGGCCATATTGAAAAAACAGGAATTTACATGCCAGACATGGCACATTTTTGCTTTGACCCAAACTGGCCATTGTTTTATGGCCCTTTATAATGTTCACTATGTACATAGGATGCTGTATATAGAATTTGAACATATTAACACATAATAAGAGGGAAATAATATTTACCTTGCCTGTGCTGCTTATGTTTGCAGATGTGCATAATATGCTACGACCCCAATCCAAAAAGTATATAATAACTCTAAATAATGAAAAAGTAGCTCTAGGTTTGTAACATTTAAATTTAACATGGTTTTCCTTATTTTGCACTGCATGGATTACTGGTGCAGTTGAATGCAGCATTGCTGTATGGTGCACTCAAAATGTATTGTAGATGAGTAAGTAGCCAGCCTAGGCTACTGCTCAAATGTAGCTGTAATAGTCATGCATGTTTCTCCTATGCATGGTGTTTTGTTGCAGGTTTAGTGTGTTGGTTATTCATTGTCAAGATTTAACATCTGAAGCCAGACTGCAACATTTTAATAGCCTAGCTAGGACTGTGGCATGTGTCTGTACACGTCCCTCTTCTGTGCGCTATAAACGGGACACACGAAAGCAGTACAATTGAAGTTGAATTCACGGATGAAAGCATATCAAGCTGTAATTTCATGAAGTAGATGACTCAACTGTTGACTCTGTTTATAATCAGTTGTGTGTCTTATTCGGTCCCGTGGGCTTTGTGTTTGTCACGTGCGCTAGCCTATTAGCCAAGTTATGACTGACTAGTGATCATTATGTTACACCAGCTAGATTGATTGTATTGACATATTCACAACCTTTGTTACAGTTGTCCATTTTTGTAAAAAATATTGAGTAATTGAAACGGAAACAGTGCATCCCGAATGGGTGGAGGCAGCAAACAATGTTCCAAGCCAGATATGATTTATACTGACCAAAAATATTAACACAACATGTAAGGTGTTGGTCCCATATTTCAGGAGCTGAAATAAAAGATCCCAGAAATGTTCCATACACACAAAAAGCTTATTTCTCTCAAATTCAAATTTTGTGCACAAATTTGGCTACATCCCTGTTTGTGAGCATTTGCCAAGATAATCCAACCAACTGATAGGTGTGAAACATCAATAGGCTGATTAAACAGCATGATCATTACACAGGTGCACCTTGTGCTGGGACAATAAACGCCTACTCTACACATATGCCACATATGTCTCACGTTTTGAGTGCAATTGGCATGTTGATTGCAAGAATGTCCATAATTTTTCTACCCTACGTCGCCTCTAACTTCGTTGTAGAGAATTTGGCAGTTCGTCCAACCGGCCTCACAACCGCAGAACGCGTATAACCACGCCAGGGACCTCCCCATCTGGCTTCTTCACCTGCGGGATCGTCTCAGACCAGCCACTCTGACATCTGATGAAACTGTGGGTTTGCGCAACTGAAGAATATCTGCACAAACTGTCAGAAACCATCTCAGGGAAGCTCATCTGCATGCTTGCCGTCCTCACCAGGATCTTGACCTGACTGCAGTTTGGTGTCGTAACTGACTTCAGTGGGCAAATGCTCACCTTCGATGGCCACTGGCATGCTGGAGAAGTGTGCTCTTCACAGATGAATTCCGGTTTCAATTTTACTAGGCAGATGGCAGACAGTGTGTTTGGCGTCGTGTGGGTGAGCTATGGTTTGGGCAGACATAAGTTACGGACAATGAACACAAGAACATCAGCTATCTGGAATTGGGTGAAGGAGAAATGGGGGAGGCTTTGGCGAGTTGCTGTGGGGGGTGCAGGGCTGTTGACCGGGGTAGGGGTAGCCAGGTGGAAAGCATGGCCAGCCGTAGAAAAATGCTTTATGAAATTCTCAGTTACAGTGGATTTATCAGTGGTGACAGGGTTTCCTAGCCTCAGTGCAGTGGGCAGCTGGGAGGAGGTGCTCTTATTCTCCATTGACTTTACAGTGTCCCAGAACCTTTTTGAGTTTGTGCTACAGGATTCACATTTCTGCTTGAAAAAGATAGCCTTTGCTTTCCTAACTGCCTGTGTATATTGGTTCCTAACTTCCCTGAAAAGTTGCATATCACAGGGGCTATTTGATGCTAATGCAGAACTCCATAGGATTTGTTTGTGCTGGTCAAGGGCAGTCCGGTCTGGAGAGAACCAAGGGCTATATCTGTTCCTGGTTCTACATTTTTTGAATGGAGAATGCTTATTTAAGATGGTGAGGAAGGCACTTTAAGAATAACCTGGCATCCTCTACTGACGGGATGAGGTCAATATCCTTCCAGGTTCCCTGGGCCAGGTCAATTAGAAAGGCCTGCTCGCTGAAGTGTTTTAGGAAGCGTTTGACAGTGATGAGGGGTGGTCGTTTGACCGCAGACCCATTACGGATTCAGGCAATGGGGTAGCGATCGCTGAGATCTTGGTTGAAAACAGCAAAGGTGTATTTAGAGGGCAAGTTGGTTAGGATGATATCTATGAGGGTGCCCGTGTTTACAGCTTTGGTGTTGTACCTGGTAGGTTCATTGATAATTTGTGTGAGATTGAGGGCATCAAGCTTAGATTGTAGGATGGCCGGGGTGTTAAGCATGTCCCAGTTTAGGTCACCTAGCAGCATGAGCTCTGAAGATTGATTGGGGACAGTCAGTTCACATATAGTGTCCAGAGTACAGCTGGGGGCAGAGGGTGGTCTATAGCAAGCGGCAACAGTGAGAGACTTGTTTCTGGAAAGGTGGATTTTTAAGAGTCTTTGTGTCATCAGAGCAGATAATCTTGTTTCTCATGGTCTGAGAGTCCTTTATGTGCCTTTTGGCAAACTCCAAGCGGGCTGTCATGTGCCTTTTACTGAGAAGTGGCTTCCGTCTGGCCACTCTACTATAAAGGCCTGATTGATGTAGTGCTGCAGAGATGGTTGTCCCTCTAGAAGCTTCTGCCATCTCCAAAGAGGAACTCTGGAGCTCTGTCAGAGTGACCATCGGGTTCTTGGTAACCTCCCTGACCAAGGCCCTTCTCCCCCTCATTACGCAGTTTGGCTGGGCGTCCAGCTTCAGGAAGAGTCTTGGTGGTTCCAAACTTATTCCATTTAAGAATGATGGAGGCCACTGTGTTCTTGGGGACCTTCAACGCTGTAGACATTTTTTAGTACCCTTCCTCAGATCTGTGCTTCCACACAATCCTGTCACAGAGCGCTATGGACAATTCCTTTGACCTCGTGGGTTGGTTTTTGTGCTGACATGCACTGTCACTGTGGGACCTTATATAGACAGGTGTGTTCCTTTCCAAATCATGTCCAATCAATTGAATTTACCACTGGTGACTCCAAGTTTTAGAAACATCTCAACGATGATCAATGGATACAGGATTCACCTGAGCTAAATCATAGCAAAGGGTCTGAATACTTATGTAAATAAGGCATTTTTGTTTTATTTTTAATACATTTGCAAAAATGTGTCACCCTGTTTTTGCTTCATTTTGGGGTATTGCGTGTAGATTGAGGGGAAAAAATGATTTAATCTATTTTAGAATAAGGATGTAACGTAACACAATGTGGAAAAAGTTAAGGGGTTTGAATACTTTCCGAATGCACTGTATGTATATACAATACCAGTCAAAAGTTTGGACACATATACTCAATAAAGTGTTTTTCTTTAATTGTATTATTTTCTACATTGTAGAATAATAGTGAAGACATAAAAACTATGAACACATATGGAATCATGTAGTAACCAAAAAAGTATTTTTCAAATTCCAATATATTTTAGATTTGTCAAAGTAGGCACCCTTTGCCTTGACAGCTTTGAATACTTTTGTCATTTTTGCAACCAGCTTCATGAGGAATGCTTTTCCAAAGGTCTTGAAGGAGTTCCCACATATGCTGAGCACTTGTTGGCTGCTTTTCCTTCATTCTGCGGTCCAACTCATCACAAACCATCTCAATTGGGTTGAGGTCGGGTGATTGTGGAGGCCAGGTCATCTGATGTAGCACTCCATCACTCTCCTTCTTGGTCAAATAGCCCTTACACAGCCTGGAGGTGTATTTTGGGTCATTGTCCTGTTGAAAAACAAATGATAGTCCCACTAAGCGCACTAAGCGCAAACCATTTCGGAAGAATGCTGTCGTAGCCATGCTGGTTAAGTGTGCCTTGAATTGTAAATAAATCACTGACAGTGTCACCAGCAAAGCCCCCTCACACGGAACCCAAACCGGCTGCGCGCGTGCGCCATCGTGCGCTATTGTGCATAAATGTATTTTGCCCCCCCACACCAAACGCGATCAGGACACGCAGGTTAAAATATCAAAACAAACACTGAACCAATTACATTAATTTGGGGACAGGTCGAAAATCATTAAGCATGTATGGCAATTTAGCTAGGTAGCTTGCATTTGCTAGCTAACGTTAATTTGTCCTATTTAGCTAGCTTGCTGTTGCTAGCTAATTTGTCCTGGGATATAAACATTGAGTTGTTATTTTACCTGAAATGCACAAGGACCTCTACTCTGACAATTAATCCACACATAAAACGGTCAACCAAATCGTTTCTAGTCATCTCTCCTCCATCCAGGCCTTTTCATTGTTTAACTTATATGGTGATCGCATCTAAACTTTCATTGTATTACCACAACTACCGGCAAAACAGTTCGTCTTTCAGTCACCCACGTGGGTATAACCAATGAGGAGATGGCACGTGGGTACCTGCTTCTATAAACCAATGAGGAGATAGGCAGGACTTTCAGCGCGATCTGCGTCAGAAATAGGAATGAGTTCTATTTTAGCCCTTGGTGTCGCAGACGCTCACAGTGTGGGTGCAATAATTGAATAACATGGATTTCTAAATTGAATTTGCGACGCTCGTGCACGCGACGTGTCCGGTCTGGTCAGCATGTCACACATCACACCTCCTCCTCCATGCTTCTCGGTGGGAACCACATATGCGGAGATCATCCGTTTACATACTCACAAAGATACAGTGGTCGGAACCAAAAATCTCAAATTTGGAACCAAAGGACACATTTCCACCGGTCTAATGTCCATTGTTAGTGTTTATTGGCCTAAGCAAGTCTCTTCTTCTTTTTGGTGGCCTTTAATCAATGCCAGATTTCATTACTTTTATGAATCTCTGTATTCATCTAAAGCAGATCCTAACCCTTTAATAATCCTGGAAAACCTTTTGGAGTAGTGTAATCTTACCGCCCTGGAGCAGGAAGATTCTAACTTCCTGAATGCGAAAATATCTTGAAGCCGAAAAGGCCTTTGACCAAGTTGAGTGGTCCTATTTATTTGCGGTCCAACCGAAATGTGATATTGGAAACAGGTTCATAAATGGATCCAGCTTCTATATGGGAGCCCCCTGCGCGAGAATACTCACTAACCAATCATTGCCGCCCCAATTGAATCTTTATAGAGGGACGAGGTAGGGTTGTGCATTGTCGCCTCTGCTTTTTGCTCTTGTCATTGAACCTCTCGCTCAAGCAATCAGATCTCACGTAATAATACACAGCTATAATACTAAAGATACTCTAAATAAGATCTCTCTATACGCAGATGACATTCCCATCTATGTAACTGAAACCCAATAACCCCACTAATAATCGAATTATACATAGCACAGTCTGTATCTGGAAGGAAATTAAGGTCCATTTTGACCTTAGACCAATATAATTCCTGCTCCCTATAGCAAGGAATCCCTCCTTTGTCCCTTCTAACCTTGAAAACACATTTG
The DNA here is from genome assembly GCF_034236695.1 of Oncorhynchus nerka. Classification (NCBI taxonomy): domain Eukaryota; kingdom Metazoa; phylum Chordata; class Actinopteri; order Salmoniformes; family Salmonidae; genus Oncorhynchus; species Oncorhynchus nerka. The sequence goes on from NC_088418.1 coordinate 29,033,790, forward strand.
AGCTATGGGGAAAGCTAGGGATCAAACCCATAGGGGATCTATATATAGAGGGACCTTTGCCTCTGTTGATTTGCTGAAGGGAACCTATAATCTTCCCAGAAGTAACTTTTCAGATACCTACAGATTAGAGACTGTTAGAAAACATCTTCCTACATTTGAAAATGCTAAACCTTCCACGTTTTACGGTGGCATCAAAATATGTCCCACCTCAGGCAAACTGATATCTATATGATGCTTTTCAATTGTTAAGCACACCCTCTACAGATGCCATTCAGGCAAAATGGGAGAAAGAACTAGGCACTGACATTTCTGTAGCAGACTGGGAGGATAGCTTGGAGTATATCCACCCCGGCTCAATTAACTCCAGACATTGTTTTATACAATTCAAGGTTTTACACAGATTACACTAAATTAGTGGAGAGAGATTGGGGAGGTGGGGGGTCTGTGTATAACTGGGTGGGCGGGAGGGCTGTGAGGGGGGACATCTGCCATCTTGTCTGTTTATTTGTCCTTGTTCTGTTTTTATTTTTATATTTTTTTGTGTCTGTATTTAGTCTATATAAGAAATGCACACTTTTCTACAAAGTACATATACACAATTCTTATGTGTGTTCAATAAAAAAATATTTGCTGGTTAAAAAGCTGGAGTGCATTATCCAGTGTGTGTGCGTGCGTACGCAATTGTTCGTGTCATTGTTAGCACTATAAATAGTAAAAATGTTATTCTAGGGCTGGCATAGCAAAATGGCTCCTTAACTTAGCAACATGGCTAGCCCTAGGCATTTTTTGGGAACTCAGTTCGAGGTCTCAATTTACTGTTGAGAGTTATAATAGTAGAATATGTGGTTGTGCATCAGCAGTTTTCCTTTTATGTCAGTCACTGAAAGTCACTCAATTAGCACATATCAGCTAACATTTTTAGATTGGTAAATTAGTCTAGCCAGCTATTTAATTTGTAGTAATCATGGCCGTGAAATTACCAACTGGGCCCGAAGGCCACATGCCCAGGGACCCTGACGTCCAGGGGGCCCCCATTTGATATTTAAAAATATTTATGGACTCAATCAGGGTCTCAACTTACTGTTGACAGTTAGAATACACAAGGTGCAATTTCAAAAGTTGGTTTTGCATCAGCAGTTTTTTTTCTCTTGTTATGTCAGTCACTGACAGTCTAACATCATGGCCGAATTACAGACTGGGCACGACTATCATATCAACATGGCATAAGTTTTTGAAAAAAGTGTAGAATTTCAGGAAATTTGCTTTAAAACTGTGAAAATGTCTCTCCACCTCATGGGAAAATGTGTAGAACTTAGGGCTGTTTCTAGGATTTTAAGACATTGGGGGCTCAGCCCAAAGCCAGTAGGAGGGTCTGAGGACATTTTACCCCGGCAAAAAATGAATTTCAACAGCTAAATGCATCCATTTGTTGCACTTTGAGATGAACATTGAGATCTTTTTCAGGAAACTTGCAACTTCCCACCTGCCACAGCAGACACTACCAGTGCTCAATTACAGTTGTTACTGTGGGTCTCTCCATTCTGGAACACTCCTTACTCTGGAACACATACATCTATTGCCAAGAACCACAGCATAGACTCTGAGCAAATGAGCCAAACTGATTAATGAATCCCACAGTACCCAAACACCATTTCTCTCTCGAACACACACGCACGCACACACACAATATGCAGTAATTAGAATGCATAGAGCAGCTTTAAGTGACAGTGATTTGTCTAATCTTAGCAATTTCTTCTTAGCTAGCTACATAGCCGTCTTTGTATCAAAGATAATTGCGTAATTATCGTATTTCGTCGTCCTAACGTATCTGCCCAGCAGCTAGCCAGCTAGCTAACGCCCACCGTCTACATAGCTAGCTACATAGCCGTCTCTGTATCAAAGATAATTGTGTAGATAATTGTGTAGTCTAGAGCGATTTTCTAGGTTACCTAGCCAGCTATTGTCGTTCTTTTAACGCAACGTAACGTAATCAACACTGCTAGCTAGCTAGCCAGCTAGCCCCTGAATCAACAACGCAGCCAGCTATTTGTCGTCCTTAACGTAGGAGACACTGCTAGCTAGCCAACAGCTAGCCAACGTCTACCGATTAGAACTCAACAACCCGGTCGCATTCCGCCTCGCTCCACAGGTAGTATCACATTTTCATTTCATTTCATTACAGTACAACGGTTTGATTTGTTTGATCGTAGCTAGCTACATAGCTAGCTACATAGCCGTCTCTGTATCAAAGATAATTGTGTAGTCTAGAGCGATTTTCTAGGTTACCTAGCCAGCTATTGTCGTTCTTTTAACGCAACGTAACGTAATCAACACTGCTAGCTAGCCAGCTAGCCCCCGAATCAACAACGCAGCCACTGCCAGCTAGCCTACAAAGTCAACAACGCAGCCACTGCCAGCTAGCCTACTTCAGCAGTACTGTATCATTTTTAATCATTTTAGTCAATAAGATTCTTGCTACGTAAGCTCAACTTTCTGAACATTCGAGACGTGTAGTCCACTTGTCATTCCAATCTCCTTTGCATTAGCGTAGCCTCTTCTGTAGCCTGTCAACTATGTGTCTGTCTATCCCTGTTCTCTCCTCTCTGCACAGACCATACAAACGCTCCACACCGCGTGGCCACGGCCACCCTAATCTGGTGGTCCCTGCGAGCACGACCCACGTGGAGTTCCAGGTCTCCGGTAGCCTCTGGAACTGCCGATCTGCGGCCAACAAGGCAGAGTTCATCTCAGCCTATGCCTCCCTCCAGTCCCTCGACTTCTTGGCACTGACGGAAACATGGATCACCACAGATAACACTGCTACTCCTACTGCTCTCTCTTCGTCCGCCCACGTGTTCTCGCACACCCCGAGAGCTTCTGGTCAGCGGGGTGGTGGCACCGGGATCCTCATCTCTCCCAAGTGGTCATTCTCTCTTTCTCCCCTTACCCATCTGTCTATCGCCTCCTTTGAATTCCATGCTGTCACAGTTACCAGCCCTTTCAAGCTTAACATCCTTATCATTTATCGCCCTCCAGGTTCCCTCGGAGAGTTCATCAATGAGCTTGATGCCTTGATAAGCTCCTTTCCTGAGGACGGCTCACCTCTCACAGTTCTGGGCGACTTTAACCTCCCCACGTCTACCTTTGACTCATTCCTCTCTGCCTCCTTCTTTCCACTCCTCTCCTCTTTTGACCTCTCCATCTCACCTTCCCCCCCTACTCACAAGGCAGGCAATACGCTCGACCTCATCTTTACTAGATGCTGTTCTTCCACTAACCTCATTGAAACTCCCCTCCAAGTCTCCGACCACTACCTTGTATCCTTTTCCTCTCGCTCTCATCCAACACTTCCCACACTGCCCCTACTTGGATGGTATCGCGCCGTCCCAACCTTCGCTCTCTCTCCCCCGCTACTCTCTCCTCTTCCATCCTATCATCTCTTCCCTCTGCTCAAACCTTCTCCAACCTATCTCCTGATTCTGCCTCCTCAACCCTCCTCTCCTCCCTTTCTGCATCCTTTGACTCTCTATGTCCCCTATCCTCCAGGCCGGCTCGGTCCTCCCCTCCCGCTCCGTGGCTTGACGACTCATTGCGAGCTCACAGAACAGGGCTCCGGGCAGCCGAGCGGAAATGGAGGAAAACTCGCCTCCCTGCGGACCTGGCATCCTTTCACTCCCTCCTCTCTACATTTTCCTCTTCTGTCGCTGCAGCTAAAGCCACTTTCTACCACTCTAAATTCCAAGCATCTGCCTCTAACCCTAGGAAGCTCTTTGCCACCTTCTCCTCCCTCCTGAATCCCCCTCCTCCCTCTCTGCAGATGACTTCGTCAACCATTTTGAAAAGAAGGTCGACGACATCCGATCCTCGTTTGCTAAGTCAAACGACACCGCTGGTTCTGCTCACACTGCCCTACCCTGTGCTCTGACCTCTTTCTCCCCTCTCTCTCCAGATGAAATCTCGCGTCTTGTGACGGCCGACCGCCCAACAACCTGCCCGCTTGACCCTATCCCCTCCTCTCTTCTCCAGACCATTTCCGGAGACCTTCTCCCTTACCTCACCTCGCTCATCAACTCATCCCTGACCGCTGGCTACGTCCCTTCCGTCTTCAAGAGAGCGAGAGTTGCACCCCTTCTGAAAAAACCTACACTCGATCCCTCCGATGTCAACAACTACAGACCAGTATCCCTTCTTTCTTTTCTCTCCAAAACCCTTGAACGTGCCGTCCTTGGCCAGCTCTCCCGCTATCTCTCTCAGAATGACCTTCTTGATCCAAATCAGTCAGGTTTCAAGACTAGTCATTCAACTGAGACTGCTCTTCTCTGTATCACGGAGGCGCTCCGCACTGCTAAAGCTAACTCTCTCTCCTCTGCTCTCATCCTTCTAGACCTATCGGCTGCCTTCGATACTGTGAACCATCAGATCCTCCTCTCCACCCTCTCCGAGTTGGGCATCTCCGGCGCGGCCCACGCTTGGATTGCGTCCTACCTGACAGGTCGCTCCTACCAGGTGGCGTGGCGAGAATCCGTCTCCTCACCACGTGCTCTCACCACTGGTGTCCCCCAGGGCTCTGTTCTAGGCCCTCTCCTATTCTCGCTATACACCAAGTCACTTGGCTCTGTCATAACCTCACATGGTCTCTCCTATCATTGCTATGCAGACGACACACAATTAATCTTCTCCTTTCCCCCTTCTGATGACCAGGTGGCGAATCGCATCTCTGCATGTCTGGCAGACATATCAGTGTGGATGACGGATCACCACCTCAAGCTGAACCTCGGCAAGACGGAGCTGCTCTTCCTCCCGGGGAAGGATTGCCCGTTCCATGATCTCGCCATCACGGTTGACAACTCCACTGTGTCCTCCTCCCAGAGCGCTAAGAACCGTGGCGTGATTCTGGACAACACCCTGTCGTTCTCAACTAACATCAAGGCGGTGGCCCGTTCCTGTAGGTTCATGCTCTACAACATCCGCAGAGTACGACCCTGCCTCACACAGGAAGCGGCGCAGGTCCTAATCCAGGCACTTGTCATCTCCCGTCTGGATTACTGCAACTCGCTGTTGGCTGGGCTCCCTGCCTGTGCCATTAAACCCCTACAACTCATCCAGAACGCCGCAGCCCGTCTGGTGTTCAACCTTCCCAAGTTCTCTCACGTCACCCCCCTCCTCCACTCTCTCCACTGGCTTCCAGTTGAAGCTCGCATCCGCTACAAGACCATGGTGCTTGCCTACGGAGCTGTGAGGGGAACGGCACCTCAGTACCTCCAGGCTCTGATCAGGCCCTACACCCAAACAAGGGCACTGCGTTCATCCACCTCTGGCCTGCTCGCCTCCCTACCACTGAGGAAGTACAGTTCCCGCTCAGCCCAGTCAAAACTGTTCGCTGCTCTGGCCCCCCAATGGTGGAACAAACTCCCTCACGACGCCAGGACAGCGGAGTCAATCACCACCTTCCGGAGACACCTGAAACCCCACCTCTTTAAGGAATACCTAGGATAGGATAAAGTAATCCTTCTCACCCCCCTTAAAAGATTTAGATGCACTATTGTAAAGTGGCTGCTCCACTGGATGTCATAAGGTGAATGCACCAATTTGTAAGTCGCTCTGGATAAGAGCGTCTGCTAAATGACTTAAATGTAAAATGTAAATGTAATGTAAATGCTCACCCCTCTGCCTCTGTCCATCGCTTTCTCTGTGTCGTCTGTTGCTGTCTCTTGTCTGCCCTCTTCTGTTGCTGTCTCTGAGTATTCTATGTTGCTGTCTCCTGTGTACCCTTTCTCATACTGTCCTTGTTGCAAAAAGCAAAAAGTAAACAATTGTTTTAATAGTAATTTCAGAGGCTTTTACACCTCACCTGCAAATTCTTTGTAAATTACGTTTGACTTTTACACTGTCTGTATTTCACCCGCTATAATTTGTGCAAATAAATAAAACAATTAGAATCTATAGAGCAGCTTGAAGTGATAATCTGCTGTGTGCTCAACTGACCCTTTGTTCTATTTCCGTCTTCTCTCTTCTGTCACTTTCTCTGTGTCTTGTCTGTTGCTGTCTCAGGTTCTTGTTTGTTACTGTCTGTCTATCCCGTTCTGTTTTTCTGGTGTCTCTCTCCATCATATACTATTCTTCTGTTGCGGTCTCGGTCTTATCTCTTGTCTCTCTCCATCATCTACACCACTGTTGCTGCCTCTGTGTCTTGTCTGGTGTGTCCCTTTTTAGTTTTGCAATCCAAAACAGTCAAGAGGATACTAAGGTAGCTTAACTTGTTTTGGGCCTATGTCTGGGTCACCTAAATCATCCTATTCCCTGCCATTTTCCCCTGGCTGCTATTGTTCTAAGTACTCCCCCTGGCTTGTTGTTCTCATCTGACCTCTTCCTTGGCTCATCAGAAAGGTAGCAAGGTAGAGGTGCAACATGTAATTAGTTTGTTTTATAGGGCGACTGTACTTTCTGATTTGGCCTTGTTTTAGATTTGGTTAATTAAGAAATGATAGCAGCCATGACTGAATTCAAAAGTGAGTTGGTTTCGGGTGTGGTTTGATGTGGTTGTCTTGTGTGTGTTCGCAGGTGGGAAGAGTTAGCCAAATTATTTAGCCAATTAGCTTCAGTCGGCTGGTGTGCGACCAGACTTTGACTTTGGATAGCCTATCTCCGGGGCTAGTTAGGGACCGTCAATGAAATAAACAATGTAAATGAGACAATATTTTCATGTTGCACACCTTTTAGATTTCTCATTAAATGCTTTCAATATTTCTATGGACATTTCTACAGTTTATAGTTGGTTTGAGGTTTATAAGCTATTGGAATTTTAACATTGTCCCATGTACATTGTGTAATTTACCGATGGTCCCTAACTAGCCCCACAAGACATGCCACCAGAGGTCTCTTCACAGCCCCCAAGTCCAGAACAGACTATGGGAGGCGTACAGTACTACATAGAGCCATGACCACATGGAACTCTATTGTACATCAAGTAACTCCAGCAAGCAGTAAAAATGGATTTAAAACCAGATAAAAATACACCTTATGGAACACACGATAACAAACGCACTATACACACACACGTACACGTGGATTTTGTGTGGGTAGATATGTGGTAGTAGAGTAGGGAACTGAGTGTACACACTTAATATGTTGTGAATAAATTGTAATAAAAAGAATGTACAACTGCCTTCATTTTGCTGGACCCCAGGAAGAGTAGTTGCTGCCTTGGCACACAGATAATGGGGATCTATAATAAATACAAATGGGGATTTCCAAAGTCAACCCAAATTTATCACAGGCATTACGATTGGGTTGCGTGCAGCTGCACTCCGAATTGATGATTACTTGTGTGCTGCCAGCTGTGGGCATGTGGGCAGGATTGAAACAAACCCAACCTTCATTTACACTATGATGCAGTGATGACCACAAGTCTTGAAAAACTCCATTTTGGAGGAGACTGACTATGACAAATTATCCTATTTACACTTTGTAGTCAATTTTGACAGAAGAATAAAAGTTTCTGACTCATATCGATGCCAACAAAGTCTGTTTTCTAAATGAGAAGTTGGATTTTAGGGGCAGTTGCTCTTTACAGTTACTGTACACTGACACGACCATGGCAACTCAACTGTAAAGAAAAATTCAAGTGCCCGCATAACAGAGCAACACAACTCCCAACATGACAGATAAGAAGCTGCCCTTTGCTATATGAATATAAAGAGACATGAGCCCCTAAAAATGACCTGTAAAATGGTTATAAGTTATAAGACCTCTATAATTATATAAATGTAAATAATTAATTTTGATTTGTCAGTTCTACCAGCTAATGTGAGATGTTTAGATTACATAACATTTGAGGACACATAGTTTAAGGGCCTATGTACGTTAACAAAACATTGAAAATGCAATCTAAACAAAAAGCTGTGGCTTGAGCACCCTCAAGTTTGTTTATTTGTCATATACACATGATACACGTACATGGAGTACACAGTGGAATGAAATGCTTAATTGTAGGTTAACTCTTCGACAATGCAACAACAATAAAAAGGTAAGTAGCTACAGTGTGAATAAAAAGAGTAATACAAATAAAAACTCAAGAATTTCACCAATTTAATAATGGACATATATCTTTTGTTTTATACATTTTTGTACAAATAGTTACAGTTGAAGTTGGAGGTTTTACATACACCTTAGCCAAATACTTTTAAGCTCAGTTTTTCACAATTCCTGACACTTAATCCTAGTAAAATTCCCTGTCTTAGGTCAGTTAGGATCACCACTTTATTTTAAGAATGTGAAATGTCAGAATAATAGTAGAGAGAATGATTTATTTAAGCTTTTATTTCTTTCATCACATTCCCAGTGGGTCAGAAGTTTGCATACACTCAATTAGTATTTGGTAGCATTGCCTTTACATCGTTTAACTTGGGTCAAATGTTTCGGGGAGCCTTCCACAAGCTTCCCACATTAAGTTGAGTGAATTCTGGCCCATTTCTCTAGACAGGTGGTGTAACTGAGTCAGGTTTGTAGGCCTCCTTGCAAGCACATGCCTTTTCAGTTCTGCCCACAAATGTTCTATAAGATTGAGGTCAGGGCTTTGTGATGGCTACTCCAATACCTTGACTTTGTTGTCCTTAAGCCATTTTGCCACAACTTTGGAAGTATGGTTGGGCTCATTGTCCATTTGGAACACCAATTTGCGACCAAGCTTAAACTTCCAGACTGATGCCTTGAGATGTTGCTTCAATATATCCACATAATTTTCCATCCTCATGATGCCATCTATTTTGTGAAGTACATCAGTCCCTCCTGCAGTAAAGCACCCCCACAACATCATACTGCCACCTCCGTGTTTCATGGTTGGGATGGTGTTCTTCGGCTTACAAGCCTCCCCCTTTTTCCTCGAATCATAACTATGGTCATTATGGCCAAACAGTTCTATTTTTGTTTCATCAGACCAGAGGACATTTCTCCAAAAAGTACGATCTTTGTCCCCATGTGCAGTTGCAAACCGTAGTCTGGCTTTTTTATGGCGGTTTTGGAGCAGTGGCTTCTCCTTGCTGAGTAGCCTTTCAGGTTATGTCGATATTGGAATTGTTTAACTGTGGATATAGATACTTATGTACCTGTTTCCTCCAGCATCTTCACAAGGTCCTTTTGCTGTTGTTCTGGGATTGATTTGCACTTTTCGCTACAAAGTACGTTCATCTCTAGGAGACAGAACGTGTCTCCTTCCTGAGCGGTATGACGGCTGCGTTGTCCCATGGTGTTTATACTTGCGTACTATTGTTTGTACAAATGAACGTGGTACCTTCAGACATTTGGAAATTGCTCCCAATGATGAACCAGACTTTTGGAAGTCTACAATCTTTCTTTATTTTGATTTCCCTATGATGTCAAGCAAAGTGGCACTGAGTTTGAAGATGGGCCTTGAAATACATCCACAGGTACACCTCCAATTGATTCAAATGATGTCAATTGGGCTATCAGAAGCTTCTAACGCCATGACAACATTTTCTGGAATTTTCCAAGCTGTTTAAAGGCACAGCCAACTTAGTGTATGTAAACTTCTGACCCACTGGAATTGTGCTACAGTGAAATAATATGTCTGTAAACAATTGTTGGAAAAGTAGATGTCCTAACTGACTTACGAAAAACTATAGTTTGTTCACAAGAAATTTGTGGAGTGGTTGAAAAACGAGTTTCAATGACTCCAACCTAAGTGTATGTAAACATCCGACTTCAACTGTACATAGCCTATATTGAAATAACAGACATGAGCCAAGCATGTTTACCTGTAGAATGTAATAGGTTATAAGACCTCTATGATTAATTTAATTTAGTCAGTTCTACCACCTCAACATGGCTAATTTTAAACAGGATTAAATGTTTATCTTGTAGTAAGGTTCAGCTTCAGTCCACAGGGGGGCACCTTGTCACTGTCAAAAGATATGTGCTTCAGTCAGAAAAACCTTCTCTCATCTCTTCTGTCTCAGCTAGCTAGCTATCCAGCCAAGCTAGCTACAGAAACTAAACCCATCAAATACACTCTCTGGAACTAAACACTTTTCCTAATATCATGATTTATATCAACATCCTTAGCTTGACCATTTACCAAATATACTGTTAAATAACTGACTGACACCCAATAGCTAACGCTAGCTTAGTAGCATTAGCCAACCCTTATGCTGAGGGAGACTAGCTAACGTAAATTCACGTAAACTCACGTAAACTCGTACATCGCCTTGGTCCGTACAATTGCCCTTATTTTAGCGCCCCCAAAACGTAATACTTCCAGATCAACTGTAATGTCAATACATTGTAAAGCACAATTTCTCCCCTTTCCAACATAATCAATTACATGACCTAAACACTGCCTGTTTCTGCATAATTCAGGCAGGCAATGAGCCCCGTCGGGTCTTTTTAAAATGGCCGGTGGGGAAGCGAAACTAATACGTGATAGTGAAAAGGAGAGATCACGTGTGGGGAAATTGCTTTTTTTCACTCGATCTGTCCAACTTATCACCTTATCGCCTCTAAAATGTAAATAAAACACTATAAAGAGCTTATATAATGTGCCAATACATACCTATTTGAAGGTTTGTGTCGAATTTGAATCAGGTTTTTAGGGCGGTGCTAAAGTGATCTTAGAAGTAAAACAGCGGCTTTGAGAATGATGATCGCATGCAACGATGATGCAAAAATGACTAGGTATCCCCCTTACCCCGTCACTGCATTTAATCACCATCTCTTCGAAAGATCTTCTAAGCCTATTCACAATGATATTGGGCTGGATGCTGATAGGGGAAACTTGCTGATTGATCAGAGAAATCATAGTCAAAGCTTTTCTTTTAGTCTATTTACAAAAAAGTCCTGGTGCTTTGCTAGCAATAGACAACAAGAAATCCACAGGGGCCAACCAATTGGATCTTGGTCTGAGCAATGTATCTTGAATTTAAAAACAATCAGGGTTTAGGCCTGGGCATAGCACTATTACAGCTACCACTTTAGTTGTTGATCTTGTCAATGCTTTAGACACTAAAGTGAAATGTTTGTTTGTGGACCTGTCAAAAGCTTTTGATTCTATTGATCATGCTATTATATTGAATAGGTTATCAGTGATAGGCCTGAGCTCTGACACCTGTTCATGGCTTCATGATTATCTTAATGACAGAACTCAGGCCATCGTGATTGATGGGGTTAAGTTTGAATATCTTGAAGTACATAAAGGTGTACCACAGGGGTCGATTTTGGGACCTGTTCTCTTCACTATTTATATAGTCAATCTAAAAAAGGAGTCAATCTAAAAAATATATACATTTCATCTGTATGTGGATGATACTATTATGTATGTTATTGCCCCGACTGTTGATCTGGCTGTGTCAAAACTAGTCAGATTTTTATAGTGATGTAGGAATCAATTGCTGATTTAATACTTGTGCTTAATACAGGCAAAATGAAATACATGTTGTTTTTAAACTCTCATAAGAATGTTTCAGACGAAATGCATGTTTCTCTAATCGAACGTGTTCCTGCACATTTGGATTGATATGGATTTGATGTTTAAGAAACATTTAGATGAGCTGGTGAAGAAGCTAAGATTTGGCTTTTTCTACAGAAACAGATTGTGCCGTTCTCTAAGCAGTAGGAAGCAGATTATTCAGTCAACCTTTATCTGTTCTTGATTATGGTGTTATTCTTTTTTTTTATAGTGCAACTGCTACTACTCTTAAACCTTTGGATGCAGAGACTCAGGGAGTCAGTAACAGAGACTCAGGGAGTCAGGAAGTAGGTGCAGTCGGTGAGTTTAATAGGAACGAACATGGCGTGAATACAAAAACAGGAGTAGTGTCTAAACACGAGAAAAAAACCTCTACCTAACGGGTGATACAACGGAGTGCTAGATAAAGGGGAAGACATGGCGGCCATCTACCATGGCACCCTTCGATTTGTTACAGACAGTTTTGACACTCATCACTGCATCCTGTATCAAAAGGTTGTCTGAACTTCGCTAAAAGAACTGTTACACATTAGTAGGCTATTATGTAAGTGCCCTCTGGTGTTCAGAAAATGACATGAACATCTGAGATGGATATAGAACTAATATCTTTCCCTAAAGTCATTAAGAAAAGGTGATAACGAGCAAGAAAGGGAAAAAGTAGGAAAATTGTGTAGTTTGATTACAACACTTTATTTTAATCATCAATAATAAGTAATCTAGCCTACTTCAAAAATGGGTAGGTTGCAGGAGCAATTCAGTTTAGGCCTACTAATACATATGCATACCGGTATCTAGCTGAATATTCCTTTGCTACCACTTCAAATTCGAGTAATAAAGTAGAGCGTGTAATAAGTTGGGCTATGCAGAGCATCTTTTCGACACCCTTTGTTCACTCCCATGAACCGCAATAACTGACTTGTGATCTGGGACTTCCGGGTCTTCAGCTGCTTAGGTACAGCAAAAGTTAACTTTGCATCACTCAGGCTCTGCCTGGCCTATCTCGGAAGTCTTCAAATAGTGGGCTGGAACAGAGAGAGGAATGATCAGTGTTAACAACTATACATGGTGGAGATAAATGGTGACTGGATTGACACACTTACGGCACCCTATTCTCTATATGGTGCACTAGAGCCCTATTGGCAGTGGTCAAATGTAGTGCGCTACATAGGGAATAGTGTGCTATTTCGGATTCACATGATAATTTATGGTACTGGTGTCATAAGTTGTCTGTGGTCTTACAGATTCCAGAGCTTCACCAAGGTATCTCGGTGTCTTTTCCCAGGCGCTGTTGGAGTCTTGCCATTGGTGGCATGAGGTAGGGTCCATCAAATCCTCTGGCATAGTCCCATAAGCTCCACAGGTCTGGAGGTCTCAAGTTGTTCAGGAGATGTCTGCCGATAACGCTGCAAACATCTAGGCATATCTCCGTGTCTAGGATGTCCCTCCTCAAACCTTCCTGGAGATGCAAGACGTGGGCAGGCACACTCACTCAGGATGTCCCGGGGCCAGATTGCTGGTGAGCTTCAGACGATGCTCGTTCTCATACAGCAAGTGGAGCCGGTAGAAACAGACTCTGCTCTGTTGAAAAGTGAGCAGATGGCGTCTCATCGGGGCGTTGTTGAGCAAGGTCAACTCATTCTCCATTAAAAGCTAACCCCCCCACGTGTTGCGGAACAAGTGCTTAAGCAGCTGCTTCAGGATGGTGGTGGTGGTGATGGGTGTGGGGAGGAAAGAAGAGTCCTTTTTAACAGCTCTAGATTTTTTCAGAGATGTGTCCTCTGCAATAAATGCAGGGGTCTTTACGAGGCTGAGCTCCACTTTGGACTGGTTGATGATTTTAGTTTGGGACTCAACATTGATCTGGCATTTGGTCAGAGATGTGTCCTCAGTAAGTACAGTGCATTCTGAAAATATTCAGACCTCTTGATTTTTTCCAACATTTTGTTACGTTACATCCTTATTCTAAAATTGATTAAATTGTTTTCCCCCCTCATCAATCCACACACAATACCCCATAATGACAAAGCAAAAACAGGACTTTAGACAATTTTGCACATTTATTAAGAACAGAAAACTGAAATATCATATTTACACAAGTATTCAGACCCTTAACTAAGTACTTTGTTGAAGCACCTTTTGGAAGCGATTACAGCCTCGAGTCTTCTTGGATAGCTTGGCACACCAGTATTTGGGGAGTTTCTCCCATTCTTCTCTGTATATCCTCTAAAGCTCTGTCCAGATTGGATGGGGGACGTCGCTGCACAGCTATAAGAAGCTGCCCTTTGCTATATGAATATAAAGAGACATGAGCCCCTAAAAATGACCTGTAAAATGGTTATAAGTTATAAGACCTCTATAATTATATAAATGTAAATAATTAATTTTGATTTGTCAGTTCTACCAGCTAATGTGAGATGTTTAGATTACATAACATTTGAGGACACATAGTTTAAGGGCCTATGTACGTTAACAAAACATTGAAAATGCAATCTAAACAAAAAGCTGTGGCTTGAGCACCCTCAAGTTTGTTTATTTGTCATATACACATGATACACGTACATGGAGTACACAGTGGAATGAAATGCTTAATTGTAGGTTAACTCTTCGACAATGCAACAACAATAAAAAGGTAAGTAGCTACAGTGTGAATAAAAAGAGTAATACAAATAAAAACTCAAGAATTTCACCAATTTAATAATGGACATATATCTTTTGTTTTATACATTTTTGTACAAATAGTTACAGTTGAAGTTGGAGGTTTTACATACACCTTAGCCAAATACTTTTAAGCTCAGTTTTTCACAATTCCTGACACTTAATCCTAGTAAAAATTCCCTGTCTTAGGTCAGTTAGGATCACCACTTTATTTTAAGAATGTGAAATGTCAGAATAATAGTAGAGAGAATGATTTATTTAAGCTTTTATTTCTTTCATCACATTCCCAGTGGGTCAGAAGTTTGCATACACTCAATTAGTATTTGGTAGCATTGCCTTTACATCATTTAACTTGGGTCAAATGTTTCGGGGAGCCTTCCACAAGCTTCCCACATTAAGTTGAGTGAATTCTGGCCCATTTCTCTAGACAGGTGGTGTAACTGAGTCAGGTTTGTAGGCCTCCTTGCAAGCACATGCCTTTTCAGTTCTGCCCACAAATGTTCTATAAGATTGAGGTCAGGGCTTTGTGATGGCTACTCCAATACCTTGACTTTGTTGTCCTTAAGCCATTTTGCCACAACTTTGGAAGTATGGTTGGGCTCATTGTCCATTTGGAACACCAATTTGCGACCAAGCTTAAACTTCCAGACTGATGCCTTGAGATGTTGCTTCAATATATCCACATAATTTTCCATCCTCATGATGCCATCTATTTTGTGAAGTACATCAGTCCCTCCTGCAGTAAAGCACCCCCACAACATCATACTGCCACCTCCGTGTTTCATGGTTGGGATGGTGTTCTTCGGCTTACAAGCCTCCCCCTTTTTCCTCGAATCATAACTATGGTCATTATGGCCAAACAGTTCTATTTTTGTTTCATCAGACCAGAGGACATTTCTCCAAAAAGTACGATCTTTGTCCCCATGTGCAGTTGCAAACCGTAGTCTGGCTTTTATGGCGGTTTTGGAGCAGTGGCTTCTCCTTGCTGAGTAGCCTTTCAGGTTATGTCGATATTGGAATTGTTTAACTGTGGATATAGATACTTATGTACCTGTTTCCTCCAGCATCTTCACAAGGTCCTTTTGCTGTTGTTCTGGGATTGATTTGCACTTTTCGCTACAAAGTCGTTCATCTCTAGGAGACAGAACGTGTCTCCTTCCTGAGCGGTATGACGGCTGCGTTGTCCCATGGTGTTTATACTTGCGTACTATTGTTTGTACAAATGAACGTGGTACCTTCAGACATTTGGAAATTGCTCCCAATGATGAACCAGACTTTTGGAAGTGTACAATCTTTCTTTATTTTGATTTCCCTATGATGTCAAGCAAAGTGGCACTGAGTTTGAAGATGGGCCTTGAAATACATCCACAGGTACACCTCCAATTGATTCAAATGATGTCAATTGGGCTATCAGAAGCTTCTAACGCCATGACATCATTTTCTGGAATTTTCCAAGCTGTTTAAAGGCACAGCCAACTTAGTGTATGTAAACTTCTGACCCACTGGAATTGTGCTACAGTGAAATAATATGTCTGTAAACAATTGTTGGAAAAGTAGATGTCCTAACTGACTTACGAAAAACTATAGTTTGTTCACAAGAAATTTGTGGAGTGGTTGAAAAACGAGTTTCAATGACTCCAACCTAAGTGTATGTAAACATCCGACTTCAACTGTACATAGCCTATATTGAAATAACAGACATGAGCCAAGCATGTTTACCTGTAGAATGTAATAGGTTATAAGACCTCTATGATTAATTTAATTTTGTCAGTTCTACCACCTCAACATGGCTAATTTTAAACAGGATTAAATGTTTATCTTGTAGTAAGGTTCAGCTTCAGTCCACAGGGGGGCACCTTGTCACTGTCAAAAGATATGTGCTTCAGTCAGAAAAACCTTCTCTCATCTCTTCTGTCTCAGCTAGCTAGCTATCCAGCCAAGCTAGCTACAGAAACTAAACCCATCAAATACACTCTCTGGAACTAAACACTTTTCCTAATATCATGATTTATATCAACATCCTTAGCTTGACCATTTACCAAATATACTGTTAAATAACTGACTGACACCCAATAGCTAACGCTAGCTTAGTAGCATTAGCCAACCCTTATGCTGAGGGAGACTAGCTAACGTAAATTCACGTAAACTCACGTAAACTCGTACATCGCCTTGGTCCGTACAATTGCCCTTATTTTAGCGCCCCCAAAACGTAATACTTCCAGATCAACTGTAATGTCAATACATTGTAAAGCACAATTTCTCCCCTTTCCAACATAATCAATTACATGACCTAAACACTGCCTGTTTCTGCATAATTCAGGCAGGCAATGAGCCCCGTCGGGTCTTTTTAAAAATGGCCGGTGGGGAAGCGAAACTAATACGTGATAGTGAAAAGGAGAGATCACGTGTGGGGAAATTGCTTTTTTTCACTCGATCTGTCCAACTTATCACCTTATCGCCTCTAAAATGTAAATAAAACACTATAAAGAGCTTATATAATGTGCCAATACATACCTATTTGAAGGTTTGTGTCGAATTTGAATCAGGTTTTTAGGGCGGTGCTAAAGTGATCTTAGAAGTAAAACAGCGGCTTTGAGAATGATGATCGCATGCAACGATGATGCAAAAAATGACTAGGTATCCCCCCTTACCCCCGTCACTGCATTTAATCACCATCTCTTCGAAAGATCTTCTAAGCCTATTCACAATGATATTGGGCTGGATGCTGATAGGGGAAACTTGCTGATTGATCAGAGAAATCATAGTCAAAGCTTTTCTTTTAGTCTATTTACAAAAAAGTCCTGGTGCTTTGCTAGCAATAGACAACAAGAAATCCACAGGGGCCAACCAATTGGATCTTGGTCTGAGCAATGTATCTTGAATTTAAAAAACAATCAGGGTTTAGGCCTGGGCATAGCACTATTACAGCTACCACTTTAGTTGTTGATCTTGTCAATGCTTTAGACACTAAAGTGAAATGTTTGTTTGTGGACCTGTCAAAAGCTTTTGATTCTATTGATCATGCTATTATATTGAATAGGTTATCAGTGATAGGCCTGAGCTCTGACACCTGTTCATGGCTTCATGATTATCTTAATGACAGAACTCAGGCCATCGTGATTGATGGGGTTAAGTTTGAATATCTCGAAGTACATAAAGGTGTACCACAGGGGTCGATTTTGGGACCTGTTCTCTTCACTATTTATATAGTCAATCTAAAAAAGGAGTCAATCTAAAAAATATATACATTTCATCTGTATGTGGATGATACTATTATGTATGTTATTGCCCCGACTGTTGATCTGGCTGTGTCAAAACTAGTCAGATTTTATAGTGATGTAGGAATCAATTGCTGATTTAATACTTGTGCTTAATACAGGCAAAATGAAATACATGTTGTTTTTAAACTCTCATAAGAATGTTTCAGACGAAATGCATGTTTCTCTAATCGAACGTGTTCCTGCACATTTGGATTGATATGGATTTGATGTTTAAGAAACATTTAGATGAGCTGGTGAAGAAGCTAAGATTTGGCTTTTTCTACAGAAACAGATTGTGCCGTTCTCTAAGCAGTAGGAAGCAGATTATTCAGTCAACCTTTATCTGTTCTTGATTATGGTGTTATTCTTTTTTTTTATAGTGCAACTGCTACTACTCTTAAACCTTTGGATGCCATTGTAACAGAGACTCAGGGAGTCAGGAAGTAGGTGCAGTCGGTGAGTTTAATAGGAACGAACATGGCGTGAATACAAAAACAGGAGTAGTGTCTAAACACGAGAAAAAAACCTCTACCTAACGGGTGATACAACGGAGTGCTAGATAAAGGGGAAGACATGGCGGCCATCTACCATGGCACCCTTCGATTTGTTACAGACAGTTTTGACACTCATCACTGCATCCTGTATCAAAAGGTTGTCTGAACTTCGCTAAAAGAACTGTTACACATTAGTAGGCTATTATGTAAGTGCCCTCTGGTGTTCAGAAAATGACATGAACATCTGAGATGGATATAGAACTAATATCTTTCCCTAAAGTCATTAAGAAAAGGTGATAACGAGCAAGAAAGGGAAAAAGTAGGAAAATTGTGTAGTTTGATTACAACACTTTATTTTAATCATCAATAATAAGTAATCTAGCCTACTTCAAAAATGGGTAGGTTGCAGGAGCAATTCAGTTTAGGCCTACTAATACATATGCATACCGGTATCTAGCTGAATATTCCTTTGCTACCACTTCAAATTCGAGTAATAAAGTAGAGCGTGTAATAAGTTGGGCTATGCAGAGCATCTTTTCGACACCCTTTGTTCACTCCCATGAACCGCAATAACTGACTTGTGATCTGGGACTTCCGGGTCTTCAGCTGCTTAGGTACAGCAAAAGTTAACTTTGCATCACTCAGGCTCTGCCTGGCCTATCTCGGAAGTCTTCAAATAGTGGGCTGGAACAGAGAGAGGAATGATCAGTGTTAACAACTATACATGGTGGAGATAAATGGTGACTGGATTGACACACTTACGGCACCCTATTCTCTATATGGTGCACTAGAGCCCTATTGGCAGTGGTCAAATGTAGTGCGCTACATAGGGAATAGTGTGCTATTTCGGATTCACATAATCATTTATGGTAATGGTGTCATAAGTTGTCTGTGGTCTTACAGATTCCAGAGCTTCACCAAGGTATCTCGGTGTCTTTTCCCAGGCGCTGTTGGAGTCTTGCCATTGGTGGCATGAGGTAGGGTCCATCAAATCCTCTGGCATAGTCCCATAAGCTCCACAGGTCTGGAGGTCTCAAGTTGTTCAGGAGATGTCTGCCGATAACGCTGCAAACATCTAGGCATATCTCCGTGTCTAGGATGTCCCTCCTCAAACCTTCCTGGAGATGCAAGACGTGGGCAGGCACACTCACTCAGGATGTCCCGGGGCCAGATTGCTGGTGAGCTTCAGACGATGCTCGTTCTCATACAGCAAGTGGAGCCGGTAGAAACAGACTCTGCTCTGTTGAAAAGTGAGCAGATGGCGTCTCATCGGGGCGTTGTTGAGCAAGGTCAACTCATTCTCCATTAAAGGCTAACCCCCCACGTGTTGCGGAACAAGTGCTTAAGCAGCTGCTTCAGGATGGTGGTGGTGGTGATGGGTGTGGGGAGGAAAGAAGAGTCCTTTTTAACAGCTCTAGGTTTTTTCAGAGATGTGTCCTCTGCAATAAATGCAGGGGTCTTTACGAGGCTGAGCTCCACTTTGGACTGGTTGATGATTTTAGTTTGGGACTCAACATTGATCTGGCATTTGGTCAGAGATGTGTCCTCAGTAAGTACAGTGCATTCTGAAAATATTCAGACCTCTTGATTTTTTCCAACATTTTGTTACGTTACATCCTTATTCTAAAATTGATTAAATTGTTTTCCCCCCTCATCAATCCACACACAATACCCCATAATGACAAAGCAAAAACAGGACTTTAGACAATTTTGCACATTTATTAAGAACAGAAAACTGAAATATCATATTTACACAAGTATTCAGACCCTTAACTAAGTACTTTGTTGAAGCACCTTTTGGAAGCGATTACAGCCTCGAGTCTTCTTGGATAGCTTGGCACACCAGTATTTGGGGAGTTTCTCCCATTCTTCTCTGTATATCCTCTAAAGCTCTGTCCAGATTGGATGGGGGGCGTCGCTGCACAGCTATTTGTAGGTCTCTCCAGAGATGTTTGATCGGGTTCAAGTCCGGCCTCTGGCTGGGCCACTCAAGGATATTCAGAGACTTGTCCCGAAACCACTCCTCATTGTGTGCTTAGGGTCGCCTCAGTCTGAGATCCTGAGCGCTCTTGAGCAGGTTTTCATCAAGGATCGCTCTGTACTTTTCTCTATTAATCTTTCCTTCGATCCTGACTAGTCTCCCAGTCCCTGCCACTGAAAAACATCCCCACAACATGATGCTACCACCACCATGCTTCACCGTAGGGATTTCCTCCAGATGTGATGCTTGGCATTCAGACCAAAGAGTTCAACCTTGGTTTCATCAGACCAGAGAATATTATTTCTTATGGTCGGAGAATCCTTTAGGTGCCTTTTGGTAAACTCCAAGCGGGCTTTCATGAGACTTTTACTGAGGAGTGGCTTCCATCTGGCCACTCTACCATAAAGGTCTGATTGGTGGAGTGTTTCCAGAAGGACAACCATCTCCACAAAGGAACTATGGAGCTCTGTTAGAGTGACCATTGGGTTCTGGTCACCGCCCTGATTAAGGCCCTTCTCCCCCAGGTCACTGTGTTCTTGCGGACCGTCAACGCTGCAGAAATGTTTTGATGCCTTGCCCCAGATCTGTTCCTCGACACAATCCTGTCTCAGAGCTCTACTGACAATTCCTTCGACCTCATGGCTTGGTTTTTGCTCTGACATGCACTGTCAACTGTGGGACTGTCACGCCCTGACCTTAGAGATCCTTTTAATTCTCTATTTGGTTAGGTTAGGGTGTGACTAGGGTGGGCAATCTATGTTTTCTATTTCTTTGTTGGCCTGGTATGGTTCCCAATCAGAGTTAGCTGTCTACCGTTGTCTCTGACTCAATCAATGAAATTTACCACTTGTGGACTCCAATCAAGTTGTAGAAACAACTCAAGGATGATAAATGGAAACAGGGATGCATCTGTGCTCAATGTTGAGTCTCATAGCAAAGTGTTTGAATACTTGTGTAAATAAGATATTTCTGTTTTTTCTTTTTTGTAGATTGATGAGGACCTTTTATTTAATCAATTTTAGAATAAGGCTGAAACATAACAACATGTGGAAAAGGGGAAGGGGTTTGAATACTTTCCGTATGCACTGTATATGGCTCTCTAGGTGGGCTGGGCTTCACTTCAGACCAGTTAACAATTTCGGTAGGGAGGAGAAAAAAGTGGGACACTTTTTCAACAACAGGAGGTTTGGTCAGAAATGTTGCCCCTTTAAGTCTAGGGCTCTTCAGGTAGGTGGGCATGACTTTGGACCATTCAACATCATCTCAATGGGCAAGAGAGTGGGACAAGAGAGCGACTCTTTTGGGTTGAGGTCAGGGCTCTGTGTAGGCCAGTCAAGTTCTTCCACACCGATCTCGACAAACCATGTCTGTATGGACCTCACTTTGTGCCCAGGGGCATTGCCATGGTGAAACAGGAAAGGGCCTTCTTCAAACTGTTGCCACAAAGTTGGAAGCACAGAATTGTCATTGTATGCTGTAGCGTTAAGATTTTCCTTCACTGGAACTAAGGGGCCTAGTCCGGA